>NC_065447.1:112606211-113206211 GCF_917563875.1 Diabrotica virgifera virgifera | reverse complement strand
CTGATTGAGATAGTGCACCAAAATTTGGGTATAAGTAGACCATGACATAACTAAGTAATATCCCTAGAGGCGGAAACCAGAGTGGCGGATGAGGGTAATTATAAGGGGTAAAATTCGCGGTTTTTATTATTTTTTTTGTGGCGCTCATGATGGAGATAGTGCACCAAAATTTGGGAGTAAGTAGGTCATGACGTAGCTAAATAAAATCTCCATGGGCGGAACGCTGCTTTGGGTACAAAGGGGTGGTAGGCAGGGGTGAGTATAAAAATATATGGGGGCTTTTTTGCCGTTCGTGATCGAGATAGTGCACCAAAATTAGGGAATAAGTAGATCATGACCTTACTAAGTAGAATCTCCAGGGGCGGAACGCTGCGTGGGGGACAAATGTTGTGCCTGGTCAAAAAAAATAATATACACTGCGACTTTGACCCCCTAAAACTACTCTCATCCCCAACTTTGGTTTCCGGCTCTGGGGATTTTACTTAGCTAAGCCATTGTCTACTTATTCCCAAATTTTGGTGCAAAATCTTAATCTAGAATGTCGCAAAAAACCCCTTATATTTTTTATATTCACACCTACCCCCACCCCTTTATCGGCCACGCAGCGTTCTACTCCTAGAGATTGTACTTAGTTACCGCATGACCTACTTATTCCCAAATTTTGGTGCACTATCTCGATCATGAGCGTCACAAAAAAAATAATGAAAACGGCGAATTTGACCCCTTATAACTACCCTCGTCCCCCACCTCGGGTTTCCGGCTCTGAGAATTTTACTTAGTTATGTCATGGTCTACTTATTCCCAAATTTTGGTGCACTCTCTCAATCACGAACGTCGCAAAAAACCCTTTATATTTTTTATATTCACCCCTGCCCCACCCCTTTGTCGACCACGCAGAGTGCCACCCCTGCAGATTTTACTTAGTTACGTCATGACCTACTTATTCCCAAATTGTGGTGCACTATCTCGATCATGAGCGTCACAAAAAAATAACAAAAACAGCGACTTTGACCCCTTATAACTATCCTCGTTCCCCACTCTGGTTTCCGGCTCTGGAGATTTTACTTAGTAATGTCATGGTCTACTTATTCCTAAATTTTGGTCCACTATCTCAGTCACGAACGTCGCAAAAAACTCTTTATATTTTTTATATTCACCCCTACCCCCACTCTTTTGTCGGCCACGCAGCGTTCCGCCCCTAGAGATTTTACTTAGTTACGTCATGACCTACTTATTCCCAAATTTTGGTGCACTATCTCGATCATAAGCGTCACAAAAAAAAGAATAAAAACCGCGACTTTGACCCCTTATAACTACCCTCGGCCCCCACTCTGGTTTCCGGCCGTTGGTGAAAGTCATGTACACAATTAATTCAACATATCCCGGTATAGTTTTTCCATATTACTTATCACGCACAAAATCCGCTTTAGTCCAGGGCGGATCTGTTTTGAGATGGACGTTGAGAGGTGACTCAAATTTTTTTGCAGAAATTGCTTGAAAATAAATCGAATAATAATATTTGAGTTATCCTCCCTCTCAAAAAGGTCCGGAACATTGTTTAAATAATCAAAATGTCAAGAATTGAAGGAAAAATTCGATTTTTTTCTTCGTTTTTTGATTATAACTTTAAAAGTATTCATTTCCGAGAAAAGTTGTACTGATATAAAAGTTGCGTAATTCAATTTACTACAATATAGAATTGGTTAAAAATTTAAAAAATAGTCACCCTAGTTGCAAAATAGCAATAATTGCGAAAAAAACATACAAAAACAAGTATTCGCATTTTACGTTTTTCAACCATTTATGCTACACTTAGGACCTTCATATTTCACCCAGAAAAACTTTATGATACAGTAAAACAATACTGTAAATTTCATTAAGATCGGTTCAATAGATTTTGCAAAATAAATTTTGCAATACAGCTTTCGCAAAAAAAATTCATTTTTTCAAAATGTTACAGGACTGAAAATAAAGCAGATAGCAAGTTGAATTTTTTTTGCTTATAGAAGTGTACTGTACCTTTCATTTGCAATTTTCAAAATTAAAATCGATTAATTACCACGGCGTCAGAAAGTTTTTGAAATAAACAATAATTTTTGGTGCTACGCGCAGGAGAGCGGTGTTCGATTCACACAGGTTGATTTCCACCAAAATTTCTTCCAATCTTTATCTAATATATTATTTTCTTACTCTATATTTTGTTGTATTTTAATTTTTTAATTCCACAAAAATCAAACTAATTTTATTATTGTTTGTGAAATATTGTTTAAACAATTGCATATGTTTAAAAATAATAAACTTTTATTATTTAAGTTAAAATATATGAACAAAGAAAGTTTTTGCTAATAAAAGTGTTATTTCAAAGGATAGAGTATGTGTTTTTATTTTGCAATAAACAAATTTATTTATTTATATCGAAATGTCATAAAAATTAAAATGTATAAATCATTATCAAAGGTCATTGGAATGCCCAATCAGAGCAACCTATCCGCTGTCCTGCGCGTAGCACCAATAATTAATGTTTATTTAAAAAAATTCCTGACGCCGTGGTGTTAAGCGATTTTAATTTTGCAAAATTGCAAATGAAAGGTACAGTACACTTCTATATGCAAAAAAATTTTCAACTTGCTATCTGCTTTATTTTCAGTCCTGTAACATTTTGAAAAAATGAATTTTTTTTACGAAAGCTGGATTGCAAAATTTATTTTGCAAAATCTATTAAACCGATCTTAATGAAATTTACAGTATTGTTTTACTTTATCATAAAATTTTTCAGATTGAAATATGGAGGTCCTAAGTGTAGCATAAATGGTTGAAAAACGTAAAAGGCGAATACTTGTTTTTGTATGTTTTTTTCACAATTATTGCTATTTTGCAACAAGGGTGACTATTTCTTAAATTTTAAACCAATTCTATATTTTAGGAAATTTAATTACGCAACTTTTATGTCAGTACAACTTTTCTCGGAAATGAATACTTTTAAAGTTATAATCAAAAAACCAAGAAAAAAATCGAATTTTTATTTAATTTTTTGACATTTTTATTATTTAAACAATGTTCCGGACCTTTTTGAGAGGGAGGATAACTCAAATACTATTATTTGATTTATTTTCAAGCAATTTCTGCAAAAAAATTTGAGTCACCTCTCAACGTCCAAATGTACTAATATTTTTACAGATGCGCCCTGGTCTACTTCTATCTCTCCGACTAATAGTATTCCTCTAATGTTTTCTTACACTGTTATTTTTTGAATTTGAAATAACTTTTACTTGTTCTACCTTATTTATTGTTAACGAACGTGCTCAAAGACATTTACATAAATGCTAATATGCATTTTATTATATTTACATGTACACACATCAGCAATAATAATATTTTGATGTCAATTTTATTTATGTGTAATCTTTTAATTTCTATAAGTATTGTAAATCTAAGTGTACGTCAGTCTTTTAAAATGTTTTTTTGACATGAAAATATTATTTTAATGTCAATTTTATTTATGTGTAATCTTTTAATTTCTGTAAATATTGTAAATCTAAGTGTACGTCAGTCTTCTGAAATGTTTGTTTATTACAGTAAAAACATAGATTTTTATTAAATATAGACCACATACCCGATATTTCCAACACACTTATAGATTGTTTTTTGGTCGAAATAATCGCGTTAAATATACAGGGTGATTGATTAGTGTGAGGAAGCTCAGTAGATCTGTTATAGTAAAAATTACAAAAAAAAGTTATTGACAAAAATTGTAGGCAGCTTTAAACTCCACATTTTAAAATTAGTTACAATCTTACAGGGTGTTCCATAAGATGGTGGCAGACCAAACTTTTGTTTTTTCAAATGGAACACCCTGTATTTTATTTTGAATTGGAAATCTGCTTCACTTCCACATCACAACAATGTAAAGTTTTATTATGTTATACCGGGTTATTAAAAAGTTATAACCAATATTACCTGAAAATCGTATCAAGTTTAACTCCCTGTATAATTAAAAATGAGTACAGGAACATTGATCTATTGCAACCATAGTTTTTTAATAATTATTGAAAATTATAAAACATATTCGTTTTTATAATATTCGTTAAATGAAATACAGGGTAAGTCAAAATGCTATTACATTATTTTCTTGGTAATTTTAAATAGAACACCCTGTATTTTATATCACTATCGAAAAGTACTAATATCGTACTTCAAATTTTGTGAAGTACTTCCTATACCTAAAGTTATCAGTTTTCTAAATATTTTTATTTTTCCATCAAAGTATTAATTTGGTAGATATTTTAACGTTTACCAATAATTATTGTGAGTTGGCCATGATTGATTTGTCAGAAACTGACAGTTTGACATTAATTAGTAATTTTAACTTATCTTACTTAAGTAAGGTGTTCAAAATGACCTGTTAAAACATCTATGCATACCTGAAAGCGGTCATTGAAAGAGTTGCTTACATTACTAAGCATTTGTAAAGAAATATTTTGAAATGCAATTCGGATTCTATTTTTCATATCATCCCTTGTTGTTGGAGGTATTTTATTTACTTCGTTCTTAACGTAACCCCAAAAAAAAATGATTTTATTGAAATCTGGTGACCTTGAGGGCCACCATACCGGTCCATCCCTTCCGATCCATCTTTCACCAAACTGATCATTAAGTTCACCACGTACTAATTCGTTGTGGTGCGCAGGAGCACCGTCATGTAGAAACCACATTTGTTCACGTATATTAAGTGGAACCTCTTCTAATAATATCGGTAACTGATTTACGATCAAATCTAAATAAATCTCACCATTTAAGTTATCTTAAAAAAAATATGGTCCTATTACATGGTTACCGACGATACCTCCTCAAACATACCCTCCCCTCCCCCAATAGTAGTGAAAGTTATGCCTATTAACAGAACCGTTTCGATGGAATGTAGCTTCATCACCCAATAGGACATAATCAAAAAAATCTCCCTGCTCATTAATTTTTTCTAAGGTCCATTCACAAAATACTATTCGTTTCTGAAAATCATCATTATTTAATTCTTGGTGCTTTTGAATATAAGGGTGCATCTTGTTTTTAGATAGAATGTTTTGAACAGAGTAGTAACTAAGTTCTTGTTCATTGGAAATACTCCTTAGACTTGTGTGTGGGTTTTCTGTAACTGCCATCAACACACTCATTTCGTTTTCCTCTGTCACACTAGTTTTTGTTCGTTTATGTTTTTCATAATTCACTGAATCAGTGCGGTTAAATCGATCTTTCAATTTTTCAAATGTATTTTGTCTAGTTTGCCGCCTATCTGGAAACCGTTCTTGATAAATGCTAGCTGATAGTAATGAATTTTTATTGCACTCCCCCAAAATCCAGATCATATCTACCATTTCATCAGTAGTAAAATTCATTATTGCTAATTTAAATTGAATTAATTACTGAATTACTAAATAATTATTGTTGCTTATTTACGGTGTATCCCAATATTGAATTAATAAACAATAATGTCAAACTGTCAGTTTCTGACAAATCAATCATGGCCAATTCACAATAATAATTATTGGTAAACGTTAAAATATCTACCAAATTAATACTTTGATGGAAAGATAAAAATATCTAGAAAACTGATAACTTTAGGTATAGTGAGTACTTCATAAAATTTGAAGTACGACATTAGTACTTTTCGATAGTGATATAAAATACAGGGTGTTCTATTTAAAATTACCAAGAAAATAAAGTACTTGCATTTTGACTTACCCTGTATTTGATTTAACGAATATTATGAAAACGAATATGTTTTATAATTTTTAACAATTATTAAAAAACTATGGTTGCAATAGATCAATGTTCCTCTACTCCTTTTTAATTATACAGGGAGTTAAACTTGATACGATTTTCAGGTAATATTGGTTATAACTTTTTAAATACCCGGTATAACATGATAAAACTTTACATTGTTGTGATGTGGAAGTGAAGTAGATTTCAAATTTAAAATAAAATATAGGGTGTTCCATTTAAAAAATCATAAGTTTGGTCTGCCACCATCTTATGGAACTAATTTTGATTGTAAGATTGTAACTAATTTTAAAATGTGGAGTTTAAAGCTGCCTACAATTTTTCTCAATAACTTTTTTTTTAAATTTTTACTGTAACAGATCTACTGAGCTTCCTCACACTAATCAATCACCCTGTATATATATATATATATATATATATATATATATATATATATATATATATATATATATATATATATATATATATATATTCCGCTTCCATACAAAGTCAGTCCAGTAATAGGTAAATGAATGAACAATGTCAGACCATATACGTGGCTCCGGATTGTTTCTCGCAGTTTTCTACATCAATTTGCATATTTTATTGACTATTGCGGAAGAAAATGAAAGAGTATGGCATTATCTACTGCAAATGATACCAACATGCCTATATTTGAGCCACATATAGTCAAAAAGTACAAGGCAAAACTGAAGTCAAGTGGCTCCACATTGTACGAAGGATTGTTTTGTTAGTTCCAACTAATTCCGCCTAAAATTATATACAAGCGCTGTTGCACCTATTTGTATATATGTCTTAAAATTAGCAATTCCGAACCAACAGAAGTGGCAACAGCGTTGGTTGTAACTATCAATACAGTATATCGTTTCGTGTCACCTCAGGTAAAAAGAGCGGTGGACCCGAGGGAGTGACACAATACAATGATAAATTTGTCGTTCTTAAATTTAAATGGATTCTGGTTATTTGGAATACATAACAGATTTTCATAAAATGTATATTTATTGTAAATTATAGTAGAAAGAACAATATTCTTTAATTGAGTTCCAAATTTTAAAGAGAACAAAATTAACAAACTAATGTAGAGATATTTTGAGATATTTTTATTTTGTTTTATAATGTCGTATAAGGTATATTTTCTTTTGTTTTTTGTCACTTTTTTACAGACAAATTGGCTGTCTTAATTTTAACGTAGATTATAGTTTGGAAAAGTAATTAATTCTTGTAAAATGTTGAGAATGTGGCGATACAATGCTCTCGTCTCTTGTCATGTCCGACCGATCTTTGTGACTTTATTATTTTAACTATATCTGGTTAGTCATATAAGTGCTGGTAGGTTCCCACTTTGTACAGTTCTCTGGTGTCATCTTTAACTGCTCCATATATTCCTGTAAGAATTCTTCTTTCTGTGATTTTTAAGCAGTTCTCGTATTGTTTTGTCATTGTCCATGTTTCACAGGCATACGTCATTATAGGCCCGAACGGTAGATTCTTATTTTGTACAGCTGGATACATTTTTGGATTTTATTATTTTTTGTAACCCAAACCAGCAACGATTTGCACTTTGTATATTGTCTTTAATATCTGTTTATGAGTAATGATGTTGACAGAGCTGATCGTAGCTCCCAAATGTTTAAACTAATGAACCCTTTTAAAGTTGTACTGGTCCATTGTAACGTTTTACTCTAATATTCTGTCTCACTGTTCCGTTCGTATTATAGCCATAAATTTTGTATTATTCTTATTTATTCGGAGGCCTATTTGTTTTACGGTATTTTACAGTCTAATAAAGTCTTCCTTGATACCTATCGTTGTATTTTCTACTATCGGCCAAAACCAGTATAGTGTGAAGCCCTTGTGTTATAATATGTAATGTGAAGATAGTGTAATATTATTCGAGGAGTGTTTCTGTGCTCGTTTTGTACACAATACTCTCCAATACGGCATTTGCTCTAACCCTTCAACGCCCAACCTTTTTTAGGTTCCATGTATGCCCACGGGTGGGTAAAAAATGTTCACCTCGAAAATAGCTAATATATTTATTGAGAGTTGTTGCAAATGGATTAAACTTAAGAATCTTATGTTATGCTTAATTAACACACCATCTTCTAAAATATTAATATAAACAATTTACAAACCTTACAACAAAATTACAATGTACATCAAAATTAAAATACTAGTAAAAGCCAGTAATTCAGATTTGTCGATTTTCTCCACATTCTTCTTTTCAGCCTCCCCATTGGCGGATAATTATGTCGATTATGTAATTATACGTAGATAATTATATGGATTATGTTCCTTCTTCTTCTTTTAGTGCCTATTCGTTTCGAATATTGGCGATCATTCTGGCTATAATTATTTTATTAACTGATGCTTTAAATAGATTAGTTGTTGTTGTGGAGAACCATTTCCTCAGGTTCTTTAACCATGATATTCTTCTTCTCCCAATTCCTCGCTTTCCGAATACTTTACCTTGAAGGATTACCTTCAGTAATCTGTATTTGGTGCCCTTTCTCATTATGTGTCCGAGATATTCTAACTTTCTCTTTTTAATGGTATACATCAACTCTCTTTCTTTGCCCACTCTTCGTAATACGGTCTCGTTGGTTATTTTGTCAGTCCATGATATCCTTAGGATTCGCCTGTATAGCCACATCTCGAAGGCTTCAAGTTTTATGTTCCTACCAACGAGAAATTATATAGAGACCTTTAGTAGCAAGTTTTATCAAGGGTGTATTTTTTGTGCCCACCCATATTTAACTCAAGATATTACTTTTACTTTCAAAAATGTCGGTAAAACCAAATTAACATTCGATAAAGGGCTGTCTTTTTAAAAATAATAATTTAAAATAAATAATCTAATAATGACTAAGAATCAGAGAGGTGTTATTTGCTTTTAATGTGTTAGCTCAAAGATGTATAGATATGAATGTGGATGTGCATGTTTGTTACGTTGATTTTGAGAAAGCATTTGAAAAAGTAAGACATGAACAATTAGTACAAATTATAAAGACAAAAAACATAGACCAAAGGGACTTCCGAATAGTAACAAACCTTTACAGGAATCAAAGAGCATAAATTGTAATAGATACAAACCCGGTCCAGAAATTGAAATCAGGAGAGAAGTTAAGCAGGGATGTGTTATGTCTCCATTACTCTTTAATGTATATAGTGAAGCCATTTTTGAAAAAGCATTACTTTCTCATAGTGAAGGAATAATATCAAACGGGAGATCTATTAACAACATAAGATATGCAGATGATACTGTAATTATCATAGCAAGCTCTGCTGAACAACTCCAACTACTACTAAACAAAACAAACAGTTTCTGTGAAGAAAATGGACTAAAAATGAATACAAAAAAGACAAAATACATGATACTAACTAAGAAAACATACAACCAAACATTCATTTGGGATATGCACCGATAGAAATGGTCGATACATACAAATACCTAGGAACCTGGATTTTATAGAATAATGACAAAACAACAAACAACAGAAATCAGGACCAGGATAGAAATAGCAAGAAGTGCGTTTGTAAAAATGAAAACAGTTTTCTGCAACAAAGACCTTGGATTGGAACTGAGAGTAGGAGCTTTGAGATGCTACGTGTTCTCGATACAGCAATATGGACTTGAAAGTTGAACATTAAAGCAAGAACATATAAATAAGCTACAGTCATTTGAAATGTGGTGTTACAGAAGGATGCCTAGAATAGCATGGACACAGAAGAAGACGAACACGGAAGTATTGCGAGAATTTGACAAATAATGCGAAATAATGTACACAATAAAAATAAGAAATTTATAATATCTGGGACAGGTAATGAAGAGACAGCGATATGAAATGCTAAGACTGATATTACAGGAAAAGATAAGAGGCAGAATGAGTATTGGAAGAACGAAAGTGTCATGGTTGAAGAATTTTTAAGGAACTGGTTTAAATGCAGTTCTGTAGAACTCTTCAGCGCAGCGGTAGATAGAGTAAAGAGAATGATGATGATATCAAAACCACCGCACCGATTGGTAGACGGCACTTAAAGAAGAAGAAGCAAAATCGCAGAATAAAGTTAAAACATTTAAAAGTACCTTTTGACGATAATGGGAGATATTTATTGGACAAAACTATATTTAGTCACATTATATTAAATTTTTTAGAAGTTATTGAATGACATATTCAGATATTCATGGTTGTATTTTATGTATTCTTATACTAACATTATTTAACATAAGAAATGCTGATCTTTTGTTTATTATTCCAATTGTAAAAACAAACTATTTAGGTACAAAATAACACAACATGTATAATAATTCCAACTATGAAATTATTAAAGGACTAAACTAAAGGAAGTGATTCATAGGATAGGTACCGATATTTTTTATGGCTAAGTCGGGATCGTAAACATGGGTAATAATACCTATTGTAAAATTTTAAGTGGATGCAGTCCGACAAATCCCATTGTGAAAATGTGAATAAGCAAATAACTGTAGGTAGGTGGTACATATCTTATTTACAATTCACAAAAATTTATTGAAACAGTTATTCTTACGTTTCATAATTTCCGAGATGTTTAAATATCCACAATGTTAGACTTTCTTGTATTTGTTTATATTTAAATAAATTTTTAGGCCTGGATCCCGCGTGCCAAAAAAAAGTTGATTAATAACATGCTGAACATTTGTTAATAGCTTAACGGTGTTTAGTCGGACAAACTTTGATGTATGGGAACACTGGAACAGGGGAAGTTTTAATTGTGGAACTTATCATCCTGACAAGTTTATGATTGTGAAAACTAGCAGGGTGTTTTTTAAGTTTATTTAGTAGGTAGCAAACTTTACATAATATATGAAAAAAAACTTTCCCTCAACCTTTACCGAAAGTATACTTTTTCTGACCTGATTGTAGGGAGCAAAGTCGTACTTTTCCTGCAAAAAGTAAGAAAACCATGTATTTAAACGAATATAGATGTATGCTTCACAAAATCAGTATGGTACATTCCATGTCAAATCACTCAGGCAAAAAATTTTGGATCTCCGATTTGTCTGAAAATTGGTATATAGCTTCTGCGGGACGTAAACATAAGATATTTAAGGTCAAAAAATCTTCTTCTTCTTTTTTCTCAAAATGTTATTTTATGCGATTTTACAGTGATTTGGTGTTTATTTAAACAAATTTGCATTTTCTGTCGTAAAGTATCAATGAAAAACATAATATTTTAATAGAAAGGACTCAAAAATGTCATTATATGGCATTATAACAAGTTATTTTGAATCAAAACAAGTTTTTGATCAAATTTTATAGTGTAAAAAAACGTTAAAATACCGGTTTTTACATTTTCCTCCATTCCAAAATACATCATCATCGATTTGGCTGAAAATTTGCCCACGGATAGCCAAAAGATAGGACTTTAAGTGGTTGGAAGCATTTGAATTATATTACAATACCAAAAAAGTTACATGCAGTAATATGAGATTCAAAAGTATATATTAGTCCAGTCGGGATAGCATTTGATCTTGAATGCCGAGCTGCCCAAAATTTTATTTTTCTGATCTTTAGGGGAGTCAATAGTAGCCTAAATTTAAATCACGAATGAATTCTTCTGTTACGTTAGCCGCCATCTTGATTTTAAAGGAGAACCTGTTTTGCTCAATATCTCCGCCATTTTTAACTTTTCGACAAAAATGGGAGGACCTGAAATTGTTCCAAATAAATCGTTTTTACAATTATTACAATTTCTTTTTAACAATTTTTGTCGTGAGGTCGATATTTTTGAGTTAATTGTACTTACAGTAGAAGCCTATATTTTTGACTATAATATTGCATGTGACTTTTTTGGTATTGTAATATAATTCAAATCATTCTCATCACTTAAAGTTTCATGCTTTGTCTATCTGTTGGCAAATTTTCAGCCAAATCGATTATGATGTATTTTGGGAATGGATAAAAATGTAAAAAACGGTATTTTAACGTTTTCTACGCTATAGAATTTGATCAAAAGCTTGTTTTGAATCAAAGTAACTTGTTATAATGCCATATAATGACATTTTTGAGTCCCTCCTATTAAAATATTATGTTTTCCAGTGATACTTTACGATAAAAAAATGCAAATTTGTATAAATTAACACCAAATCACTGTAAAATCGCATAAAATAACATTTTGAGAAAAAAAGAAGAATATTTTTTGACCTTAAATATCTTATTTTTACGTCCCGCAGAATCTATATACCAATTTTCAGACAAATCGGAGGTCCAAAATTTTTTTTGCTCCAAAATTGAGTGATTTGAAATGGAATGACCCGTATATAAAAGTAAATTTATGATTTAAATCTCGTAACTCGAACAAGTTCTAATTTAAATCTCGTAACTTTTACTTCCCATTTCAACTAAGTACGTTGTATTTAAAATTTCTAGGCGTGAAATTTGTAGACGAGACTGTGAAGTTGATTTTGTAGACGAAAACGGCCAAATGTAAAATGATTTAAAAGTCTGCACTTTTTACGCGTTTTAATATTACGGCAACACTGCCTGGCTCGGGAATTACCGTATGGATACCTATTGGCGTATAAGGATGGACTGGGTTTGTATGAATCTGCTATCGGCTCAGGATTGTTAGAAATTTTTAGGTGATATATTTTTTTTCTACAAATCTTTTATTTGCAAACTATGTCAAGTATATATTTCATAATTCATTACGTCACATATCACCTAAGTTTAAATTTGAAAGATATACTCCTCTAACTCTATCAGAAATCGATGGCTCGGGATAACTGTTTTGTCTAATGGACTGACTTTGTACGAAGGATGTATATATATATATATATATATATATATATATATATATATATATATATATATATATATATATATATATATATATATAAGTGAAGTTTCTAAGTCCAAGAACAACGTTTTTAAAAAGAACTTTATTGACAAGGGACTACTTACTACAGTTAAATGCAAAATAAGAGTGACGCTATACAATGCAAAAAGTTTATTTATAAGCTCGGTGAGGCCGAGGTGTGGTCGAGGTGAAGCTTGCTTACGCTGTCCTTTTATTATTGGTGATTTAGCAGTTCTGGTTTCTTAACTCCTCCGGGGCTAGATGAGAACTATGGGGTAGCATAGTTCGAAGAAATGGAAAATTTTCTGGTACCTTCTTTTCTTGTTCTGTGGATTCCTTTGGTGATTCTGGATTCGTATTTTTTCTGTATATTTGCCAAATGGTGTAGACAAGGAAGATGATTGCTATGACATATAAAATTATGGTATAAAAACTGACATGTTGAAAATGAATGGGAACTGTGTCTAGATTGTCTATTTTGTTTTCTTGATCTGCTAAAGCACTTTGAACATTATTTAATTCGTCTAATTTTATTGAGTCTATTTTTATTGTTTTAAAGTTTAGATCACTGACCGGGGTTTTTAGTAACACTTCTAAATTTGGCAGTTCCATTTTAACAAAGTTTGGAGTTTTTAGTTCAAATGATTTTAAAACGTAATTGTCTATATAAATTTCGCACGCACTATTGAGTTCGATTAAGTAACTACCGTTTAATGGAATATTGTCCGAATTTTTGTCGCATTTTTGAATACTAATCACTTTGTTTAGAGTTATTACGATCCACTTATTGTTTTCAAGTTTTTGAATTTTTATATTGTTAATTTCTGTTGGCACTGATTGACATTGATTTACAAATTTTGAGTACTGTATTAGTTGAACTTCGCAAGGGGCTGTTGGTGTTACTTCAATGGACTGGACATCGTGGCATAAATATTCTTCTTCTAACAATTTTTGACATTGAACGTTGGCAAGTGCATATTGGTATCGATTGGAAAGTAGGAACTTGGATTTTGGAATAATTGTTCTAAAATGAGTTTGGTATCGGGTCGGAAAGGAATAAAGATGATAATAATCATAGTCATTGATCTCAACAATGGGTAATTCAAGTACAAAAATTATTTTATTTGCTTTACTATAACTTTTTATCTTTATTATTTTTTCGAACAACAAAATATTTTGCAAAGATAATTCAAAAGGGAATTTGTTATTTTTAAGGAATTTACTAACGTTTAAAATTTCTAGAAATAGTTCATCTGGGTCGGCTATCGAATTATGAAATGTATTTAGTTTCGAAAAGCTGATAGCAACTTCGATTTTTTCTAGTAGATCATAAATAATTTGGAAACTAGTGTAAAATTGTGACACAAGTCTTTCTAGTGCAAAATAATGAAATGTCTCAACTTCTTCTATCTTTATATCTTTAATTAAGTTTTGAACTTCTGTTATTCGTGAACTTAAAATTAACTGGTTATGGGCTAAGATTTTTGTATTATTTTCAAAATTCTTTATTGAAGATCTTAATAAGGTGATTTGGTTTTTAACTATAGTTTTAATATTATTCTGATTATTTGTTAAAGTTGATATAGCGTCGTCGTAGCGTTTTGCATCGTTTTGGTCTAGGTTTCCGGTTATAAATTTTATTGCGGAACCTACACCATCAAATAGAGATCTTTTAGATCTGGTATTCCAAAAGGGATTTAATTGTCTTAATTCGAGGTAAATTTTGTTTTCTAAAATTTGGATTAAATGATAGGAGTCTTGAAATTCTTTATTAAAGCTTAGAATTTGGGAAGTATTTGAAAGGGTATTTATCATGGAATCATATTGATTTTGTAGAGTAAGGAAATTTGTAGTAATGTTTGTAATGTCATAGATATGTATAAAAGTCCAAACATCTGTCTGAATTCGGGCTGTGCCTAAATGAAGGGGTAAAAGTCCGGGATTGTCGTTTAAGTTATGGAATTTGGATGTGTCTCGTCTTGCGTCGACGTTTGTTGTCCAGAGGGTGAACCTGCAACGGGAGGTTTCTTTAGTTCTTTAATATGTATAATTTCTGTCTGGTTAATGTCTTTTTTATATTTAAGTCTTTGTCGTACAAGTTCTACTCGGTTTCTGTCAAGAATTTTGGTTATTTTGTAGGGACCTAAGTATGGTTGATGTTTTTTGTTACGTTTTTGGGTATTAACTTTATAAACTACTTGTCCAATTTTAAATTCTGAATTTATTTCTCCTTGATCATTTCTTTTATCAATTACTTTAGTTTTGTTTTGTGTTAGGTTTTCATGTACATTTTGGTAAACGTGTTTTAGTTTGTCTTTATGATTATTTATATATTCTGAATAGAAATTTTGAGAAAGAAATAGTTCGTTGGGGTTTCTAGAATCTGTATGTCCGAAAGTTAGTTCAAATGGGGTAAATTTTGTGGAACTATGAATAGAATTATTGTAAGCTATAAGAGCATAGTCCATTAGGTCATCTTCGTTAGGATACGTTTGTTTTAGAAGTCTTAAATGTTCGATTAGTGTAGAGTGTATTCGTTCAGCTATTGAATTTGATTCATGGTGACCAGGAGTAGTAAAATGAACTTTGATTTTGTGAATTGCTAATAAATCTTTTATTACTTCATTATTAAATTCTCTACCTTTGTCTGCTACTATTAATTGGGGAATGCCGAAAGAAGTGAAGTATTTTATTAAGGATTTCGTAATGTGAATTGCGTTTTTACCTGGAATAGAATAAGCTTGAGCAAATTTAGTAAATGCGTCTGTGAGGGTCAAATATTTGTTACCGTCATATGTAAAAATATCTATATGAATAATTTGAAAAGGTTTGCTGGCGGTTTCCGTAAGCATTAGTGGGACATAAGGGGTGTGTCTACCATATTTATTTTTTTGGCAAATAGAACATTCGTTAATGTAATTAGTAATAGTTGTCTTCATATTTTTCCAGTAATAATTTTGACGTAATTTTTCAAATGTTTCGTTAATTCCTCTATGGTTAGTTTTTCCTTCGTGGTAGTTTTTTAATAAAATTATTTGTTCCTCTTCGTTTGCTACTGTATTAATTAATCTAGTGCATTTAATTAGTTTCGGACCATTTTCAGAAAAATGTTTTAGGTAATATTTATTAAAATCATTATACAGGTTGTCTTTACTGAAGTACAAATAAAATGTAGTGTTAAGGTCTGTGTATGCCATAAGAAATTCAAAAATATCTTTTTCATTATCAGTTTCAGGGATTTTTACTTTAATTATTTTATGGTTTTGATAAGTTTCATGAGTTATATCGGTTTTTGGGTAAACGTTAGGGTATACTAAGATTTGGTGAACTTTGTTATTTATTATTTCGTCTAAAATGGGTATTCCTTGATTCGTTGTTTCGTTTGCGGTTGTATGTTGTGTAGATTCGTCTGAGCTTTCGTCTTGTGTATTTATTTTGTCTGGAGGTATTCTTATATCAGAAATAATGTTAATTTTTCTTGAGTCGTTATTGTTACTTGTTGAAGGTTGTTGGTCTAATGGATTCTCTGCAAAATTTTGGAGGTACTTTAAAATATCTTCGTCTACGTCTCCAGGATTATTTACTATTGATTCATCTTCTAATGCGTTAATTGTAATTCGAGATAAACAGTCTGCGTTTGTATTATGTTTTCCTTTTTTATAAATAATTTTATAATCGTATTCTTCTAGTTTTAGACGCCAACGTATTAATTTTGAGTTTGGCTCCTTTAGACTAAAAAGCCAAGATAATGGTTTGTGATCCGTGTATATGAAAAATTTTCTTCCGTAAAGGTATGGTCTAAAATGTTTACAGGCCCATACAATTGCTAATAGCTCCTTTTCTATAGTTGAATAATTTGTCTCTGATTTATTTAGTGTTCTTGAGGCGTATGCGATGGGTCGATCATTTGGTACATTTCCTTGTGATAATACGGCTCCAATTGCATAATTGCTAGCATCTGTCGTTAATATAAATGGTTCGCTAAAATTTGGGTATTGTAAAATAGGATCATTTGTTAATATTTGTTTGCAAGTTTCAAAACAGTCAATAAAATCTTTATCGTGGTTTACTTTAGAACCTTTTTTCAAACATTTGGTCATTGGTTTAGTAATTTTTGCAAAATCTTTTATAAATCGTCTATAGTAACCTAGTAATCCTAAAAAGCTTTTTATTTCAGTTTGGGTTTTTGGAATGGGAAATCTTTTTATGGCGGCGATTTTATCAGGGTTTGGTTTTACGCCTTGAGGGGTAATTACATGTCCTAAATACATAACTGTTTTTTGTAAAAATTTTGACTTGTCTAATTGTACCTTTAAATTACTTTTTCTAAGTCTTTCGAAAACTATTTTTAATTTTTCAAGGTGCTCTTGTAAAGATGTGCTATAAATTAAAATATCGTCTAAATATACTATACATGTTTCGTCTGTTAGTCCTCTTAAAACATTGTCTATTACTCTCTGAAAAGTTGAGGGTGCATTTTTCAAACCAAAAGGCATTCTTTTAAATTGAAAGTGACCTTGTGGGGTACTAAAGGCTGTTTTTTCAACATCTTGTGGGTCTACATTTGGTGGAAGCCACTTGCAAGATCTAGTGTCGAAAAATAATTTGCTCTTCCTAATTTATCTAAAATTTCTGTTATGTTTGGTAATGGGTATTTATCATCTACGGTTCTCTCGTTTAACTTTCTGTAATCTATTACTAGACGCCATTTTCTTTTTCCTGTAGCATCTTGTTTTTTCGGGACCACCCAAATGGGACTCGAAAACGCTGAATTGCTATCTTCTATTATACCTTCTGCTAACATCTTATTTATTTGGGATTTAACTTCTTCTCGGTGAACTTCCGGGAAACGATATGATTTTGTATATATTGCAGAATCATCAGTAACTTTAATTTTATGTTTAATACTATTAGTAAAACTTAAGGGTATGCCTTCACAATAAAATATATCTCTGTATTGGAAACAAAGCTTTTTTAGTAATTCTTTTTCTTCTTTGTTGCAATGATTTATCCTTATATTTTTTAAATTCCTTTTTAACATATTATCATCATTAATAGACGTTTCTTCGTCAGTTTCCATCTTTCTTATAAAATTAGTATTTACTATATCTAATGGTTCTATATCTAAGGGTTCAATATTACTTAACGTTGTCTTATATTCGCTCATATTCGTAATAGTGGTTATAGCAAAATTATTTTTTACGTTAACTACTGCTTTAGGCATTTCGATTCCTTTACCGAAATTTTTATATTCTAGTATACCTAATCCTTCATTTAATTTTACCGGTATTTTGACTATTTGCTTAGTTCTAGGGGGAATAATTATTGTATGATTAACAGTTGCTTTGGGATATAATATATTCTTTTTACTGGGTTCAAAAATTATGGGTATTGTTACATAAGGCGTTCTCATTTGTCTCGTGTTGACATTAATTGAAGCTTTTAATTTTTGTAATAAATCTATACCAATTAATCCATCAAAATTTTCGCTAAATTTAAAAACATAAAACTTATTATATTGGTTTACTTTAAAAATGTTAAAAGCTGGAATATTAATTATTTCATTGTGCATGGAAATTCCGTGAGCCGTCTGTATATTAAAATTTTCATAAGAAATAAAATTTTTATAATTTTTATGCGCTAACTGTGGAGAGATTAAACTTTTGGAAGACCCTGTATCTAATAAAAATCTGGCATTGAGTTCTGGTATAATAATATGTGGTAAATCTGCTATCGTTGTATTTAAGTATATTATGTCGGATTGTAATTTTCTTGGGTCATGCAAAAATTTACGTTTTCAACATTTTGAGTTGGACTGTGATATGATCTTTCATTTGTGTTGTCTTGAGTTTGATAAGGACTGGATTGAGTTTCATAATTGTTTTCGTAAGGCGGTAATGAATAGGGTAATGAACTTTGAGTCGGATATTCGTAATCAGTGGGAATATTATTATTTTCAAAGGGATTTTCGAATTGTATTTGATCGTTATTTATTTGTTGATTAAATAATTGCGTGGAAGTAAAATGTGGTTTAGATCTTAAAAGTATTTCGTGAATTTGTATCCATCGGTTCTGGCTGGTATTGATTTTGATTTTGGGGTTGATTATTAACATTTCTTTGTTGAAAATTAGGATTATTATTATGGAAGTATCTTGGTCGAAAATTAGAATTATTATTGTCGAAATTTCTTGGGTTGAAGTTAGTATTGAAATTTCGGAAATGATTTTGGTGTGGTTGAAAAGTATTGTTAGGATTAAAATTATTATTCTGGTATTGCGGTCTGATATTTTGATATTGGTAAGGTGGAAATCTCATATTAGGGCGATTTTGTTGAAAATTATTTCTAGGAATAAAAGTTTGATTAGTATTATTGTTTCTCATAGGAGTATGTCTCGATGAGGGTCTAAAAGAATTTTGTGAGTTTAAATTATTTCCGCGTTGTAACGAATATAGAAAATTCTCTTCTTCGATAACGAAGCACATAGCTTTCTCTAAACTGTCTGGGTTTCTCAATCTAATATTTGTTTGTAACGATAAGGGTAAGCCTCTAATGTAAGTTTTTAAACATAAGTCATCGTAACTTTGTATTCTAATTAATTTTTCTGGTGCTTTAATATTAAGGGTATTTAATTTTTGTGCTACTAAACTACGTGTTTCTTGGCAACGCATGCCAAAATTATAAGGGGTTTCATTTTTGAAAGGCCTCAACGTTATCAGGTCTTGGATAAGGCAATCGAGATCTCTCTGATCTCCAAAACTAAGATTTAGGGCATCCTTTACAAGTTGCCATGTATTTAATTCTGTCCTAGAGCCTATTAACATTTGAGCTCTTCCATTTAATTTACCTAATATAGCTCGAAGTAAAAATGTATTCAAAGTGCCATCTGTTTGGCTAGCAAAATTAGTTATTAAATTTTCACAATTTTCAATAAATATGGTTAAAGTATGTGGATTACCATCATATGCTGGGATAGAATCTAAGTATAGTTTTAACAATTGGTAGTTTGTTTGAGCCATTTCGTTATCTTTATTACTATTTGGTTCTAAAATTGAATTTAATTCTGCTACAAGGCTACTTAAATCTAATTTACTATCAGTTTCACTCATTAAATATTTTTTTTTTCAAATAATATATCAGGTTATAATAAAATATTAAATATGTTTCAACTTCAATATAATCAAATATTTTCAAAAATATAATAATATAATATAATAATAATATTCTTTTTCTTATTTAAAATAAAAATCTTTGTAAAATCATAAAATCTTAAAAAAAATCATTTACTGTCGTTAGCTCTCTGACTATAAGTATTCTCAAATATGTATAGGAAAATATAAAATGGAATAATAAAATGGAAAAAATAGGAAACACTTACATTAAAATGTAGAATTTCAACATTTCTGCCTATAGGATTCGACGATTTTGTTCTTCTCCCAGGTCTCGTTGAACTACTGCTTAAAATCTACTGCCTCTAGGGTTCGACGATTCTTGTTCTCTCCCCAGGTCTTGGTGATACCTTGTCTAAAGCTGATCTTGGACACTTTCACAAAAAGTTCGGTTTTCCGGTAAATCGTTAAAACGAAAAACTACTCGCGAAATCGTTCGATTTTTGTAACGTAATTTTGCGACGTAATTCCCGAAAAATCCTACTGACTGCGCCAGTGAAGTTTCTAAGTCCAAGAACAACGTTTTTAAAAAGAACTTTATTGACAAGGGACTACTTACTACAGTTAAATGCAAAATAAGAGTGACGCTATACAATGCAAAAAGTTTATTTATAAGCTCGGTGACGCCGAGGTGTGGTCGAGGTGAAGCTTGCTTACGCTGTCCTTTTATTATTGGTGATTTAGCAGTTCTGGTTTCTTAACTTATATATATATATATATATATATATATATATATATATATATATATATATATATATATATATATATATATATATAGATATATATATATATATATATATATATATATATATATATATATATATATATATATATATATATATATATATATATATATACATCCTACTATCAATTTGGCATCGATACATTATGCATTTACCATCGATTTGGCATCGTCTTGCAAAGTGGCATCTGTATATCGATGCCACTTTACACTACCTTAATAACTTTTTTTCTGCACTTGTTACCAGAAGTCTAATCAACTCGGTAGTTAGAGATTTGATTTCTTGATGTTACTTTAATATATCAGCTTTCTTTGTTTATCCCTTACTAAGTTATATAAGTTTATTCCATAAAATGTTTGAGTCCAAAATGATGGTACAGTGAAAATATTATATACATTTAGTTCAGTGTTTTACCGTTTTGTCGCTGCCGCTATATACATGAAAACGTATATCCCACTTTCATTATCAATCATTTTGGCATCAGAAATTTGGCATCACTGTTGAATATAATATTATCCACACCGAAAAATAGGCAATTTGAGAATGTATATATTATTTTCATCAACAAATCATTCTGGCATCATGTTGTTTTCACCTAATTTTGGAAAAATGTGAAAACTTTGTATTATCCACGTCCGTCTGTCCGTCCGTCTGTCTGTAATCACAACTCCTCCGTCAACATACCAGCTAGAATGACAAATGAGGTGTCAACTGAAAGCTGATAATCCAAGGATGGTACTAAAGGTGAGATATTTGACCTTGGCGGTCTGTTTGTCGGTCTGTCCGACCGCGAATATAATTCCTCCATCATTATACCAGGTAGAATGACAAATGAGGTGTCAAATGAAAGCTTATAATCCAAGGATGGTACTAAAGGTGAGATATTTGACCTAGGCTGTCTTTCCGTCGGTCCGTACGACCGCGAATATAACTCCTTCGTCATTATACAAGATAGAATGACAAATAAGGTGTCAAATGAAAGCTTATAATCCAAGGATGGTACTAAAGTTGACATATTTGACTTAGGCGGTCTGTGCGTCGGTCCCTCTGACCGCGAATATAACTCCTCCATTATTATACAAGCTTGAATGATAAATGAGGT
Source organism: Diabrotica virgifera virgifera (assembly GCF_917563875.1). Taxonomy (NCBI): domain Eukaryota; kingdom Metazoa; phylum Arthropoda; class Insecta; order Coleoptera; family Chrysomelidae; genus Diabrotica; species Diabrotica virgifera. The sequence continues at coordinate 113,184,583 of NC_065447.1, read as the reverse complement.
GTCAAATAAAAGCTTATACTCCAAGGATGGTACTAAAGGTAAGATATTTGACCTAGGCTGTCTTTCCGTCGGTCCGTACGACCGCGAATATAACTTCTCCGTCATTATACCAGGTAGAATGACAAATGAGGTGTCAAATGAAAGCTTATAATCCAAGGATCGTACTAAAGGTGAGATATTTGACCTAGGCTGTCTTTCCGTCGGTCCGTACGACCGCGAATATAACTCCTCCGTCATTATACCAGGTAGAATGACAAATGAGGTGTCAAATGAAAGCTTATAATCCAAGGATGGTACTAAAGTTGACATATTTGACTTACGCGGTCTGTGCGACGGCCCCTCCGACCGCGAATATAACTACCAGCTTGAATGATAAATGAGGTGTCAAATAAAAGATTATAATCCAAGGATGGTACTAAAGGTGAGATATTTGACCTATGCTGTCTTTCCGTCGGTCCGTACGACCGCGAATATAACTTCTCCGTCATTATACCAAATATAATGACAAATGAGGTGTCAAATGAAAGCTGATAATCTAACGATGGTACTAAAGGTGAGATATTTGACCCAGGCTGTCCTTCCGTCGGTCTGTCCGACCGCGAATATAACTCCTCGATCATTATACCAGGTAGAATGACAAATGAGGTGTCAAATGAAAGCTTATAATCCAAGGATGGTACTAAAGGTGAGATATTTGACCTAGGCTGTCTTTCCGTCGGTTCGTACGACCGCGAATATAACTCCTCCATCGTTATACCAGATTGAATGATAAATGAGGTGTCAGATGAAAGCTTATGATCCAAGGATGGTACTAAAGGTGAGATATTTGACCAAGGCTGTCTTTCCTTCGGTCCGTACGACCGCGAATATAACTTCTTTGTCATTATACCAGGTAGAATGACAAATGAGGTGTCAAATGAAAGCTGATAATCCAAGGATGGTACTAAAGGTGTTATATTTGACCTTGGCGGTCTGTCCGTCGGTCTGTCCGACCGCGAATATAACTCCTTTATCATTATACCAGCTTGAATGATAAATGAGGTGTCAGATGAAAGCTTATGATCCAAGGATGGTACTAAAGGTGAGATATTTGACCTAGGCGGTCTGTCCGTCGGTCCGTACGACCGGGAATATAACTCCTCCGTCATTATACCAGGTAGAATGACAAATGAGGTGTCAAATGAAAGCTTATAATTCAAGGATGGTACTAAAGGTGACATATTTTACTTAGGCGGTCTGTGCGTCGGCCCCTCCGACCGCGAATATAACTCCTCCATTATTATACCAGCTTGAATGATAAATGAGGTGTCAAATAAAAGATTATAATCCAAGGATGGTACTAAAGGTGAGATATTTGACCTAGGCTGTCTTTCCGTCGGTCCGTACGACCGCGAATATAACTTCTCCGTCATTATACCAGGTAGAATGACAAATGAGGTGTCAAATGAAAGCTGATAATCCAAGGATGGTACTAAAGGTGAGATATTTGACCTTGGCGGTCTGTCCGTCGGTCTGTCCGACCGCGAATATAACTACTCGATCATTATACCAGGTAGAATTACAAATGAGGTGTCAAATGAAAGCTTATAATCCAAGGATGGTACTAAAGGTGACATATTTGACTTAGGCGGTCTGTGCGTCGGCCCCTCCGACCGCGAATATAACTCCTCCATTATTATACCAGCTTGAATGATAAATGAGGTGTCAAATAAAAGATTATAATCCAAGGATGGTACTAAAGGTGAGATATTTGACCTAGGCTGTCTTTCCGTCGGTTCGTACGACCGCGAATATAACTCCTCCATCATTATACCAGCTAGAGTGATAAATGAGGTGTCAAATGAAAGCTTATAATCCAAGGATGGTACTAAAGATGAGATATTTGACCTAGGCAATCTTTCTGTCGGTTCGTACGACCGCCAATATAACTCCTCCGCCATTATACCGGGTAGAATTACAAATGAGGTGACAAATGTCAAAGTTTAGTAAAAATGACTCAAAGTTAGTAAATTCGTATATCAATCCACGCAAAGTTACACGTAAAATTCAAATATCGTCTTCCAGTTCTACTTTCGATTACTTTGGGTGAAAACCTAGGACTTACGAAGTCCAATTACTTGTTTTGTTTAAAAATAAGGCATATGATAGACATGCCTTAGGCATCATAGAAGACAATGACACAGAAAAATCAAAACACAGCAGCATGTCAAAAAGGCCTTAGTTATGTATCTTCTTTCCTGTTAGTCCAATCGTGATGTATAGCACCTCAAATGATAGGATTTGACAAACAGAATACAATGACATAGAAAAATCAAATAGAGCAGCATGTCAAAAGGGCCTTAGTCTTGTATCTACGGTCCTATTGGTCCAATCGTGATGTACAGCACCTCAAATAATAGTATTTGACAAATAATATAAAATGGCACAGAAAAATCAAATACAGCAACATGTTAAAAGGGCCTTAGTCATGCAGCTTCGCTACAATTGATCCAATCGTGACGTAGAGCGCCTCAAACGATGGGATTTAACGGGCAGAATGCGACTGTAGACAAATCAAAATGGCGGCATGTAATAGCACCTTAAAATTGTAGAAATAAAATGGATTAACGCACAGAGGTGTATGACATATTATGTGACAGTATTTAACAAATTGAATACGATTACATATGTCCAGTTTTTGACAAGTGACTTCTCTACATGATAAACGCGAAAAGGCTCCGTTCGGTCACTGTTCGACATAGGCCTCCCGTTCACTGTATATATCCACTGCTTCCTGAAGCCGTGACATAAGAGGATAGAATTTAACGAATTAAACGACAAAGAAGACTAAACAAGGCAGCGTGCGGGAAAAACAGGACCATCCTTTGTATACTCCACAGGAAAGCATTATATATTCAACGTTAGAATTATGTTATAGTATAAGGGTATATATTTTTAAATGATAAAAATATATTTTTTATTTAGTACATTCCGTACGTTTTTTAAACATGATCAGGAGAATTTGTTGCCTGAAGTCTATAAAAGAATTTCCTAACAATCCTTGTGTTATGGATAATTTTTGAGAATGTGTTTAAAAGGTAGCTTACATGCTTATTGTTCAATGGTCTTATCACTTTTAAGCGCTTGTCTTTTTGTAGGGCTATTAATTGTGATTTCAACCATTCTTGCGGGACAATGCCTTTTCAGTAAATGAAGTGAATATTGTTATACATTTAATTTTTTTCCTCAATTAATTGGATGCCCCCTACTGGTGTTTGGTCTAAGCTTACAGCTTTTCCCCATTGAAGCTATTTTATAACTAATTATAATTAGGGGTACGGAATTTTCGCAAACAAAAACATGAATTTCGCATTTACTTTTTTTATAATTACAAAATTTCGCATTTATTTTTAACTACGAGTAAAACAACAGAAAACATTAATTAAAAGCTAACATCGTTGTAATTTCGACATTCGACTCTTTAAGAGCTGTTCTTCGATCTGTCACTACAATATTATATGTGTTGAAGAATCGTTCTGCGTCTACGCTGTTCGTTGGACTCCAAATGCTCTGTAATGCTGCTTTAGCAAATGACGGAAAACTGCACTGTGTAGCAATTGTGTCTTTTGTCATACAGATATAGGTCACCTGTTGCAAATTCTTTGACTCGATCACTCAAAATTGTTTTAGGGCGTCCCATTTTAGGGGATACTTTAAGTAACTTTATGTTACTATGAAAACTTTTTTGATAGACCATGTTCTTAATAAAAATTGACGGAATGAGCACTGATTGTCCTGTTTGACTAATTTATATGTTTAGAAAATAAGAATTAGCCGACTTTTATTCCTACTTAGATTTTTACCAATACAAAAGACCGAAATGCAGATAACAACAGTCGGATTATTTATATTTCTCAAAGAATCAACATTGAAAAATATCAATTCCTTATCTTATCTTTATCTATTTAATGATGAACAATGAAAGTTCCTTCTCTTTCAACACGTGTTAGAAAAATAAACAACCTTTCAAAACTTATGTACAATAGAAAACTTTCCGTAAAATCTTTCCATGCCTTATTTACTACGTAACTACCTACTTATTTACGGGCGAGTTGGGCACCTGCAGGTATTTCGCGGAAATAAACAAAAACTCCATATTTCACATTTATCGCATTTATGTTCAAAATTTCGCCGAAATTCGCATCTATTTCGTAAAAACGAAAATTCCGTACCCCTAATTATAATAAAACAGTTGGTCCAGAATCATTATCTCGTTGACTGTTTCTTGTTTATCGTTGATAATTCTGCCGTTTGAACCTTCTGATAATCCATATATTTTCTCTATCTGCTCTTAAAGTGTGTTTATTATATTATTTTCTTTCTCATTTAATTTACACCGATCCAGACTAGTATAGCTCCATATAACAGTTCTAGTTCTGCAGTAACGAATCAATACTTTTATTTAGCACATTAATTTTTGTTTTGTCTTCGGGTCTATTAAATAATTTTCTTGCACTGTTACTCGCAATTTTTAATTATCCATTTATTACTCTACTTGTCTTATTTTTTGAATATACGACTTGAATAAAGACTTTAATGTTTTTCCAGTCGTTATTGTTTAGTAGACCGGAATATTGAGATATTAATTCTTTACATTACATATTTGTCTTTCGGTGATTTTCTATTATTAATATAAGCTGGAAGTGTTAGGTTACACTGGTTTTTAATATTTGGTCCAGAGTTCCCTCTCAATTCTTTTGTCGGATTTCTCTTTAATATTATCGCAGCTGCATGCACTGGTACTAGGTTCTGAGTGCTCAGGTGACCTTTGAAGGACTCCCAATTACTCTATTTCGTCCACTTCTTCTGAGGTGGGTTCAGAAGTGGATATCAACTTCTATTCCATTATTCCATATCTATTTATATGCCATCTAATGATTTTACTTTAAATTTAGCTGCTTGATCTTCATGAGTAATAAAATTTTTGTTATTTTTGCTACTTAGCATAAAGCATTAGAAAGTCTGTAAGCTTTTTTTATGAACTGCTGAAGTGCGTCCTATAAAAGTAGACATATTTTCATGAAAAACATGTTTTCATGAAAATTCTTTAATTTTATTCAATATGTTCAATACAGCGATTTTAACGGTTTTACAAATTTTTTATGTCGATGCCGTACGCATAATACGATTCTGAAAGCTCTGAAAAATAGTTATTTTTTTCTTCAATTATCTCAGCTGATTTTTTTATTTACGAGTCATTTCTTCAGATTTGGGAACACTTAATAATCGGATGGGGCCAAGTCAGGAGACTAAGCCGCATGAGAAAGTAATTCGAACCCCAACTCGAATTTTTGCTACTGTGACAACGCTCTTGTGAGTCTTGTGATGTATTGTCTTAGGTCTTGAGAACACTTTAAAGAACACTTTTTTCTTCTGCTTATGGAGTCGTTTTTCATTCATCACATACCGGAACTCACCACATAAATTTTGAAGCCCCTGACATCAAAACTGTATTAAATTATATGTGATCTAAGTAAGTTATAGAAAAAGTCAGAATAGATAGAGTAGAACACTTATAAAAAAATTGTAACAAGCAATTGGACATCGTAAGTTCTAATTTTTCACCCAAAGTAACCAGAAGTTGAACCGGCAGTCGATATTTGAACTCTTCGTGTAACTTTTTGTCAGTTGATATGACGGATGAATTTTGTTCACCGACAGACATGGACGAACAGACAGGCATGAAACCGGAAGTATGTATTTGTTCTGGTCTTTCTTAGTCGCGTTGAATAATAGTATGTACTATTTCGACGAATTTAAAACAGTACTTTCAGTTGCAACTCTGGAACCGCCAGTCCGAAGTCAAACTTCTCACATGTAATATCATATTTTGGTTATAGGCTTTCATTTGACACCTTATTTGTCATTCTTTCTGTCCTACTAACAGAGGAGTTGTGTTTATTGACGGACAGACATGGATAATTCTAGGTTTTCACATTTAATAATAAAAACAATAATTATATAATTCAGTTAACCTGACTATGTCATTGTGATAATGACTTCTTATCTAAAAGTGACAACGGCAATCATTCCATTAACTCACGGTAAAATATCGCAAAACCTCCAGATTTTAAAGAACCGCTTGGATTGACATGAAATTTGGCACACACGTAGCTAAAATGCCAAAGAAAAAAATGAGATTATGCCGATATGTTCTCTTGTCCTGGATGTGACTTTCACCCCTTCTTGGGGGTGAAAAAACATACGTTCAAAATAAGTCCGGGAGTGGATAAACTGACTAATTCTAATTCTAAGCAAATTTTGTTCTATAAAAGTTTTAAACGGCTGAAAATATTATAAGAATTTTTTGCTCTACATTGTGCTTTCTATCTATACCTTTAAGGAACGCACTATTTTCGGGGACACCCTGTATATGATCTGTAAGTTGCATTGGTTAAAAATGCTTATTTTTGAAAGGGGTTTTGTTAAAAGGGCTCGAACGAATCACTAGTCACGAGTATGTATATGCAAATTTTAAACAGCCATATCTTAACCAAGTTTTGTCTTCCAGAAAATCAAAAAATCCCAAATATTTAAAAAAGCAAAACCTACATTTTTTACTCTTTAAGATATTTGGTATTACTAATAATTTTAAAGTTATTTTGAAAAAAGTCTTTTTTTTCAAAATTAAAGATTTAAAATTTACTTTAAAACCAAATTTTTTCACAAATAAGCACTTTGAACTGATGAAACTTACAAACACAAACAATACATAAAGTTACTTGTGAAGTGGTAACGATTAATTCCATTTGGGCTGTTAATGAGAGGGAGATTTTTACGATATTTTTAACCAAAAAATAAGGAACAACTGTATTTTGAGCGTAACTTGCTTACTCTTGCTGCTAGAAACTTTTTAAAAAAATAAAAATAAACGTTTTCTTAAACACTTTAAAAATGTTGTAATAAGTTTTCCCAGAAAAGTGTTTCATTTTTTTTTATTTCACGTTAAAATATTCGATTTGGAATTTGACATATAAGAGCTTATTTTTCACTATAGTCTGTTTTTAAACCAAGAGGAGTAATTCAAATTTCCCGCGCCGTAAACCTTGTTTGTAATTGGTACAACCTCAGGCAATTTTACTCATATCAAATTTTGACAATAATGACATTTATAAAATTTTAACACTATTGGCATTTCATAGGTTAGTTTATTTATTTTATCAGCGATTTTTGCATTTTCTGCGTTATTCCTTTTATTTTTAGATTTTTAGTCAATATTACCGTCAAAGGCCGATATGATCAACCAAAAAAGAAGATGTATCTGAAGATATTTCTAGTGACTTTCTTGGGTGTGAATCTGTCTTTTTACCCTAATAGCACAAGGACGTCCAATGGACGTCCATAGGACGTCCTTCACGGACTTTAAGGACGTCCGTTTACGTCCGAGGAACGTCCTTTATACGTCCTATTTTGATCCAAATGTCGCGCTACCGAACGTCCATTGGACGTCCATCTAAGGTCCGAGGGGACGTAAATTGGACTTTAATCGGACGTAAATTGGACCTTAATCGAACGTCCTAGGGGACGTAAATTGGACCTTAACAGGACGTCCTAGTTTGGTCCAAAGCCACATTGCCAAATGTCCAATGGACGTCCACCTAACGTTCGAGGGGACCTAAATTGGACCTTAATCCGACGTAAATTGGACGTTAATCGAACGTAAATTGGACCTTAATCGGACGTAAATTGGACCTTAATCGGACGTCCTAGGGGACGTAAATTGGACCTTAACAGGACGTCCTAGTTTGGTCCAAATGCCTCATTGCCAAACGTCAAATGGACGTCCATCTAACGTCCAATGGACGTCCACCTAAAGTCCGAAGGGACGTTCGGTGGACGTCAATTGGACCTTCATAGGACGTCCCAGTTTGGTCCAATGTCGTGCTGCCGAACGTCCATCTAACGTCCTGAGAGGACGTTCGGTGGACGTCTAGCGACGATATTTAGACCTGTGGAGAATGTATTGTGGGAAATAAAAAATACATTTTTTAAGGAACTTATATTACATCTTATATTAAATTACAATTATTGGATATTACATTATTTACATTAAATTACAATTAAACTTCTCCAAGAAATTAACGCACCACCTTAAAATGATGCATTTTTGATGTCTCGAATTTCCTAAACCTGTTGTCCAATCTCAGTGATTTTTTTTATAATATTATAGCCTAGGCTACAGGTTACCTCCTTAAGCTTGTCATGAGCGGGGAGCTATACTGTAATATATTATGTATATTATATCATATCACTCGCTATAGAAATGAGTGAGCCTGGAGACACGGAACTAATGGTTCCGTGTGTGCAGGCTCAGTCATTACTATAGAGAGCGATGTGATATAATATATATTACAGTATATAGCTCCCCGTGCATGACAAGCTTAAGGAGGTAACCTATAGCCTAGGCTATAATATTATAAAAAAAATCACTTAGATGGGACAACTGGTTTAGGAAATTCGAGACATCAAAAATGCTTAATTTTTAAGGTGGTGCGTAATGGGCTCTATATTATACATATACATATTATTTCAAATCGACACCTTGCTCATTTGGAGATAATGGATAATTTCTTAAAAAGAAGATATTCTATCTATGTATGTATACTTATTATACAGAGAGCACGTAAAGGTTGGAATAAATTCATTTTTTTTTTGAGAATGGAGGATTTTGGAGAAAAATCCCGAAACAGGTCAATTTTTGTTTTTAAATTACGACTTTTTGGCATATATATCATACTAGTGACGTCACCCATCTGGGCGTTATGACGTCATCGATGATTTTTTTAAATGAGAATAGGAGTCGTGTGATAGCTTATTTGAAAGGTAATTCAATTCTCTATTCAGTAATATAAACATTAACATAATTATTTATACAGGGTGTCCAAAAATTTTTTTTTTGATTAAATTAATTGACATGGAAAGAAGAATGTATGTAATTTATTTAATTCAAAATACATTTTACTGCTCTCAGAAAACAAAAAAATGTTTATTTGAAAAATATTCATGGCTTTTCGCTTAAATTAAATATTCAAACTGTCACGAGGCTGGTGGGTGGCTGCTTTAATATTGAATTTAAGCAAAAAACAATATTTATTTGCCAAATAAACATTTTTTGTTGTCTTCTGATAGCAGTAAAAAATGTATTTTGAATTAAATAAATTACGCACATTCTTCTTTTTATGTCAATTAAATTAATTCAAAAAAATTTTTTTTGGACACCCTGTATAAATAATTATGTTAATGTTTATATTACTGAATAGAGAATTGAATTACCTTTCAAATGAGCTATTATACGATCCCCATTTTCATTTAAAAAATTCATCGATGACGTCATCACGCCCAGATGGGTGACGTCACTAGTATAATATATATGCCAAAAAGTCGTAATTTAAAAATAAAAATTGACATGTTTCAGGATTTTTTTCCAAAATCGTCCATTCTCGAGAAAATGAATTTATTCCAACCTTTACGTGCTCACTGTATAGTGTAATATTATATTATAATATTATAATAATCATTCAACTTTTGTCTAATTTTTTTTTATCCGCCTTCGCTTTCTGTCTTTAGATAATTCAATATTATAAATAGATTATAAAATACTGAGATAAATACTTTTTGCTTACTAGGTACAATAACCAACCCAATCTGTTTGACAAAAGAACTTTATGGGTAGAGGTAATAAGTTAAGACGAACAAAAGGCGACTGCGGTAGCGAAACTTTCCTTTAACAATTGTAATTCAAAATTCAAGGAAGTCTATACTTTATAGAAAATATGTACTTATACAGAGTGTTTGGTAAAGAATAGGCCATAGATTAACCTTAGATTTCGGAGGATTTTCGGAGTTGATAATAACCGAAATACAAGGTGTCAAATTTAAACTTTTATTTTATTTATTCTTGAATATTTCCTAACAAACATGGGATAATATCACGAAATTTGGTAAGCGGGGTTTTTTTGGGACAAGAAATCTAAATTCAACACCAAAATTGATGTATTGCCCAGGAAATAATCAAGAATAAAATAAAAGTTTAAATTTGACACCCTGTATTTCGGTTATTATCATCTTTCGTACTAAAGTAAGTTAGCTTAAATCGACCTATTTTAAGCTCAGTAATCCAAGGTTAAGCTATGGCCTATTTTTTACCAAACACCCATAAGATTGAAAAATGTATGAAAAATATACCAGAAAGAATAAGAAATATATATCAAAGAGCATGAAAAAATATGTAAATGTAATAAAAAACGTAAATAATACCAATGTTTGGATACCAGTTGTCCTGGCTGGTGGTTTTTTCCATCATTCTCGGTGAGTTTGTCCTCTAGGCCATCAGGGATCGATAGGCTATGTCCAGACGGTGGTAGCAGCAGAGTCTGAATGCTTCCTCTTTGGCGTTCACTTACCAAGAAGTGACTGGCTGCAACGTGGAGCTCCAGTAGCTGTCTGGGGTTGATGGCTCCGAAAACTCCTCATCTGATCGAGGAATCAGGAACATAGACTGTTTCGGCACTTCAGAAAAACTCCAGGAGCAGGAATCCTCAGGGTGGTAGATTAAAATGTTGTGCGCCTATGTCAAAGGGGCACATAATAATCCATTGGATGGGCTTATGCATTGATGCTCTAAATGGCCCGATGAGGCGGTCGGACTCTGTGTTATGTTGTGAAACAGCGTCTTCATAGTTTTACGTAATATATAGTATATGTATAAGTATATTATACTTTAATTCGTATATAATATAATTTCTTACATTATGAAAATCAGTGGTTAATGAATAAAACTCTACGCGGGAGCCCTAACGACGACAACGACTGAGAGATCAACTCTCCAACTTCGAACTGATATCGGTGGGTGAATCGAAAATCTATCGCCTATCGTTATAGTTTTGTGAACAGAGGAACCAAGTAGTGGGGGTGATTTTCAGACGTCCACAAAAAGTCCGTATTTCGTCCAGTACGGACGTCCAAAGGACGTTCGTATTTATTCCACCATCGGACGTCCACCATCGGAAGTCCGAAGGACGTATATATTTAGCCAACCGTATTCATATTTATTCCACCCGAAGTACGTCCAACGTCGGACGTCCAAAGGACATCCATTTATAGTCCATAGACATTAGGACTAAGACTGGACCTAGTTTGGGCACGGCCACGTATATTCAACTTCAAAAAGATGCTCTTAAGATTCATTTTTAGTACAGATACATTGATAAAAATTATATTTTTGCTTACTAGAATTAATTAGCAAACTTATGTCATCTTGGTAACTAGAATAATAAAACATTGTAACAAATAATTTACAAATAAGATTTTCACACTTTACAAAAAAAAAACAAAAACATGTTTAGAATATTAAACTGTGCAATTTTGAATTAAATATAATTATCTTTTCGATGTAAACTATTTTACTAACATAATTAAGTTAATATTTTATTGAATTATTTTGCTATTTTATCCCGTAATTCGTATAATATGTCGAACATGGACGATCAGCAAACGTCCGTATTTCGTCCAGTACGGACGTCCAAAGGACGTTCATATTTATTCCACCCGAAGGACGTCCAACATCGGACGTCCGAAGGACGTACATATTTAGTCCACCGAAGGACGTCCAACGTCGGACGTCCGAAGGACGTACATATTTAGTCCACCGAAGGACGTCCAACGCCGGACGTCCAAAGGACGTCCATTTATAGTCCATGGACGTTAGGACCAAAAATGGACCTATTTTGGACGTCCAGAGGACGTCGTGTGCTATTAGGGTTAGTTTACCTACTCCTCTTGGTTTTAAAACAAAGCTTAGCAATAACTCTGCTTCTACTGGGTCTACAGACCTGACACATATACCATTTTTTCACTTTTCTATAAGCTATATTTGCTATTTGCTATTTTTTTTTCAATAAAGTAGGTACCTACTTTTTGAGTTATTTGCGAAAAACCGTCTAAAAACGTGTTTTTTTTGTTGAAAAATGAACATATTCACTCGCAAATATCTCTAAAAGTATTGACTTAGTGAAAAACTCTATAAAATAGAAGTTGCTTAGAATTAGTCAGTTTATCCAATTCCGGACTTATTTGAACGTATTTGTTTTCATCCCCGATAACGGACGAAACTCACCTCCAGATCAAAAGCACATATCGGCACAATATCACTTTTTTTCTTTAACATATTAACTATGCGTGTCCCAAATGTCAAACCAAGCGTTTCTTCAAAATTCTGAACAAAAACCGTAAGTAAATTAAATGAAAATGTAAAAGGTACATTCCATGTCAAATCACTCAGGCAAAAAAATTTGGATCTCCGATTTGTCTGAAAATTGGTATATAGCTTCTACGGGACGTAAAAAGAAGATATTTAAGGTCAAAAAATCTTCTTCTTCTTTTTTTCTTAAAATGTTATTTTATGCGATTTTACAGTGATTTGGTGTTTATTTAAACAAATTTGCATTTTCTGTCGTAAAGTATCAATGAAAAACATAATATTTTAATAGAAATGACTCAAAAATGTCATTATATGGCATTATAACAAGTTATTTTGAATCAAAACAAGATTTTGATCAAATTTTATAGTGTAAAAAACGCTAAAATACCGTTTTTTACATTTTCCTCCATTCCCAAAATACATCATCATCGATTTGGCTAAAAATTTGCCCGCAGATAGCTAAAAGATAGGACTTTAAGTGGTTAGAAGGATTTGAATTATATTACAATACCAAAAAAGTTACATGCAGTAATATCATACTCAAAAGTATATATTAGTCCAGTCGGGATAGCATTTGACCTTGAATGCCAAGCTGCACAAAAATTTATTTTTCTGATCTTTAAGGGAGTCAATAGTAGCCTAAATTTAAAATCGCGAATGAATTCCTCCGTTACGTTAGCGGCCATCTTGATTTTAAAGGAGAACCTGTTTTGCTCAATATCTCCGCCATTTTTAACTTTTCGACAAAAATGGAAGGAACTGAAATTGTTCCAAATAAATCGTATTTACAATTATTACAATTTCTTTTTAAAAATTTTTGTCGTGAGGTCGATATTTTCGAGTTAATTTTACTTACAGTAGACGCCTATATTTTTGACTATAATATTGCATGTAACTTTTTGGGTATTGTAATATAATTCAAATCCTTATGACCACTTAAAGTCCTATGTTTTGTCTATCTGTGGGCAAATTTTTAGCCAAATCGATTATGATGCATTTTGGGAATGGAGAAAAATGTAAAAAAACGGTATTTTAACGTTTTCTACACTATAAAATTTGATCAAAAGCTTGTTTTGAATCAAAGTAACTTGTTATAATGCCATATAATGACATTTTTGAGTCCCTTCTATTAAAATATTATGTTTTCCATTGATACTTTACGAGAGAAAATGGAAATTTGTATAAATAAACACCAAATCACTGTAAAATCGAATAAAATAACATTTTGAGAAAAAAAGAAGAAGAAGATTTTTGACCTTAAATATCTTATTTTTACGTCCCGCAGAAGCTATATACTAATTTTCAGACAAATCGGAGGTCCAAATTTTTTTTGCTCCAAAATTGAGTGATTTGAAATGGAATGACACAAAATTAATTTTTCAAACAAATATTTTAAGTCGTTATGAGAAAATTATAATTTAACAGATGAAATAAAATAAACACAATTCAACTCGTAAAATATTTGGACCCTTACCAGCCGAACAGGTAAAGAACCCACCTTTTATATAGTTCATAATATACCTTTTCTACCTGGCCTCAAACGCTCGATATTTTTAACTCGTGGCAACATCGATTGACGGCAAATACACCGCAAATACACATTTTTATGTGGTGAAAGTCAAAATGGCTGTGAAGTGTAAAAATTTTTGTATATAATTTAAATTTTTAAAATCAAAATTTTAGAAAACTGAGAAAGATACAGGGCATTAAAAAATGCGCTCAACAAACATACACGAATTAAAATTCGAAAATGATAGTATTTCTTAGTGATGCCAAATGACTGCAACATGAAAAGATGACATAATGATAGCGGGATATATATATATATATATATATATATATATATATATATATATATATATATATATATATATAGATATATATATATATATACATCCTACTATCAATTTGGCATCGATACATTATGCATTTACCATCGATTTGGCATCGTCTTGCAAAGTGGCATCTGTATATCGATGCCACTTTACACTACCTTAATAACTTTTTTCCTGCACTTGTTACCAGAAGTCTAATCAACTCGGTAGTTAGAGATTTGATTTCTTGATGTTACTTTAATATATCAGCTTTCTTTGTTTATCCCTTACTAAGTTATATAAGTTTATTCCATAAAATGTTTGAGTTCCAAATGATGGTACAGTGAAAATATTATATACATTTAGTTCAGTGTTTTACCGTTTTGTCGCTGCCGCTATATACATGAAAACGTATATCCCACTTTCATTATCAATCATTTTGGCATCAGAAATTTGGCATCACTGTTGAATACAATATTATCCACACCGAAAAATAGGCAATTTGAGAATGTATATATTATTTTCATCAACAAATCATTCTGGCATCATGTTGTTTTCACCCAATTTTGAAAAAATGTGAAAACTTTGTATTATCCACGTCCGTCTGTCCGTCCGTCTGACTGTAATCACAACTCCTCCGTCAATATACCAGCTAGAATGACAAATGAGGTGTCAACGGAAAGCTGATAATCCAAGGATGGTACTAAAGGTGAGATATTTGACCTTGGCGGTCTGTCCGTCGGTCTGTCCGACCGCGAATATAACTCCTATATCATTATACCAGGTAGAATGACAAATGAGGTGTCAAATGAAAGCTTATAATACAAGGATGGTACTAAAGGTGAGATATTTGACCTAGGTTGTCTTTCCGTCGGTCCGTACGACCGCGAATATAACTTCTCCGTCATTATACCAGGTAGAATGACAAATGAGGTGTCAAATGAAAGCTGATAATCCAAGGATGGTACTAAAGGTGAGATATTTGACCTAGGCTGTCTTTCTGTCGGTCCGTACGACCGCGAATATAACTTCTCCATCATTATACTAGCTTGAATGATAAATGAGGTGTCAAATGAAAGCTTATGATCCAAGGATGGTACTAAAGGTGAGCTATTTGACCTATTCTGTCTTTCCGTCGGTCCGTACCACCGCGAATATAACTTCTCTGTCATTATACCAGGTAGAATGACAAATGAGGTGTCAAATGAAAGCTGATAATCCAAGGATGGTAATAAAGGTGAGATATTTGACCTAGGCGGTCTGTCCGTCGGTCCGTCCGACCGCAAATATAACTCCTCCATCATTATACCAGCTAGAATGATAAATGAGCCATCAAATGAAAGCCTATGATCCAAGTATGGTACTAAAGGTGAGATATTTGACCTAGGCTGTCTTTCCGTCGGTCCGTACGACCGCGAATATAACTTCTCCGTCATTATACCAGCTAGAATGACAAACGAGGTGTCAAATGAAAGCTTATAATCCAAGGATGGTACTAAAGGTGAGATATTTGACCTAGGCTGTCTTTCCGTCGGTCCGTACGACCGCGAATATAACTCCTCCATCATTATACCAGCTTGAATGATAAATGAGGTGTCAAATGAAAGCTTATGATCCAAGGATGGTACTAAAGGTGAGATATTTGACCTAGGCTGTCTTTCCGTCGGTCCGTACGACCGCGAATATAACTTCTGTCATTATACCAAGTAGAATGACAAATGAGGTGTCCAATGAAAGCTGATAATCCAAGGATGGTACTAAAGGTGAGATATTTGACCTAGGCTGTCTTTCCGTCGGTCCGTACGACCGCGAATATAACTCCCCCATCATTATACCAGCTTGAATGATAAATGAGGTGTCAAATGAAAGCTTGTGATCCAAGGATGGCACTAAAGGTGAGCTATTTGACCTAGGCTGTCTTTCCGTCGGTCAGTACGACCGCGAATATAACTTCTCTGTCATTATACCAGGTAGAATGACAAATGAGGTGTCAAATGAAAGCTTATAATCCAAGGATGGTACTAAAGGTGAGATATTTGACCTAGGCTGTCTTTCCGTCGGTCCGTACGACCGCGAATATACCTTCTCTGTCATTATACCAGGTAGAATGACAAATGAGGTGTCCAATGAAAGCTTATAATCCAAGGATGGTACTAAAGGTGAGATATTTGACCTAGGCTGTCTTTCCGTCGGTCCGTACGACCGCGAATATAACTGCTCCATCATTGTACCAGCTTGAATGATAAATGAGGTGTCAAATGAAAGCTTGTGATCCAAGGATGGTACTAAAGGTGAGCTATTTGACCTAGGCTGTCTTTCCGTCGGTCCGTACGACCGCGAATATAACTGAGGTGTCCAATGAAAGCCAAAGATCCAAGGATGGTACTAAAGGTGAGCTATTTGACCTACGCTGTCTTTCCGTCGGTCCGTACGACCGCGAATATATTTCCTCCATCATTATACCAGCTTGAATGATAAATGAGGTGTCAAATGAAAGCGTATGATCCAAGGATGGTACTAAAGGTGAGATATTTGACCTAGGCTGTCTTTCCGTCGGTCCGTACGACCGCGAATATAACTTCTCTGTCATTATACCAGGTAGAATGACAAATGAGGTGTCCAATGAAAGCGAAAGATCCAAGGATGGTACTAAAGGTGAGCTATTTGACCTAGGCTGTCTTTCTGTCGGTCCGTACGACCGCGAATATAACTTCTCTGTCATTATACCAGGTAGAATGACAAATGAGGTGTCAAATGAAAGCTGATAATCCAAGGATGGTACTAAAGGTGAGATATTTGACCTAGGCGGTCTGTCTGTCGGTCCGTCCGACCGCGAATATAACTCCTCTGCCATTTTACCGGGTAGAATTACAATTGAGGTGACAAATGTCAAAGTTTAGTAAAAATGACTCAAAATTAGTAAATTCGTATATCAATCCACGCAAAGTTACACGTAAAATTCAAATATTGTTTTCCAGTTCTACTTTCGATTACTTTGGGTGAAAACCTAGGACTTACGAAGTCCAATTACTTGTTTTATTTAAAAATAAGGCATATCATAGACATGCCTTAGGCATCATAGAAGACAATGACACAGAAAAATCAAACACAGTAGCATGTCAAAAGGGCCTTAGTTATGTATCTTCGGTCCTGTTAGTCCAATCGTGATGTATAGCACCTCAAATGATAGGATTTGACAAACAGAATACAATGACATAGAAAAATCAAATACAACAGCATGTCAAAAGGGCCTTAGTAGCGTATCTTCGGTCCTATTAGTCCAATCGTGACGTACGGCATCTTAAATAATAGAACTTGACCAATAGAATCAAATTTGACACAAACAAATCAAATACAGCAACAAGTCAAAAGGGCCTTTGTTATGTATCTTCGGTCCTATTGGTCCAATCGTGACATACAGCACCTCAAATGATAGGGTTTAACGAACAGAATACAATGACACAGAATAATCAAATACAGCAATATGCCAAAAGGGCCTTATTTACGTATCTTCGCTCCTATTGGTCCAATCGTGGAGTACAGCACCTCAAATAACTGGATTTGTCAAATAGAATACAATAACATAGAAAAATCAAATACAGCAGCATGTCAAAAGGGCCTTAGTCTTGTATCTACGGTCCTATTGGTCCAATCGTGATGTACAGCACCTCAAATAATAGTATTTGACAAATAATATAAAATGGCACAGAAAAATCAAATACAGCATCATGTTAAAAGGGCCTTAGTCATGCAGCTTCGCTACAATTGATCCAATCGTGACGTACAGCGCCTCAAACGATGGGATTTAACGGGCAGAATGCGACTGTAGACAAATCAAAATGGCAGCATGTAATAGCACCTTAAAATTGTAGAAATAAAATGGATTAACGCACAGAGGTGTATGACATATTATGTGACAGTATTTAACAAATTGAATACGATTACATACGTCCAGTTTTTGACAGGTGACTTCTCTACATGATAAACGCGAAAAGGCCCCCTTCGTTCACTGTTCGACATAGGCCTCCCGTTCACTGCATATATCCACTGCTTCCTGAAGCCGTGACATAAGAGGATAGAATTTAACGAATTAAACGACAAAGAAGACTAAACAAGGCAGTGTGCGGGAAAAACAGGACCATCCTTTGTATACTCCACAGGAAAGCATTATATATTCAACGTTAGAATTATGTTATAGTATAAGGGTATATATTTTTAAATGATAAATATATTTTTTTATTTAGTACATTCCGTACGTTTTTTAAACATGATCAGGAGAATTTGTTGCCTGAAGTCTATAAAAGAATTTCCTAACAATCCTTGCGTTAAGGATTATTTTTGAGAATGTGTTTAAAAGGTAGCTTACAGGCTTATTGTTCAATGGTCTTATCACTTTTAAGCGATTGTCTTTTTGTAGGGCTATTAATTGTGATTTCAACCATTCTTGCGGGACAATGCCTTTTCAGTAAATGAAGTAAATATTGTTATACATTTAATTTTTTTCCTCAATTAATTGGATGCCCCCTACTGGTGTTTGGTCTAAGCTTACAGCTTTTCCCCATTTAAGCTATTTTATAACTAATTATAATTAGGGGTACGGAATTTTCGCAAATAAAAAACATGAATTTCGCATTTACTCTTTTATAATTACAAAATTTCGCATATATTTTTAACTACGAGTAAAACAACAGAAAACATTAATTAAAAGCTAACATCGTTGTAATTTCGACATTCGACTCTTTAAGAGCTGTTCTTCGATCTGTCACTGTCACTACAATATTATATGTGCTGAAGAATCGTTCTGCGTCTATGCTGTTCGTTGGACTCCAAATGCTTTGTAATGCTGCTTTAGCAAATGACGAAAAACTGCACTGTGTAGCAATTGTGTCTTGTGTCACACAGATATAGGTCATCTGTTGCAAATTCTTTGACTCGGATCACTCAAAATTGTTTTAGGACATCCCATTTTAGGGGATACTTTAAGTAACTTTATAGTCCTGTCGCCAGGGGGGGTACAACGGCCTCGTTAATTCAGATGGACTTACTCAAGTTTTTTTTATGTATTTTGACCCGTAGAACACGAATTTTTTGGGTAACAGTTGATCCGGATGTCGATAAGATTGTTATAGACCAAGAACTTGAGGAATCAAATAACAGCGATTTTTGGCAAAACAAAACAATATTTTGTATTTTTTGGGCCATTTTAAGTAAAAAATATTTCTACAAGTTTTTTCGTAGGATGCACAGTTTTCGAGATAAACGCGGTTGAACTTTAAAAAAATCGAAAAATTGCAATTTTTGAACCCGAATAACTTTTGATTAAAAAATAAAATAGCAAGTCTGCTTACCGCATTTGAAAGTTTAAGTCAAATTATATCGGTTTTGATTATTTGCGTTGGTAAAAATTTATTTTTCTATTGTTTAACAAAGCTATAAACACGTAGGGTTTCCCGTGCTTTTACATGCGTTTTAACGCATGTAACGTAGAAATAGTCTTGATTGCACTAGTACCTATTCTACCTACTCGTTCGATTTTAAATGAGAAATCATAGAAACATCACTCACGCACTAGTTGTTTGTAGCTTTGTTTAACAATAACACAATAAATTTTTAGCAATGCAAATAATCAAAACCGACATAATTTGACTTGAACTTTCAAAGGCGCTAAGCAGAATTGCTATTTTATTTTTTAATCAAAAGTTATTCGGGTTTAAAAATTGCAGTTTTTCGATTTTTTGAAAGTTCAACCGCGTTTATCTCGAAAACTGTGCATCCTACTAAAAAACTTGTAGAAATATTTTTTGCTTAAAATGACCCAAAAAATACAAAATATTGTTTTGTTTTGCCAAAAATCGCTGTTATTTGATTCCTCAAGTTCTTGGTCTATAACAATCTTATCGACATCCGGATCAACTGTTACCCAAAAAATTCGGGTTCTACGGGTCAAAATACATAAAAAAAACTTGGGTAAGTCCATCTGAATTAACGAGGCCGTTGTACCCCCCCTGGCGACAGGACTATTATGTTACTATGAAAACTTTTTTGATAGACTATGTTCTTAGTAAAAATTGACGGAATGAGCACTGATTGTCCTGTTTGACTAATTTATATGTTTAGAAAATAAGAATTAGCCGACTTTTATTCCTACTTAGATTTTTACCAATACAAAAGACCGAAATGCAGATAACAACAGTCGGATTATTTATATTTCTCAAAGAATCAACATTGAAAAATATCAATTCCTTATCTTATCTTTATCTATTTAATGATGAACAATGAAAGTTCCTTCTGTTTCAACACGTGTTAGAAAAATAAACACTTTTCAAAATAGAAATTTGTACAATAGAAAACTTTCCGACTTCCGTAAAATCTTTCCATACCTTATTTACTACGTGACTACCTACTTATTTACGGACGAGTTGAGCACCTGCAGGTATTTCGCGGAAATAAACAGAAACTCCATATTTCACATTTATCTCATTTTTGTTCAAAATTTCGCCGACATTCTCATCTATTCCGTACCCCTAATTATAATAAAACAGTTGGTCCAGAATCATTATCTCGTTGACTTTTTCTTGTTTATCGTTGATAATTCTGCCGTTTGAACCTTCTGATAATCCATATATTTTCTCTATCTGCTCTTAAAGTGTGTTTATTATATTATTTTCTTTCTCATTTAATTTACACCGATCCAGACTAGTATATCTCCATATAACAGTTCTAGTTCTGCAGTAACGAATCAATACTTTTATTTAGCACATTAATTTTTGTTTTGTCTTCGGGTCTATTAAATAATTTTCTTGCGGTGTTTCTCGCAATTTTTAATTATCCATTTATTACTCTACTTGTCTTATTTTTTGAATATACGACTTGACTAAAGACTAATGTTTTGCCAGTCGTTATTGTTTAGTAGACCGGAATATTGAGATATTAATTCTTTACATTACATATTTATCTTTCGGTGATTTTCTATTATTAATATGAAGCTGGAAGTGTTAGGTTACACTGGTTTTTGATATTTGGTCCAGAGTTCCCTCTCAATTCTTTTGTCGGATTTCTCTTTAATATTATCGCAGCTGCATGTACGGGTACTAGGTTCTGAGTACTCAGGTGACCTTTGAAGGACTCCCAATTACTCTATTTCGTCCACTTCTTCTGAGGTGGGTTCAGAAGTGGATATCAACTTCTATTCCATATCTATTTATATGCCATCTAATGATTTTACTTTAAATTTAGCTGCTTGATCTTCTTCATGAGTAATAAAATTTTTGTTATTTTTGCTATTTAGCAAACAGCATTAGAAAGTCTGTAAGCTTTTTTTATGAACTGCTGAAGTGCGTCCTATAAAAGTAGACATATTTTCATGAAAAACATGTTTTCATGAAAATTCTTTAATTTTATTCAATATGTTCAATACAGCGACTTTAACGGTTTTACAAATTTTTTACGTCGATGCCGTGCGCATAATACGATTCTGGAAGCTCTGAAAAATAGTTATTTTTTTCTTCAATTATCTCAGCTGATTTTTTTATTTACGAGTCATTTCTTCAGATTTGGGAACACTTAATAATTGGAGGGGGCCAAGTCAGGAGAGTAAGCCGCATGAGAAAGTAATTCGAACCCCAACTCGAATTTTTGCTACTGTCACAACGCTCTTGTGAGTCGATGTATTGTCTTAGGTCTTGAGAACACTTTAAAGAACACTTTTTTATTCTGCTTATGGAGTCGTTTCTCATTCATCACATACCGGGACTCACCACATAATTTTTGAAGACCCTGACATCAAAACTGTATTAAATTATATGTGATCTAAGTAAGTTATAGAAAAAGTCAGATAGAGTTATAAGTTATAGATAGAGTAGAACACTTATAAACAAATTGTAACAAGCAATTGGACATCGTAAGTTCTAATTTTTCACCCAAAGTGACCGGAAGTTGAACCGGCAGTCGATATTTGAACTCTTCGTGTAACTTTTTGTCAGTTGATATGACGGATGAATTTTGTTCACCGACAGACATGGACGAACAGACAGGCATGAAACCGGAAGTATGTATTTGTTCTGGTCTTTCTTAGTCGCGTTGAATAATAGTTTGTACTATTTCGACGAATTTAAAACAGTACTTTCGGTTGCAACTCTGGAACAGGCAGTCCGAGGTCAAACTTCTCACATGTAATATCAGGTTTGTTCCAACATAAACTTTTGGACGGTCCAGAAACCGTCACGAAAATACTTGTACCGTTTGTTGTGCGCATGTTCGTAATTGTATCGCCCAGTTATCGTCCCATGACGGTAATTTGGAAACCGATGTTGGAACGGTTACCTGACTGATAACTGATTTATCTATCAATATGTATATTGTTGTTGGTATATCCAATGATAAAAGCTAAAGACGTATGCCGTAGATATAGTAATATTATGTGACACATGACAAAAGCTCTAAACAAATGACAATCAATGAAAACCCCTATTTCCCGATTACTGAAATGATCATCACGAAACCGTCACTAAAAGATCACAATTCTTGTTGGAACAGTGGGAAGGACGATCCGATGACGATCATATTTTTGTTGGAACGGATTTTGTTTACTGCGCAGGAGCGTTACCGTTTCGTGACGGTTTTCGGTCGTGTTGGAATAAACTTTGGTTATAGGCTTTCATTTGACACCTTATTTGTCATTCTTTCTGCCCTACTAACAGAGGAGTTGTGTTTATTGACGGACAGACATGGATAATTCTAGGTTTTCACATTTAATGATAAAAACAATAATTATACAATTCAGTTAACCTGACTATGTCATTGTGATAATGACTTCTTATCTAAAAGTGACAACGGCAATTATTCCATTCACTCACGGTAAAATATCGCAAAACCTCCAGATTTTAAAGAACCGCTTGGATTGACATGAAATTTGGCACACACGTAGCTAAAATGCCAAAGAAAAAAGTGAGATTATGCCGATATGTTCTCTTGTCCTGGATGTGACTTTCACCCCTTCTTGGGGGTGAAAAACATACGTTCAAAATAAGTCCGGAAGTGGATAAACTGACTAATTCTAATTCTAAGCAAATTTTGTTCTATAAAAGTTTTAAACGGCTGAAAATGTTATAAGACTTTTTTGCTCTACATTGTGCTTTCTATCTATACCTTTAAGGAACGCATTATTTTCGGGGACACCCTGTATATGATCTGTAAGTTGCATTGGTTCAAAATGCTTATTTTTGAAAGGGGTTTTGTTGAAAGGGCTCGAACGAATCACTAGTCACGAGTATGTATATGCAAATTTTAAACAACCATATCTTAACCAATTTTTGTCTTCCAGAAAATCAAAAAATCCCAAATATTTAAAAAAGCAAAACCTACATTTTTTACTCTTTAAGATATTTGGTATGACTAATAATTTAATTTATTTTGAAAAAAGTCTTTTTTTTCAAAATTAAAGATTTAAAATTTACTTTAAAACCAAATTTTTTCACAAATAAGCACTTTGAAGTGATGAAACTTACAAACACAAACAATACATAAAGTTACTTGTGAAGTGGTAACGATTAATTCCATTTGGGCTGTTAATTAGAGGGAGATTTTTACGATATTTTTAACCAAAAAAAAAGGAACAACTGTATTTTGAGCGTAACTTGCTTACTCTTGCTGCTAGAAACTTAAAAAAAAATAAAAATGAACGTTTTCTTAAACACTTTAAAAAAGTTGTAATAAGTTTTCCCAGAAAAGTGTTTCATTTTTTTTATTTCACGTTAAAATATTCGATTTGGAATTTGACATATAAGAGCTTATTTTTCACTATAGTCTGTTTTTAAACCAAGAGGAATAATTCAAATTTCCCGCGCCGCAAACCTTGTTTGTAATTGGTACAACCTCAGGCAATTTTACTCATATCAAATTTTGACAATAATGACATTTATAAAATTTTAACACTATTGGCATTTCATATGTTAGTTTATTTATTTTATCAGCGATTTTTGTATTTTCTGCGTTATTCCTTTTATTTTTAGATTTTTAGTCAATATTACCGTCAAAGGCCGATATGATCAACCAAAAAAGAAGATGTATCTGAAGATATTTCTAGTGACTTTCTTGGGTGTGAATCTGTCTTTTTAGTTTACCTACTCCTCTTGGTTTTAAAACAAAGCTTAGCAATAACTCTGCTTCTACTGGGTCTACAGACCTGACACATATACCATTTTTTCACTTTTCTATAAGCTATATTTGCTATTTGCTAATTTTTTTTCAATAAAGTAGGTACCTACTTTTTGAGTTATTTGCGAAAAACCGTCTAAAAACGTGTTTTTTTTTGTTGAAAAATGAACATATTCACTCGCAAATATCTCTAAAAGTATTGACTTAGTGAAAAAACTCTATAAAATAGAAGTTGCTTAGAATTAGCCAGTTTATCCAATTCCGGACTTATTTCAACGTATTTGTTTTCATCCCTGATAACGGACGAAACTCACCTCCAGATCAAAAGCACATATCGGCACAATATCACTTTTTTCTTTAACATATTAGCTATGCGTGTCCCAAATTTTATGTCAAACCAAGCGTTTCTTCAAAATTCTGAACAAAAACCGTAAGTAAATTAAACGAAAATGTAAAAGGTACATTCCATGTCAAATCACTCAGGCAAAAAAATTTGGATCTCCGATTTGTCTGAAAATTGGTATATAGCTTCTGCGGGACGTAAAAAGAAGATATTTAAGGTCAAAAAATCTTCTTTTTCTTTTTTTCTCAAAATGTTATTTTATGCGATTTTACAGTGATTTGGTGTTTATTTAAACAAATTTGCATTTTCTGTCGTAAAGTATCAATGAAAAACATAATATTTTAATAGAAATGACTCAAAAATGTCATTATATGGCATTATAACAAGTTATTTGGAATCAAAACAAGTTTTTGATCAAATTTTATAGTGTAAAAAACGTTAAAATACCGTTTTTTACATTTTCCTCCATTCCCAAAATACATCATCATCGATTTGGCTAAAAATTTGCCCGCATATAGCTAAAAGATAGGACTTTAAGTGGTTAGAAGGATTTGAATTATATTACAATACCAAAAAAGTTACATGCAGTAATATCATACTCAAAAGTATATATTAGTCCAGTCGGGATAGCATTTGACCTTGAATGCCAAGCTGCACAAAAATTTATTTTTCTGATCTTTAGGGGAGTCAATAGTAGCCTAAATTTAAAATCGCGAATGAATTCCTCCGTTACGTTAGCGGCCATCTTGATTTTAAAGGGGAACCTGTTTTGCTCAATATCTCCGCCATTTGTAACTTTTCGACAAAAATGGAAGGAACTGAAATTGTTCCAAATAAATCGTATTTACAATTATTACAATTTCTTTTTAACAATTTTTGTCGTGAGATCGATATTTTCGAGTTAATTTTACTTACAGTACACGCCTATATTTTTGACTATAATATTGCATGTAACTTTTTGGGTATTGTAATATAATTCAAATCCTTATGACCACTTAAAGTCCTATGTTTTGTCTATCTGTGGGCAAATTTTCAGCCAAATCGATTATGATGCATTTTGGGAATGGAGAAAAATGTAAAAAACGGTATTTTAACGTTTTCTACACTATAAAATTTGATCAAAAGCTTGTTTTGAATCAAAGTAACTTGTTATAATGCCATATAATGACATTTTTGAGTCCCTTCTATTAAAATATTATGTTTTCCATTGATACTTTACGAGAGAAAATGGAAATTTGTATAAATAAACACCAAATCACTGTAAAATCGAATAAAATAACATTTTGAGAAAAAAAGAAGAAGATTTTTGACCTTAAATATCTTATTTTTACGTCCCGCAGAAGCTATATACCAATTTTCAGACAAATCGGAGGTAAAATTTTTTTTTGCTCCAAAATTGAGTGATTTGAAATGGAATGACCCAAAATTAATTTTTCAAACAAATATTTTAAGTCGTTATGAGAAAATTATAATTTAACAGATGAAATAAAATAAACACAATTCAACTCGTAAATATTTGGACCCTTACCAGCCGAACCGGCCGAACAGGTAAAGAACCCACCTTTTGTATAGTTTATATATATACCTTTTCTACCTGCCCTCAAACGATCGATATTTTTAACTCGTGGCAACATCGTTTGACGGCAAATACACCGCAAATACACATTTCTATGTGGTGGAAGTCAAAATGGCTGTGAAGTGTAAAAATTTTTGTATATAATTTAAATTTTTAAAATCAAAATTTTAGAAAACTGAGAACGATACAGGGCATTAAAAAATGCGCTCAACAAACATACACGAATTAAAATTCGAAAATGATAGTATTTCTTAGTGATGCCAAATGACTGCAACATGAAAAGATGACATAATGATAGCGGGATGTATATATATATATATATATATATATATATATATATATATATATATATATATATATATATATATATATATATATATATATATATATATATATATATATATATATATACATCCTACTATCAATTTGGCATCGATACATTATGCATTTACCATCGATTTGGCATCGTCTTGCAAAGTGGCATCTGTATATCGATGCCACTTTACACTACCTTAATAACTTTATTCCTGTACTTGCTACCAGAAGTCTAATCAGCTCGGTAGTTAGAGATTTGATTCCTTGATGTTACTTTAATATATCAGCTTTCCTTGTTTACCTCTTACTAAGATATATAAGTTTATTCCATAAAATGTTTGAGTCCAAAATGATCGTACAGTGAAAATATTATATACATTTAGTTCAGTGTTTTACCGTTTTGTCGCTGCCGTTATATACATGAAAACGTATATCCCACTTTCATTATCAATCATTTTGGCATCAGAAATTTGGCATCACTGTTGAATACAATATTGTTCACAACGAAAAATAGACAATTTGAGAATGTATATATTATTTTCATAAAGAAATCAGTCTGGCATCATGTTTTATTGTTTTCACCCAATTTTGAAAAAATGTGAAAACTTTGTATTATCCACGTCCGTCTGTCCGTCTGTCTGTAACCACAACTCCTCCGTCAATATACCAGCTAGAATGACAAATGAGGTATCAAATGAAAGCTGATAATCCAAGGATGGTACTAAAGGTGAGATATTTGACCTTGGCGGTCTGTCCGTCGGTCTTTACGACCGCGAATATAACTCCTCCATCATTATACCAGGTAGAATGAAAAATGAGGTGTCAAATGAAAGCATATAATCCAAGGATGGTACTAACGGTGAGATATTTGACCTAGGCTGTCTTTCCGTCGGTCCCTCCGACCGCAAATATAACTCCTCCGTCATTATACCAGGTAGAATGACAAATGAGGTGTCAAAAGAAAGCTTATAATACAAGGATGGTACTAAAGGTGAGATATTTGACTTAGGCGGTATGTGACTCGGTCCCTCCGACCGCGAATATAACTTATCCGTCATTATACCAGGTAGAATGACAAATGAGGTGTCAAATGAAAGCTGATAATCCTAGGATGGTACTAAAGGTGAGATATTTGACCTAGGCTGTCTTTCCGTCGGTCCCTCCGACCGCGAATATAACTCCTCCGTCATTATACCAGGTAGAATGACAAATGAGGTGTCAAAAGAAAGCTTATAATACAAGGATGGTACTAAAGGTGAGATATTTAACTTAGGCGATCTGTGCGCCGGTCCCTCCGACCGCCAATATAACTCCTCCATCATTATACCAGGTAGAATGACAAATGAGGTGTCAAATGAAAGCTTATATTCCAAGGATGGTAATAAAGGTGAGATATTTGACCTAGGCTGTCTTTCCGACGGTCCGTACGACCGGGAATATAACTCCTCCCTCATTATACCATGTAGAATGAGAAATGAGGTGTCAAATGAAGGCTGATATTCCAAGGATGGTACTAAAGGTGAGATATTTGACCTACATGGTCTGTCCGTCGGTCCGTCCGACCGCGAGTATAACTCCTCAATCATTATACCAGGTAGAATGATAAATGAGGTGTCAAATGAAAGCTTATAATCCAAGGATGGTACTAAAGGTGAGATATTTGGCCTAGGCAATCTTTCTGTCGGTCCGTACGACCGCGAATATAACTTCTCCGTCATTATACCAGGTAGAATGACAAATGAGGTGTCAAATGAAAGCTTATATTCCAAGGATGGTACTAAAGGTGAGATATTTGACCCAGGCTGTCTTTCCGTCGGTCCGTACGACCGCGCATATAACCCCTCCGTCGTTATACCAGGTAGAATGACAAATGAGGTGTCAAATGAAAGCTGATAATCCAATGATAGTACTACAGGTGAGCGATTTGACCTAGGCTGTCTTTCCGCCGGTCCGTACGACCGCGACTATAACTTCTGCGTCTTTATACCAAGTAGAATGACAAATGAGGTGTCAAATGAAAGCTGATAATCCAATGATGGTACTACAGGTAAGCGATTTGACCTAAGCTGTCTTTCCGCCGGTCCGTACGACCGCGACTTTAACTTCTGCGTCTTTATACCAAGTAGAATGATAAATAAGGTGTCAAATGAAAGCTTATAATCCAAGGATGGTACTAAAAGTGAGATATTTGGCCTAGACAATCTTTCTGTCGGTCCGTACGACCGCGAATATAACTTCTCCGTCATTATACCAGGTAGAATGACAAATAAGGTGTCAAATGTAAGCTGGTAATACAAGGATGGTACTAAAGGTGAGATATTTGACCTAGGCGGTCTGTCGGTGGGTCCGTCCGACCGCGAATGTAACTCCTCTATCATTATACCAGCTATAATAATAAATGAGGTGTCAAATGAAAGCTTATAATCCAAGGATGGTACTAAAGGTGAGATATTTGAGCTGGGTACTCTTTCTGTCGGTCCGTACGACCGCCAATATAACTCCTCCGCCATTATACCGGGTAGAATGACAAATGAGGTGTCAAATAAAAGCTTGTGGGTGAAAACCTAGGACTTACGAAGTCCAATTTAAAAATAGGGCATATCAGAGATATGCCTTAGACATCATAGAAGACAATGACACAGAAAAATCAAACAAGCAATATGTCAAAAGGGCCTTAGTTATGTATCTTCGGTCCTGTTGGTCCAATCGTGATGTATAGCACCTCAAATGATAGGATTTGACAAACAGAATACAATGAGAGAAAAATCAAATACAACCTCATGTCAAAAGGGCCTTAGTCGCGTATCTTCGGTCCTATAAGACCAATCGTGACGTACGGCATCTCAAATAATAGGACTTGACAAATAAAATACAATGACACAGAAAAATCAAATACAGCAACAAGTCAAAAGGGCCCTAGTTATGTATATCTAGTCCTATTGGTCCAATTGTGACGTACATCAGCTCAAATGGTAGGGTTTAATGAACAGAATACAATGACACAGAAAAATCAAATACAGCAATATGTCAAAAGGGCCTTATTTACGTATCTTCGCTCCTATTGGTCCAATCGTGGCGTACAGCACCTAAAATAACTGGATTTGACTAATATAATACAATGACGTATGAAAATCAATTACAGCATCATGTCAAAAGGGCCTTAGTCTTGTATCTGCGGTTCTATTGGTTCAATCGTGACGTACAGCGTCTGAAATGATGGGATTTAACTAGCAGAATAAGATGGTGTAGACAAATGAAAATGACGGCATGTAATAACACTTTAAAATTGTAGAAATAAAATGGATTAACACACATGGTATGACATATTAGGTGAGAGTATTTAACAAATAGAATACTATTACATACGTCCAGGTTTTGACAAGCGACTTCTCTACATATGATAAACGCGAAAGGGCCCCAACGTTCACTGCTCGACATAGGCCTCCCGTTCACTGCATATACCCACTGCTTTCTGACGCTGTGACTTGAGAGGATAGGATTTAACGAATAGAACGACAAAGAAGACTAAACAAGGCAGCTCACGGGAAAAACACAACTGTCCGTTTTATACTCTACAGGGAAGCATCAAATATTCAACGTAAGAATATATTAGAGTATAACGGTATGATAAATCTTTTTCTTCTTTTTTTCATTTAGTGCATTCCGTACGTTTTTTAAACATAATCAGGAGAAGTTGTTGAATTTCTGAAGTCTATAAAAGAATTTCTTAACAAACCTTTTTTTAATTGTGTTATGGATTATTTTTAAGAATGTGTTTAAAAGGCAGTTCGCAGGCTTATTGTTCAATGGTCTTATCACTTTCAAGCGCCTGTCTTTTTTGTAGGACTATTAATTGTTACTTGTGATTTCAACCATTCTAGCGGGGCAATGCCTTTTCTATAACTGAAATGAATATTGTTATCCATTTAATTTTTTTCCTCAATTAATTGAATGCCTCCTACTGGTGTTTGGTCTAAGCTTACCGCTTTTCCCCATTTAAGCTAAACTGCTCGTCAAAAGTTAGGGATATAGAAAATTATGCTCATTTTCATAGCTAATTTTTTCGAGAACAGATTAACGGATTCCACTATTTTTTTTTAATATTTTAGATTTTTCTTTAGTATTTACACAGTTGTGCAAAGGTTTACACAAACTTCTTTTTTGTACTTATACCGAGTGGTAGGTATAAGTACAGAAAAGAAGTTTGAGTAAACCTCTTGATAGGTATTAGTTACGTATCTTCACTCCCATTGGTCCCAACGTGTCGTACGGCGGCTCAAATCATTGGAATCAGCCAACAGAATACAATGACTAGGGAGCGGATTTATATGCGATCAATTTTGATGAAATATTCGCATATATATGCGGTAAAAAATTACGAAATATGCGCAAGATATGCACAAAAATTCAAAAAATGCGCATTTCGGGAAACCACAAATTTTCTGTCTTATTTAGTAATCTTATTTATTATTTTTCAAATAAAATCATTTTTTATATATGCAATTTATTCACAGTTTTTACAAAAATTGCTACCAATAGTTACCTATTTAAAATAAAACAACAATATCACTATAAATATATCTTCGATTATAATTCACTACAATGTGTTTTTCCAAATTCTTTACGAGGAAACATATTCTTTGATCAGACAAAATATTTTTATAACTTGAAAAACTCCTTTCAACATCGATAATTGGTGCGTATTTAAAATAACTTTTTAATTTCCGTTAGAAAATCGTAAAACTTTGGCTAAAGGTGTAAATTCTCTTAACAATAGAGGATTTAAAAAATCACCAGAATTATAGGTAGGTACCTACCCTAATAGCACAAGGACGTCCAATGGACGTCCTTCACGGACTTTAGGGACGTCCATTGGACGTCCGTTTTCGTCCGAGGAACGTCCTTTATACGTCCTATTTTGGTCCAAATGTCGCGCTACCGAACGTCCATTGGACGTCCATCTAATGTCCGAGGGGACATATATTGGATCTTAATCGGACGTAAATTGGACCTTAATCGAACGTCCTAGGGGACGTAAATTGGACCCTAATCGGACGTAACTTGGACCTTAATCGGACGTAAATTGAACCTTAATCGGACGTAAATTGGACCTTAATCGGACGTAAATTGAACCTTAATCGGACGTAAATTGGACTTTAATCGGACGTAAATTGGACCTTAATCGGACGTAAATGGGACCTTAATTGGACGTAAATTGGACCTTAATCGGAGTAAATTGGATCTTAATCGGACGTCTTAGGGGACGTGAATTGGACCTTAACAGGACGTCAAATTTTGGTCCAAATTCCACGTTGCCAAACGCCCAATGGAGGTCCACCTAACGTCCGAAGGGACGTTCGGTGGACGTCAATTGGGCCTTCATAGGACGTCCCAGTTTGGTCCAATGTATTGCTGCCGATCATCCATCTAACGTCCTGGGAGGACGTTCGGTGGACGTCTAGAGACGATATTTATACCTGTGGAGAATGTATTGTGGGAAATAAAAAATATATTTTTTAAGGAACTTATATTACATCTTATATTAATTTACAATTATTGGATATTAGATTATTTACATTAAATTATAATTACATTTCTCCAAGAAATTAACGCACCACCTTAAAAATGGGCCATTTTTGATGTCTCGAATTTCCTAAAGCCATTGTCCCATCTAAGTGATTTTTTTAATAATATTATAGCCTAGGCTATATGGGCTACCTCCATAAGCTTGTCATGCACGGGGAGCTATACTGTAATAATATTATATCACATCGCTGAGGGAACTCTACATTACATATACTTTTCGAATCAAAACTTTTATTCTCTTAATATTATTACTTAAAAAATATATACTACATTCGTCTCGCTAAACTCGAAAAATAACTTATAAACCATAAAAATCTCCAAAAATATAAATGACATAAATGAGAATTGGCACAATTATTATTATGGTTTTAAGTTGATTTTTCGGATTTAACTACAATATTATGCAAAAAATTATGTTATATCGCAGATTTAAAATGGGTTTATCTCGAAAACAGTTATATTAAGTTTAGCGAGATGATTGTAGTACACTTTTTTTAAGTAAAAATATTAAGAGAATAAAAGTAGACTGGTACGCAGTCTGATTTTTGCATAAGAGTTTAATGAAATGGTAACAAATCAATTGGAAGTTCTGTCCGACAAAATACATGGAATGTTTTCGGTAGTCTGATGTTCCAAGTTTTTAACCTGTTCCACAATTAAAACTTCCCCGGTTCCAGTATTCCCGTACATCAAAGTTTGTCCGACTAGGCACCGTGAAGCTATTAACAAATTTTCAGCTTGCTGTTAATCAACTTTTTTTATTACGCGGGATCCAGGTCTATAAATGAATACAATAAATAAGTAGGTAGGTACATATTATACACTTATTTATACGAGTACAATTAATAGTAGAGCTGGTTTTTGGGATGTTACAAGCAGCATTTGCATTTCCACAGAGATACTTATGACAGAAATAATAAAATACCGAGACGGACTATTATTATAATAATTTACAATAGGACCCGACGGCCGACGCTATAGGGACAGGTAAAATTTATGACTGAACAATGCACCGAGCATCGATACAAGCAATATGTACCGGTCGAAGGTTATTTTTTATTGTGCCAAATGGACGTATATAGTACCTACCTTTAAAAATCGAATACACAAATTAAAAGATATTTAACAACCATAAAGATTTGTCAAACTCTATCACCGACTTCATGAAAACAAGTATTACTACATTCTTTGATGGTTTTTGCTGTAAATTTTAAAGGATTGACATGAAATTTGGCATACGCATAGCTAACATGCCAAAGAAAAAAAGTGATATTGTGCCAATGTGTGCTATTGCCCTGGGGTGAGTTTCACTCTTTCTCTGGGGTGAAAAACGTTCAAAATAAGTCCGGACTTCGATAAACTGATTAATATTAAGCAACCTTTATTCCATACTTACAAAGTATGTGTACTTACAAATTAGTATGTGAATTTGGGGGTGAGTTTCACCCCGAGGAGGGGTGATATACAAAATATAGATAGATACACAAAAGATATACAAAAATGTTTCAAAACATCGAAAAAATGTGGTAAAATGCAAATATACATATCATATTATGATAAAATTGCGATTTTGGCGATTTGCCTTTTTGGATAGAATGATGATGATGTTGATTAGGATAAAACTGCGAAGAATTTTTTTATCGAAATATAGTAAAAAATATGAAAAATATACCAAAAAGCTTGAAAAAATATGTAAGTATGTAAGGAAAAACATAAATAATTAAATAAACTTTTGACAACACAACACAAAAGTTTGAAACACTCACTATTTGGATTGGTTGTCCTGGCTTGTGATTTTCTTCTTTGCAGATGACGCTCACGGATCGATGTCAATGTCCAACGGACGTCCGAGCACGGACGTCCAATGGACGTCCAAAGGACGTTCATATTTATTCAACACGTAAGTACGTCCAACGTCGGACGTCCGAAGGACGTTCATTTATAGTCCATCCGCATTAGGACTAAAACTGGACCTATTTTGGGCACACGTACGCTCAACTTCAAAAAGATGCTCTCAATATTCATCTGTAGTAAGGATACATTGATAAAAATTATATTTTTGCTTATTAGAATTAACCACCAAACTTCTATCATCTTGGTAACGGGAATAATAAAACATTATAAAGTCCACTTTACATCAACAATAATTGAACAAGAAATTGACGACAAGTTATTCAAGGTCAAATTTGGCTTATACAAAACACAATTCTACTTCCAATTTTGCCGTGAATAAACAGAAAATAAAGAAATTTGACAAAATAAAACATATCCAATTGTTCTATTTCATCAAATTCCTTCATTTTCTTTTACAAATCATACATTTTGTACTCGTCAAATTTGGCCTTGAATAACTTAGTCAATTTCTTGTTCAATTTATTGTTGATGTAGAGTGGACATAACGAATAATTTACCGATCAGATTTTCACACTTTACATAAAAACAAAAACATGTATTAGATATTAAACTACATATACAGTTTTGAATTAAATATGATTTATAATCTTTTCCATTTAAACTATTTTATTAACATAATTAAGTTAATATTTTATTAAATAATTTTGCTGTTTAATCCCCTTATTGGTAGAATATGTCCAATATGGACGATTGGAAAAGGTCCGTATTTCGTCCGAGTACGGACGTCCAAAGGACGTTCATATTTATTCCACCCGAAGGACGTCCAACACCGGACGTCCGAAGGACGTACATATTTAGTCCACCCGAAGGACGTCCAACGCCGGACGTCCAAAGGACGTACATATTTAGTCCACCTGAAGGACGTCCAACGCCGGACGTCCAACGCCGGACGTCCAAAGGACGTACATATTTAGTACACCCGAAGTACGTCCAGCGTCGGACGTCCAAAGGACGTCCGTTTATGGTCCATGGACGTTAGGACCAAAAATTGACCTATTTTGGACGTCCAAAGGACGTCGTGTGCTATTAGGGTATTAAATATAACAAAAGTATATAAAATTCGGATTTCCGGGTAAAACATCCTTCGTCATTTTAACATCCTACAATCATTTCATAACGGCGGCGTATTATCCTATAAGTACTTTGTGTAGAGATCGTTTATTTTCTAAGAAAAAATGAAAGGCGGTTAATGAGCTGTCTCTCTTGGTTCTCGAATTAATACAGACCACAGCCTGTGCGTGGAAATATTTTGTCGAATTAAAAAATTTAAATTTTGTTTTGGACTAATGAAATAAAACATTTTAGTAGTTCCAAAATGACACAAAATCTAGGCATCGGATAAAAAAGTTTATTTGAAGAAAGTGTATTTTTTTGTTCTTCTTAATGGCGGTACAGGCTCGTTTTTTTAATATTGTATTTAATTACAGAATAATTTTCAAATATTACCTAATATATTTTTCAAATTGGGCTCTGTACCGCCATTCTTTATTATATTACGGATACGTGTGCCAAATATCTTGAAAAAATATTCAAAATTACAGCCGCAATCTTGGAACGCGTTTTGGCTACCTGTTGATCGCTACTGTATCACCTTAAACAATTTTTTAAACAAATTCACAAAAATAATTTTTTCATTACGAACGATTTTTTAGATAAGTTGGGTTATTCTGAGCAAAAAAGGTATCTTGAGATTTTTCTCTAAAATTGATTTTTGTCGAGTTATATGGCCATTTTCGCATTTTTCAGGTTTTAAATCGCGTATAACTCGACAACAATCAATTTTAGAGAAAATTGACAAGATACCTTTTTTGTTCAGAATGTCCAAAATTATCTAAAAAAAAATTGTTCAAAGTGAAAAAATTATTTTTGTGGATTTGTTTAAAAAATTGTTTAAACAATTTTTCGACCACGGCACCTTGTGAATATGTTATAAGGACCTCTTTTTGAGTAAGTTTGTGCAAAAAAATCGAATCGGAATAATTTCACTAACAGGGGCGACGATAAATCCGGGACTATAGCGCTAATTATTAATAATTAAAAATAACACCTTTGTAATAAAATAATGACAAAAATCTCTTAAGGACCTTGAAGCAAGGGTTTGAAACTTGATCTGCTCACTTTTTAATTTCATAATAATAACTTTTAATCGAGTTATTAAGACTTAAAAATGGCCATTTTCGCATTTTTCAAATTTTTAATCGCATATAACTCGACAACAATCAATTTTAAACAAAAATGGCAAGACACCTTTTTTGCCCAGAATGACACAAGTTATCTAAAAAAAATTGTTCGAAATGAAAAAATTGTTTTTGTGAATTTGTTTCAAAAAAATTTTTTAAACAATTTTTCGACCAATGCACCGCCCGGCACCCTTTGGATATGTTATAAGGACCTCTTTTTGAGTAAGTTTGTGCAAAAAAATCGAATCGGAATAATTTCGCTAGCGGGGGCGACGATACTGCCCGGTCTACTTTTGATGCTGATGGTGATAGAATAGATACTTTTTATATAACAAAAATAAAACTTTTTTTAAACTCTTTAAAAAATTTGTGGCGGGTTTTCCCCGAAAAGTGCGTTATTTTTTGGACATTTTACGTTGAACTAGTCGATTTGGAATTTGACGAATAAGAACCAACTTTTGATTAGCTCCAACTCTGTTTTTATTGTGTGTCCAGACTTCATACATACATCATTTTTTTTACTGTTTTATAAGATTTATATTTGCTAGGAATAGTTTTTCGATCAAATACTTACTTTTTGATTTATTTGCGAAAAACCATCTAAAAACAAAAGTTACAAGGAATTTAATTAGTTTATCCACTTACGGACTTATTTGGACCTATAGTTTTTCACACTCGAGAAGGGGGTGGTACTCATCCCCAGAAAAAAAGCACACACTGGCACTCTGATGTTCATTTCGCGAAATATCGCAGGGTTCGTATTTAAAATTTTTAATTTACTCCTCACCCCTTTCCGTGGGGGTTCGTTTTTGGTATCATTCGATAGACTTTTGAAAAATATTGAACACGCATTTTTTAGTTTTTCGATCTGACGTTCATTTCGCGAAATATTCGCTTTTTTGTGAAACTTTGTGACTCGCCCATCATTTCTTCAGATTTGGGAACACTTAATAATCGGAGGGGGCCAAGTCAGGAGAGTAAGCCGCATGAGAAAGTAATTAGAACCCCAACTCGAATTTTTGCTACTGTCACAACGCTCTTGTGAGTCGATGTATTGTCTTAGGTCTTGAGAACACTTTTTTCTTCTGCTTATGGAGTCGTTTTTCATTCATCACATACCGGAACTCACCACATAAATTTTGAAGACCCTGACATCAAAACTGTATTAAATTATATGTGATCTAAGGAAGTTAATGAAAAGTCAGAATAAATAGAGTAGAACACTTATAAAAAAAATTGTAACAAGCAATTGGACATCGTAAGTTCTAATTTTTCACAAAAAGTGACCGGAAGTTGAACCGGCAGTCGATATTTGAACCCTTCGTGTAACTTTTTGTCAGCTGATATGACGGATGAATTTTGTTCACCTACAGATATGGAGGAACAGACAGGCATGAAACCGGAAGTATGTATTTGTTCTGGTCTTTCTTAGTCGTGTTGACCAATAGTTTGTACTATTTCGACGAATTTAAAACAGTACTTTCGGTTGCAACTCTGGAACAGGCAGTCCGAGGTCAAACTTCTCACATGTAATATCATATTTTGGTTATAGGCTTTCATTTGACACCTTATTTGTCATTCTTTCTGTCCTACTAATAGACGAGTTGTGTTTATTGACGGACAGACATGGATAATTCTAGGTTTTCACATTTAATGATAAAAACAATAATTATACAATTCAGTTAACCTGACTATATCATTGTGATAATGACTTCTTATCTAAAAGTGACAACGGCAATAATTGCCGTTGTAATAATTATTATTCCATTCACTCACGATAAAATATCGCAAAACCTCCAGATTTTAAAGAACCGCTTGGATTGACATAAAATTTGGCACACACGTAGCTAAAAAGCCAAAGAAAAAAGTGAGATTATGCCGATATGTTCTCTTGTCCTGGATGTGACTTTCACCCCTTCTTGGAGGTGAAAAAACATACGTGCAAAATAAGTCCGGAAGTGGATAAACTGACTAATTCTAATTCTAAGCAAATTTTGTTCTATAAAAGTTTTAGGTCAATACTTTTCGAGGTATGTGCGAGTGAATATGTTTATTTTTCATAGAAAAACACGTTTTGGACGGATTTTCGCAAATAACTCAAAAAGTAAGTATGTACATATTTTATCGAAGAAAATATTCCTAGCAATAATATAGCTTATGAAAAAGAGGTGTCAGTATAAGGTCTGTAGACCCAGTAGAAGCAGGGTTGCAGCTAATGAAAAATAGGTTCTTATTCGTCAAATACCAAATCGAATATTTCAACGTAAAATAACCAAAAAAATAAAGCACTTTTCGGGAAACACTCATCATAACTCTTTTAAAGTGTTTAAAAAAAATTTTTTTTGGTGTTTTTAAAACAGTTTCTAGCGTGAAAAGTAAGCAAGTTACGCTGAAAATAAAATCGTTCCCTTTTTTTTGGCAAAAGAAAGTCATGAAAATTAATTGTTACCGCTTCACACGTTACTTTAGATAAATGTATTGTTTATACAGGGTGTCTCCGAAAATAGTGCGTTCCTTTAAGGTGTGGATATAATACACAATTTAGAACAAAAAGGTGTTGTAACATTTTTTCCTAAAGTTAACCGTTTCAACAAAAATTACGTTGTTCTCCATAAGAGTAAATTTTTATTTTCATAAATGTATATGACCTGGCAACATGGCGTAGAAGAACCTGTGACTGTGAAATTTAATCTAATGGGACCCCTTGTTTATTTACTAATTGAGTATCAATTTGCATATCAAAATGTATTTTCGTTTTTTGGTCAAACGGCTGAATTTAGAATAAAATGTTATAAGACTTTTTTGCTCTACATTGTGCTTTCTATCTATACCTTTAAGGAACTCACTATTTTCGGGGAAACCCTGTATATGATCTGTAAGTTGCATTGGTTCAAAATGCTTATTTTTGAAAGGGGTTTTGTTGAAGGGCCTCGAACGAATCACTAGTCACCAGTATGTATATGCAAATTTTGAACAGCCATATCTTAACCAATTTTTGTCTTCCAGAAAATCAAAAAATTCCAAATATTTAAAAAAGCAACACCTACATTTTTTACTCTTTAAGATATTTGGTATCACTAATAATTTTTAAGTTATTTTGACAAAAGTCTTTTTTTCAAAATTAAAGATTTAAAAAAATTTACTTTAAAACCAAATTTTTCCACAAATAAGCACTTTGAACTGATGAAACTTACAAACACAAACAATACATAAAGTTACTTGTGAAGTGGTAACGATTAATTCCATTTGGGCTGTTAATTAGAGGGAGTTTTTAGAATATTTTTAACCAAAAAAAAAGGAACAACTGTATTTTGAGCGTAACCTGCTTACTCTTGCTGCTGGAAACTTAAAAAAAAATAAAAATAAACGTTTTCTTAAACACTTTAAGAAAGTTGTAATAAGTTTTCCCAGAAAAGTGTTTCATTTTTTTTATTTCACGTTAAAATATTCGATTTGGAATTTGAGATATAAGAGCTTATTTTTCACTATAGTCTGTTTTTAAACAAGAGGAGTCATTCAAATTTCCCGCGCCGTACACCTTGTTTGTAATTGGTACAACCTCAGGCAATTTTACTCATATCAAATTTTGACACTATTGGCATTTCATAGGTTAGTTTATTTATTTTATCAGCAATTTTTGTATTTTCTGCGTTCTTCCTTTTATTTTTAGATTTTTAGTCAAGATTACCGTCAAAGGCCGATATGATCAACCAAAAAAGAAGATTTATCTGATGATATTTCTAGTGACTTTCTTGGGTGTGAATCTGCCATTTAGTTTACCTACTCCTCTTGGTTTTAAAACAAAGCTTAGCAATAACTCTGCTTCTACTGGGTCTACAGACCTGACACATATACCATTTTTTCACTTTTGTATAAGCTATATTTAATATTTGCTAATTTTTTTTCAATAAAGTACCTACTTTTTGAGTTATTTGCGAAAAACCGTATAAAAACGTTTTTTTTTTTGTTGAAAAATGAACATATTCACTCGCAAATATCTCTAAAAGTATTGACTTAGTGAAAAACGCTATAAAATAGAAGTTGCTTAGAATTAGTCAGTTTATCCAATTCCGGACTTATTTGAACGTATTTGTTTTCATACCCTATAACCGACGAAACTCACCTCCAGATCAAAAGCACATATCGGCACAATATCACTTTTTTTCTTTAACATATTAGCTATAGGTACGTGTCCCAAATTTTATGTCAAACCAAGCGTTTCTTCAAAATTCTGACCAAAAACCCTAAGTAAATTAAACGAAAATATAAAATGAATTTTTCAAACAAATATTTTAAGTCGGTATGAGAAATTTTAATTTAACAGATGAAATCAAATAAACACAATTCAACTCGTAAAATATTTAGACCCTTGCTTGGTAATCCAGCTGAACAGGTAAAGAACCTACCTTTTATGTAGTTTATAATCTGAGAGGATGGAATATTTTACCAAAATATTCCATCCTCTAAGTTTACAATAGACCTTTTCTACCTGTCCTCAAAAGATCGGTATTTTTAACTCGTGGCAACGTCGAAAAGCGGCAAAATGATGGGAAATACACATTTTTATGTGGTGGAAGTCAAAATGGTTATGAAGTGTAAAAATTTTTGTATATAATTTAAATTTTTAAAATTAAAATTTTAGAAAACTGAGAACGATACAGGGCGTTAAAAAATGCGCTCAACAAACATACACGAATTAAAATTCGAAAATGATAGTATTTCTTGGTGATGCCAAATGACTGCAACATGAAAAGATGACATAATGATAGCGGGATGTATATATATATATATATATATATATATATATATATATATATATATATATATATATATATATATATATATATATATATATATATATTGATGCACGTTAAGTTGTGACTTCCGGTATACAGAAGAGGCTGTCCGACTTCCACCTTTTCTACTAGGAATTATTTTTTAAAAATTGTGTATTTGGTAAAAGGGGGGCTTATAAAATGGGTCTACCTATTGAGGGGAAAGGATTTACCAAAATAAATTTTGTATATATATACGTATATACCGAAGCGTACAGCATACGTTATGGCTTCCATATATAGGGTAGTTCAAGGCGCGTTGTCACTTCCAGCAGTGTTGTCATATTTTGGAAGTCACAACGACTCGTCTGCTAGATTTACCTCCTATTTTGAGCGTAATGTGTGATCTTTTGAAACTTTTACTGTGAATACAGTTGTCTGTGTTTTAAAGTTGTCTATTTAAATTAAAATATTGATATTCTTTTGATTATACAGGTATACAAAAAAATACATTTCGGACTATTTGACGAAACCATATGACTAGGGGGGTTTTTGGGGTCGCTGGTTACGAATCCGGGGTTCGCTAACCTCTATCACGTCAGGTAAAGGTTATTTCAAGGACAAATCAAGATAAATCGACAGTCGCTCTGAAAAAGTATGTTAGGAGGGTTTTGGGGTCGCTTATAACGAATCCCGGATCCGCTGACCTCTATCACGTGTAGCTGAAGGTCATTTCGAGATCAAATCAAGATAAATCAACACAATCGCTGTGAAAAAGTATATTAGGGTGTTTTTGGGGTCCCTGATCACAAAACTGGGGCCCGTTGAGCTCAACCACGTCAGGTAAAGGCCATTTCAAGGTCAAATCAATTTTGTTAACTCCTCCTGATTTGAACTTGAAATGACCTTTACATGACGTAGTAGAGCTCAACGGACCGCAGTTTTCATGATCAGCGACCCCAAAACTCCCTATACTTTCAGAGCAATTGTGTCAATTTATGTTGATTTGACCTTAAAATGACGTTGAACTAGACGAGATAGAGGTCAGCGGACTCCGGATTCATCTTCAGCGACCCCAAGAACCCCCTAATATACTTTTTCAGAGCGACTGTCGATTTATCTTGATTTGACCTTGAAATGACCTTTACCTGACGCGATAGAGGTGAGCAGACCCCGGATTTGTGATCAGCCACTCCAAAAACCCCCTTGTCATATGGTTTCGTCAAATTGTCCGAAATTTAGTTTTTTTTGTAAACCTGTGTTATTTATGATAATATGATTGATATTTATTTTAACAAAAATACTAATATATTATTATTGCTGTAAAATGGATTTATTGGAATTAATTAAAAAAGTGTTAATAGTAAGTCATTTATTTATGAAAATTATATCAAAAATGTTAATAAATAAATTTGAACTTATAGAAAATTTTAATATTTTAGATTTTATTACAGGCACCGTCCTTTTAATTTTTGATGTACCAATAATAATATGTAATAAAAAATTAAATGGCTAAACCCTTCAGGTGGGGATTACCCGCTAAAAAGCTATCTAGATCCATCTTTTTCGAGCAGATTTTTCCCAATCTGCTACTCGATACTATTGACTATGCTTCTCCATTTCTTTCTATCCTCTTTTGTTTTTCTGCTAGTCTCTAATTCCTGCCCTATACAAATCTTCCTTTAATTCCTGTAACCATTTATTCTAGTTCCTCCGCGTCTCCTTCTAACTCCGGGTCTCCATTGTAAAATTGAGTTTATAGTTGTTGCGCTACCTGCTCTCCATATATGCCCCAACAATCCAACTCTGTGCCCAAATCTGAAAATCTGGAATAATATCTACCCGGGTCGAAACATTTTTTTTTAATATATGAAAATAGTTATTTATGAAACGGAGTGAGTGCTATACATCGCGTAAGTTCGCAAAAAGTACTTCACGCACAATTTCATACAATATTTTATCTACGATAAACAAATAAAAATACTGTAACTCTTCGTCACTGGAATTCATTTCTATTCTACAATTCTTAGAACTGTGACATATAAAAATTCTAATTTCTTTCAAACCACAAAACTGTCAAATTTTTTTTTTGTAATTTATTGCTCATTATGTCATCACCTCTCTTGTGCTCTGCACAAGAGATCTAAGGTTAGAGCTAAGAATAAGGTTGGCTAGGTTCTACGTTTTCTCGACTCTGTTTTACGGAATGGAAGCTTGGACCTTGAATGCGGCTTCAATGAAAAAACTGGAATCATTCGAGATGTGGGTATATAGAAGAATT
The DNA here is from genome assembly GCF_917563875.1 of Diabrotica virgifera virgifera. Taxonomy (NCBI): domain Eukaryota; kingdom Metazoa; phylum Arthropoda; class Insecta; order Coleoptera; family Chrysomelidae; genus Diabrotica; species Diabrotica virgifera. The sequence continues at coordinate 113,141,406 of NC_065447.1, read as the reverse complement.
CTAAAAATATCATGGACAGAACACGTCACAAACAAAGAGGTTCTGAGAAAGGTGAATAAAGAAATGGAAGTCTTAAATACAATTAAAACCAGAAAATTGGAATATCTCGGACATATTACACGTGGAGAGAGATACAACTTGCTCCAACTCATTATGCAGGGAAAGATTCAAGGAAAAAGAAGCATAGGGAGACGCAGAATATCGTGGTTGCGCAACCTGAGAGAATGGTACGGATGTACATCAAACGAACTTTTCAGAGCAGCCGTCTCCAAGGTCCGAATAGCTATGATGATTGCCGACCTCCTTCGCGGAGATGGCACTTGAAGAAAAAGAAGATGTCATCACCATGAAACGCGAAAGTTAAGAAAGAATATTTAATTATATGAAAGTGTCTCAAAAACAGTGAGAAAAAGTAAATCCCATTTAAAATACATTGTTACTTCATGCTTACTTTAAAGCACTGCTATATATAATGACAGTTTTCACAAACTAAAAATTTATATATTATAATATGACATAGAGTAGATAAAAGTCATTTATTAATTATTAATTGATTATAGTCAGAAGAAAATTAGATCATTCACCCCTTGTTTTTTATAATTGTTAACATACTAAATTACATATCCAATAATTATTGCTATCCATTAAATATATCGATGCAGATCGGCCTTATATCGGATCCTCTTCTATTAGTCCGTTCGCTGACGGTAAAATATTGCAAAACCCATAAATTTTAAAAAACCACTTAAGATTGACATGAAATTTGGCATACACATAGGTAACATATCAAAGAAGAAAATTGATATTGTGCCGATGTTTTCTTTTGCCAAGCAGACATTCCGTTAACATTTTTAGTCACAACATAATATCAATGTTAAAGTATTATTAGAGCAACGCGTTATGGTGTCATATTTCTTTTAATGACCGACACACAAAATATTTTAATGACGGATCCCACACTAGAACCAGATTTTTATTACCTACTGCTGATAAGGTAAAGAGTTATTAAATATCACTCGTTGTCATCTCTGTGTTAATTTGAAATAATAAAATATAAATATTGTAGTTTTGTATTCTAAAATATTTGGAAAAAATATCTATGTATTTTTTTTTTCATTTAGGTACACATCATTTTAAGGGATTGTCCGGAAGAGTACAGGCTCAGTATATCGGCAAATGAATTTTGTTTTAAGTACCGTCCGTATAGAGGAGGTGCTCGTTGGGGATAGGCGCAAAATCTTAGTCCAGTGCTAATTAAATGCATTAATTTTTTTCGAATTCTGAGAAAACTAATAAGTATTTTTGAAAAATTTAAACGCAGAATGGAAGCTTACATTATTACCGAGGGCAGAAAGTCCCTGAAAACTTATATAATGTTTATTTTAATAACTTATATACCTAATATATGTTTATTTTAATAAAGATAATGGGATGAAAAAACAAGAGAAAAGTTAGTGTGATTTTTAATTTCGAATATTTCATTCAAAAGAAACTTTTTTTTATTCTAAGGGACTTTCGGTCCCCCGTAATAATGTTATCTTTCATTCAGGGTGTATGTTTTAAAAAATATTTATTAGTTTTCTCAGGATTCGAAAAAAATAAATGTATTTAAATAGCATTGGACAGAGATTTTGCGCCTACCCCCTTAAGAGAGAGTTTACTGCATTTTATATTATTACTAGTATTTATTACTTTAAACTTTTTATCGCTCTTGATTCATTTTATCGTGTATTTAATTCCATTCAATTGTAATTGTACATTCAATTTTTTTGTAATTTTTACACGTTTTATTACTTTCGAAATAACAATAACTATAAAATCGATTTTTCAGCCTACTTGGGTAAAAAAATACACAATTTTCGGAAATTTCGTTAAATGAGAACATTTACCTACATTTCTTGTATTTAAGCTTTTAATAAGATTTTTAAAAATAATTTATATTATTTAATAGATACATTCACCGGCACGAAAAACGGGCACCCCAAAAAATGGGTCATTTTTGATGGCTCGTATCTCCTAAACCTATTCTCCGATTTAAGTATTTCTTTAATATGTTATAGCCTTACTCTTTAACTATATCGCTGTAATAATATTGTTTCTAGACAGGTAAATTATCATTGTATACTGGGCGTACCAATCAAACTGTTTTTTTTTTCAATTTTCACAACACTCTGTGGAATATTCTAGCCTTTATACAATATTGAAATTAAAACCCAACTATAGCCCCAGGTTTTCTTAATGTTCTGTTTGTTATTCATTCGCTTATGTTGGATAATAAAAAAGTTAGGGACTTTAACAATTAAACATGTTCTTTATCAATACATGGTGTTTCTAAATAAGTGCGACAAACTTTAAGGGGTAATTCTGCATGCAAAAATAATGATCGTTTATTGATAAAGCTATGTCCGCAAATGCTTGCAAATATAAAATTATTTTGCCACACGATCATTATTTTTTCATGCAGAAATTACCCCTTAAAATTTGTCGCACTTATATTTAGAAACACCTGTATCGATAAAGAACATGGCTAGTTGTTAAAGTCCTTAACTTTTTTATTATCCAACTTAAGCGAATGAATAAAAAAACAGAATGTTGATAAAACCTAGAGCTATAGTTAGGCTTTAATTTAAATATTTTATAAAGGCTAGAATATTCCACAGGGTGTTGTGAAAATTGAGAAAAAAACCCAGTTTGATTGGTACACCCGGTATACAATGAAAATTTACCTGTCTATCAACAATGTTATCATAGCTATATTGTTAAATAATAAGGCTATAACATATTAAAAACATTACTTAAATCGGACCAAAGGTTTGGGAGATACGAGACATCAAAAATTACCCATTTTTTTAGGGTGCCCGTTTTTCGTGCCGGTGAGTGTAGATTAAATTAGAAGTTCATTGTAAAAAAGGAAGTAAACAAAAACACGAGAAAAATGAATTTATATAAGTAAATAGGTAAGTAAATATTATAGATTGAAATAAGTACAGAAAATATATAATTATAGAGATATATAATCACTTATTGTACCTTCATTTAAGGCTAACTTTAAAAGTAAAGCAGATCTGCTATTATTCATGTTTAAAAACAAAAGGCACACAAAACACTAAGTACGATTAGGACCGCGAATCTACAACAGATAAATGTCTGGAAACCGTTACACAGGGTTGCCAAAAAACGGAAGTCACACCGAGCGGTGTGGTATACGGAAGACGCTACGCGTTGTGTACATAACCTATATAGTAGCACGGGAGCGACACTAGCGCTGGTGATATACCGTCGAACTAAAATCTGATCTTATGAGTATGTTAGATACGATATGACTTCCAGCGAAATTTTTAATATAAGCCTTCTGATACCATCTAGTAGCCAAATTCGTAAAAATATAGGCAAAACGTTGTGACTTCCGAAATCGGAAGTCATAACGGTATATATGAAGTAACAACGTATTACGAGAATCTACTTTGGAAGTCACATGGATACATGTATCAATATATATATATATATATATATATATATATATATATATATATATATATATATATATATATATATATATATATATATATATATATATGTATATTGTCATGATTTTAAGATACCAAATTGATAGAATAAGTTAAATAATAAATAATTTAATGATTTTGCACTGCCAAAGCAGTTAAGTAAGTATTTTGATATAGGTTTTGTTCGAGAGACGTGATTGGTTTGGAGAGTTGAATAGAATGAGAGTACTAAAGGGAATTGAAGTTAAAGTTGCATTTTAATTGATTTAATAGTTATAGAATGAATTTATTTAGAGTTATACAGTTTAAGTAACAAGAAAGTTTGAAATAGACCGTACTATATAGAGGAAGCTATTTAAAAGGCATAGAATGTATGAATTTGTTGGTAAACATGCAATAGTTTGAAATTTAGTCCTACCAAAAGAATAACTTACAAATTTGTTCCATGATGACTTTGTTTCTGTTGAATAATCATAAAAATTTACTTTTTTCTAAAGATCATTTGGAGAAAATGTTCATTGATGTACTACGGTCTCCATGATTTGGTTAAATTTGTAAATTTATGAAAGTATCTTAGAAGAGGCTCCAATCTAAAAATTTAGAATAATAGTTAGATCAATTTTAGATTTTATTAATGTTAATTTGACCAAAATGTTGAAAATAGCTCATTAAAGTTGTAGGTTTGGGAAATGTCAGAATTCGATATCAATTTTAACAAAGAAAAATGATTTTCTGAGATATGGCTAATGCACTATCGATTGGTAATTTATTTCTGAATAATATGAAAGTTATTTCAGTACTTTATATGTATTAATAGTGAAAATATTTGGACTTTAATTTGTAGAGGTAGTGATTAAAGGTATAGAAAGTGTACGGACAGTGTTCGCTTAAAGTAGCTATAAAAACTTATTGGGAGTATCCTCAGATATGCAAAATATATGAAAAGAATCTATAAAGTTCAATGAATTCAATTCTTTAATTCAATTTTACTCAAATAAGAGAATAAAATCACCATTTAGGCATATATTTCCAAATTTTAGATAAAAAATACCCTTTTGACTAAATGTCATAATTTGTAAAATTATCTTATTGGTTCATTTAAATTTCCAAAGCATGAATTATTAATTTATTTAAATATGATTGGCTGTAAAAACGACGCCAAGCTTAAAAAATTGAATTCAGCAGGAGGTTCGAGATTTTCAGAGGGAACAGACGCTTTGTGAAGCTATTCCCAAAAGATTTGGATTTTAAAATATAAATTTTCGGAAAATGTAATCAAAAAGTAGTGAAAAACAAACATTAAGAGTTACTTTTCGTATGGAAAGTGTTTCCAAGCAGATTTGACTTTAGAAAGTTACTAAAAATAAGATTGTAAGCTGAATGGACCTGGGGAGATCCGGAATTTCAACGTATAGCAGCATCTGGGAGTGTTGAAACAGTTCGAACATCTTCGATGGACAATTATCAGGTGACATTACAAAACTTTAACATGATATCATGATTAACAAAAATTTAAAGAGAAAAGCATGCATAATAAAAACAAAAATTTAATAAGTTTAGTATCATTTATCGCTTTGGTAAAATAAATTTAAGAGAGAAATATTCCTTACTTACATAAATTGGTTTATATTCCATAATCACACAAATTTTCAGAGTCATTGAACTTCCATTTTGTTTTCATATCCCTTCATGTGGCGAATTAAAAATATATATAAACCAGAGTATGTATCATATACATGTTATAATATTAAACATTTAACACTATTCTATGTATTTACCGAGATTGATGTTGCATTAAGCGTATTTTTCTTTCATTTAAATATATTTTCGAAATTTTTCATCACAGTGTGGTCTTCAATTGTTTTTGGTTACATATTTTTACAGTTTTGTCCTTAATCCCTCTTATAGAATTAATTTCATCCCACACCTCTAAAGAAAAGAGTTTCCTGCAATATATGGATTCAGACATTGACTGAGCTGGTAGGTACAACAATTTCTCAATAGATGGCGCCCAATAGATTCGATACAAATCAATAAATAAAAATTTCAATAATGATATAACAAAATGTGTTTAATAATAATAAAAAAAAAATTGTATAAATTAAATATAAAATAATTAAAATTATAAAATTAAATTAAATCTTTTAATAATTTTATTAAATCATTAAATAATAAAAACTAAATAAAAAAAAAATTAATTATAATAATTATAGTTATTATGAGTCATCATCATTATTGTTATCATTATTAAATATATAATAATTGGCTCAACCAACATGGAATAAATAAATAATAAATAAATAAATTATTATAAATATATAATATATGGCTATCCCAACGTTGTGGCACGAATAAATATATATAGGGCAAAATTGTAAGATAAATAAAAAGTTAGAGTTTGATATAAAAAAAAAATACAAAATGGCGGATGGACGTAGATCTGTTTCGAAGACGACACAGGAAGGAGAGGAACAGAAGCAAGAGAAATCTGAGCTTGAAAAATTCATGGAATTAATACTAACAAAAATGGAAGAAAATAATAAGAAAATGAGAAAGAAATTAGATGAAAATAGTCAAAAAGTAGAACAAAAATTAGAAGAAAATAATCAATCATTAGAACAAAGACTGGGGGAAAAATTAGAAATAACATTAGAGAAGATGGAAGACAAATTAGAAGAAAATAGTCAAAAAACAGAAGAAAATAATCAATCATTAGAACAAAGACTGGGGGAAAAATTAGAAATAACATTAGAGAAGATGGAAGAGAAATTAGAAGAAAATAGTCAAAAAGTAGAACAAAAATTAGAAGAGAATAATAGAAAAGCAGAAGAAAATAGTCAGAGATTGCAGAAAAAACTTGAACAGACCTCCAAGAGATTAGAGGATCAAATTGAACAAAGAATAAACAAGAGTATTGGAGAAGTAAAAATGTTATATGAAGAAATGATGAATAAACATGAAACATTAGAAACAAAATTAACTTCTGAAAATCAAGAAATAGTAGTTCAAATACAACAGCATAAAGAAAGAATAAATATGGTAGAAGAAGAAATAGAAAAGGAAGCAGAATGGACGAATCAGAGATTTATGATGGTAGATGAAAATATAAGTGAAATAAAGAAAGAACAGAAAACATCTAAAGAAAAGGAGGATCAATTGGAAAATAAATGGAAGATTGAAGTAAAAGAAGTGAAACAAGAAATAGAAAAAATGGAGAAGAAAATAAGAAATACAACAAAAGGAACAATAATACACACAATTGAAACCTCAGATAACAGGATATATTTCAATGGGGATTATAAATCACAACATCCAGTACCATTCATAAAGATTCTCATGACCAAATATTTGCAGTATAATGAATTTGATGAATTTAGGGAAGTTATAAGAAACCAATTAAGAGGAGAAGCATTAATTTGGTATACTAATGTGGAAAATGAATTAGAAAATTTTGAACAATTTAAAACAAAATTTTTAGAATTTTTCTGGGGACTATCTCGACAACAAGTAGTAAGATCTGAATTGTTCGGAGGAAAATATAACACTAACTCGCGAACAAGTATGCATTTATATGCTATGAAATTATTTAGTGCTGCCCAATATTTAGATGGCAAATTGACAGAGAAAGAATTGATTAGCCATATAATAGGTCATTTTGAAGATCAAATAGAAAATATTAGACTAAATTTTAATTTTACAGACTTTAACATGCTTTGTAATTTTTTAATAGAAAAAGAAAGAGCTTTGCAAAACTACAGGCAAAGAAATAATAATTACAATAATTCACAAAACTTTAATGATAGTAATTTTAATAATAATAACCAGAGAAGTCAAAATAACAATAGATCAAATAATAATAATAATAATGAACGTGGGGGTTTTAATAGTCAATATAATAATAGGGGAAATTATAACAACAATAGAAATTATAGTTCTAATAACAATAGAGGGTACTATAATAATAACAATAATAGAGGTTATAATAATAATAGAAATAACAACTATAATAGATTTAATAATAACAATAACACAGATAACAATTCTTTTAATAATCAAAATAACCAAAATAACAATTATAATAATTCCAATAACAATGGTAATAACAAATTAAGACAAGATTACGACAACTCGAATTCTGATCAACCTCCAAATAGTCGTGGTAATAATGATAGGAGGGCACGGTTTGAAGTCAATAATGTAGTGATGGAGGGTAATGATTCAGATCAACCATCAATGTCATCCGGACAGATGGAAACATTTGAACCGGGTTTTGTAGATCGCACCTGCTAGGCAATATTGCAACCAAACTGTATGAACATCATAGAGAATTTTTGGACATGGGAGCTCATGTAGTATCTAAAAAATTCAGGGGATTAATTTTTATTAGAATTCAATTTTGTGGTATATATTTTAAAGTTTTATTTAATACAGGATCAGAGATTTCCTTAATCAGTCAAGAAGTTATAAAAAGGTTAAATTTAGAAGATTCATGTTTTAGGATTCCTAAGTTAAGTTTAGTAGGTGCAAATAATAAAGTGATTACTCATGTTAATAAAAGTATTGTTAGTAAGATTAAATTAATTAAAGAAGCTTATATAATACAACTGATTGTAATTGATAAGATGAAATATGATATTATGATTGGATCGGATATGCTAGATAAAATGGGTATGGTGATCAATTATGAGAAAGGATTGGTACAAGTAAAGGAGGAGTGTGTGAAATTTGAGGAGGAATTATGTCCAGAAAAGGGCAAGGAGTTAATGAATATAAGGAGAATGTATATGGAAGATAATGAAATATTTAATGAATTATGTCCAGAAGAGGACAAGGAATTGATGTATATTAATAATGTATTATATGAAGATATTGAAGGTGATGTATGTAAAGGTAGTATGAATATAATGGAGGAGGAATTAATATGTAAGAAAGAGTGGATAGGAGAAGTGAAGAAAATATTATTAAAGTATGATGGACTCATAAATGAGGAAAACAGATTCGCTAAAGATTATGTTCACAACATAGAAGTTAGAAACATTCAAGATTTTAGACCAAAAACATATCCGATACCATATAGATACCGAAGTGAGGTGAATAGAGAAGTAGAAAAGATGTTAGAAAATGGAATAATAGAAAAATGTAATTCAAGAATAATAAATCCAATAGTTGTAGTTAAAAAGAGTAGTGGAGAATTAAGACTTTGTCTTGATGCAAGAAATTTAAATAATCATACCATACCACAATACGAAGCACCTGCTACAACAGAAACTATTTTCGGGAGAATAACGGGGGCAAAATATTTTAGCAAAGTAGATTTGAGACACAGTTTTTGGTTAATTCCTTTAGCCTATGAATCCAGAGATTATACTGCTTTTATGATTGATGGTGTTCTTTACAGATTTTGTGTTGTGCCTTATGGTTTGCAGAGTTCCTGTAGTGCTTTAGTTCGCGCTCTCCATAATATTTTAAATAAGTATGATGATTTTATCCTTCACTACATTGATGATATTCTAATACTGTCAAAAGACGAACATTCACACCTAAAACATATTGAGATACTATTAAAAGAATTAGATTTAGCGGGTCTTAAAATCAATATAAAGAAATGTCAATTTTTCCAAGATAGTGTTACCTTTCTGGGGTATAAAATAGATAATTTAGGAGTTTCAATGGATGAGGAGAGAGTGGATAGAATAAAAGAATATCCTACCCCTAAAAATATTAAAAATTTGCGTGGTTTTCTTGGTTTAATCAATTATTTTAAAAGGCTTGTGCCTGATTTGAGCCAAAAGATAGTACCTTTAAATCATTTGCTCAAGAAAGGAGTAAAATGGTATTGGGGTATGGAACAACAATTTGCATTTTGATAACATAAAAAATCAATTTTGTCAAAATTTAAAGATATACCATCCAGATTACAGCTTGCCATTTACTTTACGAACAGATGCATCTATGCATAAGTTGTCAGGAGTATTATTACAATATCAAAATGAATGTGAAGTACCTATTAGTTTTGTATCTCGTTTGACTAGATCATACGAACAAGGTTATAGTGTAGGAGAGTTAGAATTTGCTAGTATAGTGTTTTGTGTTAATAAGTTACGTTTTTATTTATTAGGTGGTAAATTCTTTATAGAGACAGATCATTTATCATTAATTAATGTCATGAATAATCGCTTATTAAATAATCGCATACATAGGGGGGCGTTGTTACTTCAAGAGTATGATTTTGAAATAAAGTATATCTCAGGCAAATTGAATATAGTCGCAGATGCATTGTCAAGAGATAATGAAATTCGACATGAGGATGGAAACAGGATATACATTGGAATTAATGTGATGAATGAAATAGATGGATTATTTTCAATAGAGACAATTAGACAAGATCAACTGACTTTAACAGAACATGACAAAAGAAGGACATTGTTCATAAATAACTTTTACATAAAGAAAATAAAACAACAGGAATGTTATGTCATTTCACAAAACCTGGCACAGGAGATTTTATTAAATTTGCATGTAAATAATGGACATGCAGGTAGTAGGAAAATTTGGTTGATGTTTAGGGAGAATTACATTAGTAAACAGGACAAAATAATAATTAAAAATATTACTAAGCAATGTGACATATGTCAAAGAAATAAGCATCGAAATATCATTAATTTTAACACACCTAAGAACATTTTGGCTACTGAACCATTAGAAATTGTTGCAATAGATTTTTTGACAGAGTTGATACCAACAGAAGCAAATGAGAAACATGTTTTTATTGTAGTTGATATTTTTTCAAAATTCATAAAATTATATCCAACCAACAGGACTAATGTTGAGGTAATAAAGTCAGCATTTTCAGATTATTTTCATAATGTAGGTAAACCCAGAACAGTAATAGCAGACAATGCTACGTATTTTCAAAGTGTAAGATTCAAACAATTTTGTCAACGGAATAACATCCAACTTAATTTTACAAGCATTAGACATCCTCAATCAAATCCATCAGAGAGATATATACAGGAGATTATAAAATTCTTAAGAATTTATGTACAAGAACATACAGATTGAGCACAACATTTACCAGTTATAGAAAATAATATGAATTTTCTACCTAATACAGTCACTGAACAATCTCCATATTATTTAATGACGGGACAGCAACCAGACAGACCATGGATAGTACAAAATGACTTGACATATAGGCAAATAATGGAACAAGTCAATAGGAAAATACAACGGAGTGGAGAAAAATATTTGAATAGAATGGTTAAGAAGATGAAGGGCAGAAAAATCAATTTTGAAGCAGGAGATCTAGTTTTGTTAAGGGCATATAGAGTATCTAACATTAGGGAAAATATGTGTGCAAAGCTTATGCCAATTTTCGAAGGTCCATATAGAGTAAAGAATAATAACGGACAAAATTCATATGAATTAGAATATATAGATGAAGGGAGATCTAGGGGTATTTTTAATATAAATGATTTGTATAAATATTACCATAGATAAGTTACAGATAATAAGATGTAGTATAATTTTTTTAAATATGATTAGTGAATAGTTTAAAATTTTAAATGAAAAATTTAAATTTGATTTAGAAAAATTGTAAATTTTTCATTTAGGGCAAGTTGTCATGATTTTAAGATACCAAATTGATAGAATAAGTTAAATGATAAATAATTTAATGATTTTGCACTGCCAAAGCAGTTAAGTAAGTATTTTGATATAGGTTTTGTTCGAGAGACGTGATTGGTTTGGAGAGTTGAATAGAATGAGAGTACTAAAGGGAATTGAAGTTAAAGTTGCATTTTAATTGATTTAATAGTTATAGAATGAATTTATTTAGAGTTATACAGTTTAAGTAACAAGAAAGTTTGAAATAGACCGTACTATATAGAGGAAGCTATTTAAAAGGCATAGAATGTATGAATTTGTTGGTAAACATGCAATAGTTTGAAATTTAGTCCTACCAAAAGAATAACTTACAAATTTGTTCCATGATGACTTTGTTTCTGTTGAATAATCATAAAAATTTACTTTTTTCTAAAGATCATTTGGAGAAAATATTCATTGATGTACTACGGTCTCCATGATTTGGTTAAATTTGTAAATTTATGAAAGTATCTTAGAAGAGGCTCCAATCTAAAAATTTAGAATAATAGTTAGATCAATTTTAGATTTTATTAATGTTAATTTGACCAAAATGTTGAAAATAGCTCATTAAAGTTGTAGGTTTGGGAAATGTCAGAATTCGATATCAATTTTAACAAAGAAAAATGATTTTCTGAGATATGGCTAATGCACTATCGATTGGTAATTTATTTCTGAATAATATGAAAGTTATTTCAGTACTTTATATGTATTAATAGTGAAAATATTTGGACTTTAATTTGTAGAGGTAGTGATTAAAGGTATAGAAAGTGTACGGACAGTGTTCGCTTAAAGTAGCTATAAAAACTTATTGGGAGTATCCTCAGATATGCAAAATATATGAAAAGAATCTATAAAGTTCAATGAATTCAATTCTTTAATTCAATTTTACTCAAATAAGAGAAAAAAATCACCATTTAGGCATATATTTCCAAATTTTAGATAAAAAGTACCCTTTTGACTAAATGTCATAATTTGTAAAATTATCTTATTGGTTCATTGAAATTTCCAAAGCATGAATTATTAATTTATTTAAATATGATTGGCTGTAAAAACGACGCCAAGCTTAAAAAATTGAATTCAGCAGGAGGTTCGAAATTTTCAGAGGGAACAGACGCTTTGTGAAGCTATTCCCAAAAGATTTGGATTTTAAAATATAAATTTTCGGAAAATGTAATCAAAAAGTAGTGAAAAACAAACATTAAGAGTTACTTTTCGTATGGAAAGTGTTTCCAAGCAGATTTGACTTTAGAAAGTTACTAAAAATAAGATGGAGTAAGCTAATAAGAGTAAGCTGAATGGACCTGGGGAGATCCGGAATTTCAACGTATAGCAGCATCTGGGAGTGTTGAAACAGTTCGAACATCTTCGATGGACAATTATCAGGTGACATTACAAAACTTTAGCATGCATAGAGAAAAGCATGCATAATAAAAACAAAAATTTAATAAGTTTAGTATCATTTACCGCTTTGGTAAAATAAATTTAAGAGAGAAATATTCCTTACTTACATAAATTGGTTTATATTCCATAATCACACAAATTTTCAGAGTCATTGAACTTCCATTTTGTTTTCATATCCCTTCATGTGGCGAATTAAAAATATATATAAACCAGAGTATGTATCATATACATGTTATAATATTAAACATTTAACACTATTCTATGTATTTACCGAGATTGATGTTGCATTAAGCGTATTTTTCTTTCATTTAAATATATTTACGAAATTTTTCATCACAGTGTGGTCTTCAATTGTTTTTGGTTACATATTTTTACAGTTTTGTCCTTAATCCCTCTTATAGAATTAATTTCATCCCACACCTCTAAAGAAAAGAGTTTCCTGCAATATATGGATTCAGACATTGACTGAGCTGGTAGGTACAACAATTTCTCAATAGATGGCGCCCAATAGATTCGATACAAATCAATAAATAAAAATTTCAATAATGATATAACAAAATGTGTTTAATAATAATAATAAAAAAATTGTATAAATTAAATATAAAATAATTAAAATTATAAAATTAAATTAAATCTTTTAATAATTTTATTAAATCATTAAATAATAAAAACTAAATAAAAAAAAAAATTAATTATAATAATTAGAGTTATTATGAGTCATCATCATTATTGTTATCATTATTAAATATATAATAATTGGCTCAACCAACATGGAATAAATAAATAATAAATAAATAAATTATTATAAATATATAATATATATATATATATATATATATATATATATATATATATATATATATATATATATATATATATATATATATATATATATATATAGGTATATATATATCCAAGTCTTGATCACAGCTGAACAATTGAATACACAAAGGAAAGGATCAATGGGAAAGCAGCTGAATAATGGAGCCAAGAGTACTCTTTTTTTCAAATATCAAATATTTCGGTATTTATTTGATACCATCATCAGTGATAGCTAAAAGATTGTTTTGGTGAGCTACATTACAAAATATAAATTGAAAATTTCGACTTACAAAATTGAGAATGTGGCTATGTTGTTAAAAAATATGTAGAAAAGCCTCCAGAGGGGAAACATGTTGTGATTTAAAAATTATTGTCAATAAAACACAAAAAACATCTGAACAACAAAAAACTGTAACAATACACATTTGAATAAATTAATTAAAACCAATAAAAAATTTTTGAATATTAAAATCTAAACATTGGAAAACAGACATTAAGTAGGTACAACTTGTACTTTTTTTGTACATGAAAAAATTGAAATTCAACTAATCTGGCGGTAATATATTTCATGTTCCATGGTATAAAACAAGTGATAGCCGACAACGACAAACTTCAAGTCAAGTAAATATGACATTCCAAGTTTTGTATTTTATTTACTCTAACCTAACCCTACTTCTCACTGTAAATATAGATAAATTTCACATGTGGATATTTGAAAATATGAAATATAACATGAAATGGAACAAAACAACAAAACCAATAGCTTTCAGCAGTTTATTAATCAGAAACTGCAGTGTTATAATGTAGTTTTTTTTGCATAGAACTCTTTATCTAAGTGAAGCAAATGTGAGTAAATTTCACTTAAGTGGCTGATGTCTGATTTTTTGTTGATAGTCTCCTCAGTCTCAGAAATAAAAGCCATCTCAAGAAACAACCTTTTAAAATAATTGTTTTCCACTGCTAGAACTTTGGATTCTGTGTAGTTCATTATATGATTGTTTTGATGGACATGCAAGGACAAACTGCATCTGTCTGGGTATCTTTTAGAATCACTTATATGTGATGTGATCCGATCCCTCAATCGTCTCGAAGAATGGCCTATATATTGCAAATTGCAATTTTTGCAAGGGATGCTGTACACTATATTTGACATATTTTCTTTTAAGGTTTTATCCTTGAGTTTGGAGAAAACTGAATTTATTGTTAAAGCTGTTTTGGAAGCAAACTTAAAATCACCAACAGAATTAAAAATTCTTTGTCAATTTTGGTGTGACATTGTGTATGTATGGTAGCGTAAAATATTTAGTTGACATAGTTGTGACCGATGCAGTATCCCCTTCCTGTTCAACAGGAGCAGTGTTCACCGAAGAGATGTCTTGTGCAGTGTTTTTTGTTATGGACGATGTGCTAAACAGGATTTTCTTTAGAAGAGTTGGTGGATAGCCATTGTCTAGGAATAATTGGTATAGAAGTTTGAGGTTTTTTTGTTGTAGAGATATATCTGAAATTTGTATGACCCTACATTTCATTTGTTGTACTAGATTTAATTTAATAGAATGTTTGTGGTAGGACATATAGTTTAAGAACCTTCCTGAGGCCATAGATTTTCTGTACCAATCTACCAATATTTTGTTGTCATTTGATCGTATCAACTTGGTATCCAAAAATGGGACAGAATTAGATTGATCTTCTACTTCAATAGTAAACTGAATGTGTGGGTCATAGCTGTTAAAAACAAAAAGTAGTTCCTCTGTAGAATCCTTAGGGATAGCTAATATTAGGTCATCCACATATTTTTTAAAAAAACTTAGTTTGAAAGATAAGACAGGGATAACCATGTCTAGCAAATCGTCCATAACATAATTGGCTAAAATGGGACTGATCTTAGCGCCCATAGGAGTACCCCAACTTTGTTTAATAATTTGATCTCCATATGAAAAATAATTGTTGTTAAATAAAAAAGAAATCAATTCAATAAAAGTACTGATGTCTACCTTACAGTGTCTACTTATGTCACCCCAGTGTTTATGTATGGATCTAATACAGGCATCTAAATAAATGTTGCTAAATAGTGATACCACATCTAAGCTGACCAGAACATAGTTATTAGGTAACATATAACCATTGAAGATTTTGTTAACTTCAAAAGAATCTTTTATGTAATATTCATTGTTTTTGTCATATGCTGATGTTAAAATATCTGTAATAAAATAAGAAATATTCTCTGTAGGTGCATTTATAGTAGACACTATAGGTCTTATTGACAGTATGGCCTTATGGATTTTAGGTAAGGAATAATATTTGGGAACAATACTATTATATTTAGTAAGGTTTTTCTTTGTGACCTCATCAATATATTTGTTTTTTAATAAGTTCCCAACTAACTTATTACTTTGTGTTTGAATGGTATTGGTTGGATCAGTTCTTAATTTTCTATAAGAAACATCATTATCTTAGAGCTCATTAGATAATCTTGTATAATCAATTTTATCCATGACTACAGTGACATTACCTTTATCTGATTTCGTTACTATTATATCAGGGTGTTCTTTCAGCAACTTCTTTGTTTTGTAAAGTAGGTTCTGGAAGTAGTTGTTGGAATTAGTATTCTTGGTAACATAAATAGTCAAAATATTAGTTGTTCTGGCTCTAGTAAACGTTCTATTACTATATATAGGCCATTCTTCGAGACGATTGAGGGATCGGATCACATCACATATAAGTGATTCTAAAAGATACCCAGACAGATGCAGTTTGTCCTTGCATGTCCATCAAAACAATCATATAATGAACTACACAGAATCCAAAGTTCTAGCAGTGGAAAACAATTATTTTAAAAGGTTGTTTCTTGAGATGGCTTTTATTTTTGAGACTGAGGAGACTATCAACAAAAAATCAGACATCAGCCACTTAAGTGAAATTTACTCACATTTGCTTCACTTAGATAAAGAGTTCTATGCAAAAAAAAACTACATTATAACACTGCAGTTTCTGATTAATAAACTGCTGAAAGCTATTGGTTTTGTTGTTTTGTTCCATTTCATGTTATATTTCATATTTTCAAATATCCACATGTGAAATTTATCTATATTTACAGTGAGAAGTAGGGTTAGGTTAGGGTAAATAAAATACAAAACTTGGAATGTCATATTTACTTGACTTGAAGTTTGTCGTTGTCGGCTATCACTTGTTTTATACCATGGAATATGAAATATATTACCGCCAGATTAGTTGAATTTCAATTTTTTCATGTACAAAAAAAGTACAAGTTGTACCTACTTAATGTCTGTTTTCCAATGTTTAGATTTTAATATTCAAAAATTTTTGTTTCCCCTCTGGAGGCTTTTCTACATATTTTTTAACAACATAGCCACATTCTCAATTTTGTAAGTCGAAATTTTCAATTTATATTTTGTAATGTAGCTCACCAAAATAATCTTTTAGCTATCACTGATGATGGTATCAAATAAATACCGAAATATTTGATATTTGAAAAAAAGAGTACTTTTGGCTCCATTATTCAGCTGCTTTCCCATTGATCCTTTCCTTTGTGTATATATATATATATATATATATATATATATATATATATATATATATATATATATATATATATATATATATATATATATATATATATGGATTCCGACTTTAGGAAGCCAAAAACGCTATATCGCACCGGTCATACGAAGCCCGACACCTCCTTACGAAGCCCGGATTCGGGCTTCGTAATTCTTTAATGTTATTTCCCCAAAAAACGTACTTTACACCATCTCTCGATATTTTAACCAAGCTCAGAACATGTGAATACGCTTGGGCTTCATATATATTCGGACAAATTTTAGAAATGTACCATAGGTAGCTCTGAAATCATGATTAACAATACGAAGCCCGGGCTGCTTATGCCTGGAATTATTATCAAAACATACACTCGTAGTTCATGGTATCTACCACCAGTTTGCGCTGCGAAAAAAAGTATATACTCTGTAGAAGTTCAGCAGCGTTAGGAAGCCCACATTGAGCTACCGATTATAAGAAGCCCTGAAGTTTGGCAACGTTTTTGCGTATTCCTCAAAGTACTATTAGCTTGTAAACATTTTTATTATTACCTGGCAATGCACATTTTTCGTATTTTTGGGTCGTTCATCGTCATTAATCTTGTGTACTAAGACTCCCGAGAACAGATTATGGTAATTCTTAGCATTACCTGTACACAGTAAGATACCGACAGAAAAAAGATTTAAAAATTGAATCGCAAAAGAATTATTTATTTTAATTGATACAATTAATACAAATTAATACTTTGTATTACTAATTTACTATTTTAGTTTGTAATAAGCCACAAAATTTGCTACCAAATAGGAAATTAATATGACAAATTAAATTATTGTTTTTTTTTTATTTAAAAAAGGTCAATGCCTCGACAACTAATGGCCATTGGCATGGTAGGTACGGTAATTTTTAACAGTTAGGTACCTAGTGTAATGTGTAGTGTGTGTGTGTGTTGAGTAAGTGTCTTGTTACTTTGCAAAGTTGACGTCATTGTCTTTGCAAAGAGACGCTAACTGTATCCGAACGTCTGCGGTCCCTCCGGTGAGTACCGATCCCACAAGGACAGAAACTATTTTCATTTATTAATTTATAATAAATGAAACATTTCTGACCCTGGTGAGATTCGAACTCACAACCATTCGGATTTTTCGATCCAAAGGTAGGCGCTCTTACCACTCAGTCAAGGACGGGGTTAAAGTTATTATTATTAAATATTACTTTATAAAATTAAAAATAGTCATTCTTATGAATTATGCGTATTATTCTGATTCTGATACGATGAATACTTGTTTGATGGGTCTGAGCCACACAATTGAGGGTTAGGCCACTGTTTCATTCGTATTTTTAGTATTTGTCAAGGCAACAATACATTATGTAGTGCCATCTTGCCAAATATAGAGCTAGATTGTGTAGACCACTGTTGAACCATATATCCAATTTTTCTGCTTTTATTGATGTATTAATCTAAAAATGCTCAATTTGTGGACTGTGTCACTGTTGCTCTGAGCGCCTCATTTAATACAAATACAAAATATTTAATACAAATGCATATAGATTTTCCCTTCGGAAAAAATCAAACAATATAGATGTTTTTTAATTTCATTAAGGGGATGGGTACGTAGTTTCTGCTGAAATGCTACTCAAATGGAATTAATTTTTTTTTTCGAATTCTGAGAAAACTAATAATTATTTTTGAAAATTTTAAACTCAGAATAAGAGATTACGTTATTAGCGAGGGCCGAAAGTCCCTGAGAACTTCTATAATGTTTATTTTAATAAGTTACAGGGCTAAAAAACTAAAAGAAAATTTAGTGTTACTTTTAATTTCAAAATATCTCATTCAAAATAAACTTTTTATTTATTGTAAGAGACTTTCGGCCCTCGGTAATAATTTAGTCTTTCATTTTGCGTTTAAATTTTTCAAAAATATTTATTGTTTTTTTTTTCAGGATTTGAAAAAAAATGAACACAATGTCCGTGGTAATATTTTCCAAATCTTTGTCAGTAGTAAATAGAATATTGCCAGCATATTGTCAGTCAGACAGTGACAATTTTAAATATTTGACCTGGCATTGGGAATATTTTCAGTTGTTGATTAAATAATATTGATAATGTGTTTAATAAATAATTGATTTAAGACGTGAACTTAATAAAAAGTTATTTATTGTTTATTATTTATGGAAGATCCAAAGCAGAGAATACACCAGGATATATTCAGTGATCCAAGTATTGTGTTGTTACAGATGTTCAAAATTGTAAGCGTTTCATAGTAACAATATAAGTATTAAAAAATCACTTTGTCACTTTTCCTCTTTTCTCGATTGATTATTAGCTTTTGTTGTACAGTAGATAAATTATTACTGAATACATAAGTAGTGAAAAAATTATCAGTAGTAATTGCAAAAGAGCTCTGAAATTATCGAATTTTTCCCGAGTGACACTTTGACAGTATTAATTTCACGACCCGAAGGGGAGTGAAATTACGTCAAGTGGCACGAGGGAAACAATCCGATAATAATTTCAGAGATGGAGCTGCAATTTGCTGCGATTATTTCATGAATAAAACTGTTTAAAACCAAAATTTTATTGTAATTTATTTATGTAAGTACAAATTAGTACAATTAAACACACAGTTGTTATAAATATTTGACGATTGAAAGTCATCACTTTTATAAGTTTTAAAACAGTAATTGTCATTAATGTCACTGAATGTATTTTTTCACAGCAACGAAGGGCATCTGACGTAATATACTTGACGATGGGATATTATCAAAAATGATCAATTTAATTTGTATTTCTGTAGCTTTCTATTGGTCGGAAATATGAAATAATCATATTAATTAACTGAATTAACAATTAAGGCAATTAATTATACTAGTAAAAGTTATCCAAGAACATTCAAAAGCCATCTTTACAGTTAATGATGAAATTGTCAAGTAAAGTTTACATATCCATACCAGTGACAATTTTACTACACGTAATTTGCCGTGTAAAGACAGAAAAAGTAGGGATAGCCTTAAAATATTTGCGAATTATGTACCGATGGCCCTAAGAAATGTTTAATAAACAACATATTAAAAAGTTCTACTCTAGAAGTGGGCACTTAATTTTTTATTAAACAAATGAACTGCGAAATTAGATGTTTCTTTAAATAACCCCGAAAATATAAATTTTAGAAAAAAACTGACTTGACTATTGAAAAATTCAGACTATTGAAAAAAACCTAAATATAAGATTAAAATTTTTATAAAATTAAATCTGTAGCTTCTATAATTTTTTATTTATAACGCTAAAGTCACCCTTCTCACAAACATTGGCGCACTGTAAACTAGCGAAGTGCACGGCTGAGTTATTTCAGTGTATTTCTCTAATTAATGGATCAAATAAAATTTTACAAATTGGACAAGAAAGAAGAAAATTAAGAGAAGGAACAAGAAAGGATAGCTTAATTGGAAAGAAGAACAATTAAGCTATCTTATGGTTATAATAAAAAGAAATAAAATGTATGGGCATAAGTACGGTGTGGGCTGAATTTTGTTTAAACATTATTTAAAAATGTGTAACTAATAAAATTTTTCTTATAAAGCTCTCAAATTTGCACAACTTACCTTTCAAACATCTTACTAAACAATGTTTCATTCAAAAAAATGCCAAAAATTTAATTCAAATGATATGACGCAAAAATGCAATTTTTGAAAACTTTTACGTAAGTTTTAAGTAAAAACGTAGTTTACAGAATTACCAGCACTTTAAAACGGTATTACTCAAGTTTGAAAAGATTTTTTACAATTTTATAGGTGATTTTTTAAAGCATTTGATGTATTTTTTAAAATTTACTCAATAATTTTATTTTAGAAATGAAACTATGAAACTATGAATGAAACTATTCCTTTTTGACAAAAATTAAGAAAGATAACAAAAATGTACCTAATACAAAAACCGAAAATTACCAACTAAAAAATTGTTTATAAAAAGTGATCAAAAATGTTTTCTCTAAAACTTACCAAAATAAATTTAATAATAAGCTTGAACAATAATAAATTTTCAACAAAAATATGTTTAGCTCTTAAACATTATGTCTGCGTAACTTCGAACCTATTAATAACTTTTTTATTACCAGTTTTACGAAAAAAGTTATTCTTGATAAAACTTGATATCTGATGATTGGGTTTTAGATTTTAGACTATGCAGAGCAATTTATGAAGAATAAACTTTTTTTCGTAAAATTTGTAATAAAAATGTATCAAATATGGTTCGCAGGTTCTGGTACGCAGACATAGTGTAGAAGAGCTTCTTTATAAGCATTTTCAAATTGTAATGCCATATTCGGATTCAGCATAATCAAAAACAAAATAGAAACAAAATTCAACGATATTTTTAAAATTATTTTAAATTATATAATTTAACATGATTATTTGGAATTAAGAACTATATTCTGATATGCAATTTCATCCTTCTAATGGCAAAAAAAAAATTTGAAAATTTTTCTAATCAACATTATTTTTAGTTGTTTATTTCAATTATGATACATATAGATATTTGTATAACAAGGGAGGAAAGTGCTTTTTTTCCTCCCGAGAATGAAGTTTACTGCCCGACGCGTAGCGGAGGGCAGTAATCATTCAAGGGAGGAAAAGGCACTTTACTCCCATGTTATACATATGGTTTTTCCACCTTCCTCAAATAACAAGTCATTTTTTCATGTTTACTTAATTTATTTATGTAACTAACCAACAAAATTTATTAGAACTAAAACTAATAAGTACGTACAATATAACTGTCAACTGTCAAATATAAGTCAAAATAAAAATGTAAACATTGTTAAATCAAAATAACAGCTTACAGTTTTTTACCATTCTGTGAAATACAGGGTGTTTTATAAATAAACGTTAAAATGTATACAAACTTACGTAATAGAAAATAGATATTGTATAGGGCGTCAAAAAGTTATATTTTTATGAATGAAATACCATGATGTCACTTTTACTTTTCTTCCCTAGGGAGGAAAAGTACAACTTTGCTCCCTACAATCAGGTCCGGAAAAGTATACTTTCGGTAGAGGTAGGTGGAAAACTCTTTTATTATTCATTTTACGAAAAACAGTTATTCTTTATAAAATGTTCTACAGGGTCTAAAACCTAAAATACAACCGTCTAATATCAAATTTTGTCAATTTTATACGAGGTATATAAAAAAAATATGAATTTTCCCAAGAGTATTTAAATAATATACCCTTATTTTTCACAATATTGAAAATTGTGCTTATGTAAAGTTGTTTAGAACTAAAAACCATCATTAACCCGCCAGTGGTCGTTATATGAGATTTTCTCTCACGGTTTCAGAAAATTGCACAGAATTTTTTTTCTGGGAAATTATAAGATCTGTAGTTCCTTCTAGTCTCCTAACTATCCTCCCTCGACAATCTAATAGAATCGTCCGCTTAGATAGTGACTCAGTTGACCTAATATCACCCAATTGTTGAGTCAGCGCGCTTCAAGTGAGACATTCTCTCATCAAGCGACCACCCGCGTTACGAACTGTACATAAAAATTAATTTTATTTTGGCACTTAAAACCTAAAATAATGTAAAAAAAAATTGTAATTGTCATCAATCAATTTTTCCAGAGCATTCTTGTTATATTTGTGTGCCGTGCCGTAAATTATCAAGATACGGAGATTGATTAATATTGGTTTAATTCCGATTATTTCTTTTTATTTTATTATATTATTATCTATATCAGGTTACATTCTTTTTTTCTTATTATTAGTTAATAAAAAAAGTTTAAAAACTGTTTTAAAAACTTTATTTTGTAAAAAAAGGTAAAATTTGGATATGTGAGAGAAAATCTCACGCGCGACCACTCGCGTAACAATCTACCTAGCGACCAATGCCGGGTCGCTAGGTTGGGAATCTATCTTTGGTTGGGAAATAAGCCACAATTAAATTGAAAAAATAATTTTATTCGCGTTTCGACGCCCAAATCGGATGTCGTTGTCAAAATATAAAACATTACTAATATTTACTCGGTAATATTTTGTATTTTGACAAGGACATCCGATTTGGGCGTCTAAACGTTAATAAAATTATTTTTTCAATTTAATTGTGGCTTATTTCCCAATCAAAATAATTATAAAAATGCCACAAGAAAATAGCTTCAGAACAACACTAAAAACCATCTTCCAATATTCCATCCTTCTCATTGAAATATTGTGAACTATAAAGGTACTTTATTCTTGATCGAAATTTATCTTTTATGACATACCTCGTATAAAATTAATCAAAATTGATATAAGATGGTTGTATTTAAGGTCTTTGGCCATGCAGAACTTTTTACAAAGGATAACTTTTTTTCGTATAATTAATAATAGACCAGTAAGGATCTGTTTTTAGATGGAGGTGAGAGGTGGCATTCAGATTTTTGCGGATAAAGTTAGGTGATAACTTCGTTAATAATAATTGATTAATGCTCCGTCTCAAATATGCCCGGAACATTAATAAAAAAAATAAAATATTTAAAAATTTCAAAAAATTTCGTTTTTTTTTCAACTTTTTTTGCTTATAACTTTAAAACGATTCATTTTGGAACAACGTCGTATAGGAATAAAACAAAGGTAATTAAATTTTCTATCAGATGCGATTGGTTAAAAATCTCTTAATTAATCACCCTTGCTGCAAAATAGCAATAAATATAAAATAAGGGGGCAAAACAAGCCTGTTTTTATTCAATTATTTTCAATCACTTAGGTTACACTTGGAACCTTCCTAATTCGCTTAGAAAATTTTTGTAATGTGCTAAAACCGTACACCAATTTTCATTAAAATTGACTTACTAGATTTTGAATAATAATTTTGCAATCTAAACTTTTTTTAAAAAATTAAAATTTTTTAAAATCTTGCACAACAAAAACTAGTATATACAAAGATTTGTCAATTTTTTTACATATAAAGAGGCACTCCACCTATCTAATGCACTTTACAGAATTAAAATGGGATTGTTTAGGCAGCCTCAGCGATGTTTTAAAATTATAAACAATTTTTTGGCTTATAAACAAATTAGTCCTGTGGCCAGGAGGGGGTGCTGCGCGCTCCTTTATTTAGATGGACTTACCCAAGATTTTTATGTATTTTTTGACCCGTGGAACACGATTTTTTTGGGTAACAGTTGATCCGGATGTCAATAAAATTGTTATAAACAAAGAACTTGAGGAATTACATAACATCGATTTTTCGCAAAATAAAACATTTTTTTATATTTCTTGGGTAAGTCTAAGCAAAAAATGTTCTTACAAGTTTTTTCGTAGGATGCATAGTTTTCGAGATAAACGCAGTGGAACTTTCAAAAAATCGAAAAAGTGCAATTTTTGAACGCGAATAATTTTGATTAAAAAATAAAATAGCAATTCTGCTGACATAATTTGAAAGTTTAAATCAAATTATACCGGTTTTAATTATTTGCATTGCTAAAAATTAATTGTTTATTATTAAACAAAGCTATTTGTTTATAAGCCAAAAAATTATTTATAACTTTAAAACATTGCTGAGGCCCCTTAAATAATCCGATTTTAATTCTGTAAACTGTATTAGATAGGTAAAGCACCTCTTTATATGTAAAAAAATTAGACAACTTCTAAATGGTCTACTTTTTGTTCAGAAAAATTTTAAAAAATTTGAACTTTTTTAAAAACATTTAAATTGCAAATTTATTATGCAAAATATATTAGGTCGATTTTAATGAAATTTGGTACACGGTTTAAGTATGTTACAAAGAATTTCCTAAGTGAATTACTAAGGTTCTAAGTACCACCGAAGTGGTTAAAAACATTGAATAACAACAGGCATATTTTGCCCCCTTATTTTGTATTTATTGCTATATTGCAGAAAAAGTTATAAGTTAAGACATTTCTGACCAGTCCGATATCATACAAAATTCAATTATCTTTATTTTATTTTTCTACGACTTTGTTCCAAAACGAATCGTTTTAAAGTTATAAGCAAAGAAACAGAAAAAAATCGACGTTTTTCGAATTTTTAAATATTTTATTTTTTTTATTAATGTTCCGGACATATTTGAGAAGGAGCATAAGTAAATTATTATTAACGAAGTTATCACCTTACTTTATCTGCAAAAATTCGAATGCCACCTTTCACATCCAAAAATAGACGTTTTTTCACAGATCCTTACTGGTCTATAATAAAAGAGTTATCATAATTGAAATAACTGAAAATAATGTTGTATATCCATAATTAAAAAAATTCAACTTTTTTTTAATTAGAAAGATGAAATGGCATATTAGAATATAGTTCTTAATTCCAAACAACTTTTCATTACAACAATTTTTAATATTTTGAATAATAAAGCTACTTTACTCTTGAGTAAAATTCATATTTTTTGACATAATATCTCGTATATGGCTTAAAAAAATGAACTGATGGTTCTATTTTTAATTTAGACCATGCACAACTTTTCACGTTGACGAACAGAACGTCTATAGTCGTCTAATTTCCATTGATGTAATGTGACACAACGTCTATATACGTTGAATTTTTCCCTATTCTACTTTGCAAAATACATATAGTGTCACAACACTTGCTTATACATTTGGCGCAGTGTCCGTCAACGTGTTAATTGGACACACTGTACAAAACAATTATTGTTATTGTTTAAACAAATAATAAACAATTAGCGGCAAAATCTGTGAGTAGAACTTTTTACTTTAACATGTATATAAACTAACAAAAAAGTTTTAGAAAAAGATAATCTTGTTTGAATTGCTCCGAAACAATGCATCTTTTCGTTCTATCTTGACTCTTCTAAAATGCTTCGTATAGATTGCTGAATAGAATTGGGCTTCTTATAACAGGCAATATGACGACTTATATACACATATAAGGATCTCGTAGAACAGTCGTATTATTTAAACGTAAATTAAAACATGGCAACATCGTCGGGCTTCGTATAATGCGTAATCCATATACACTGTGAACGCGTTTATACGAGTGGGCTTCGTAAGACTGTAGGAATAAGACAGTGCTACAATCCCCTTACCGCGTAAACCGCGGGCTTCCATTCATCGGCAGGTTGTAGCGGGCTTCCTATCATTTGTGAGCCATATATATATATATATATATATATATATTAATGTGATATTCAAAGATCGGTGTGCTCAAAGCACTTGATTAGATAATTAACTAATTAATTAAATTTAATTTTAATGATGCACTTATGATTTAATCACACTATTTAATGCTCTAATCTCAGGGTTTTATATTCTCGTGCTTCAATATCTCCTTTGCTTTACATATGATAAATAAGGTCAAAGATTAACGGAATAAAACACATATATGGTACAAAAGCATCTATTGAAATAAATTCACCCTCAAAATATCCTCTAAAAATAATATCTCCTATTCTGATTATTGAAATAACCCTACCACTATCTAAAGTACTTATTGAAATTTGAGTTATGAATAATTCTACAAAAAAAATAAAACTGTCTCTCGGATGATGAGTTGTCCAAATTCTTGTCTCTGGTCGCCTACAATTTACTCTTAGCAGCCCCCTATGTAGTCAGCAATCTCGCAACAAATTATTGCAAGCCTATTGTCATTAATGACCCCCTACAGATGCACGTATCTTTCAAAAAACAATGCTAGCCTTTTCTCCTCTCGATAAACTGAATCTATTTCTCGTTCCGGCATGCAACGGTGACTCTTGGAATATAAGTAGAACAATATAACTTACAATGCTTTACGTGATGAGCTTCCGTCAGGACACTTATTTCAACAAACTCACAACTATTCACTTATCTGCCTTACTACTTCAGGAGACTCTTAGAGATCACCACTAGTCGACTTAACGATCATTTAACAACTGACTCTTCTTCCACCCTCTAACATTTCGCTAAACTCCCATTCTTCATACCTAGCCCCTCCTTTTTCCTTCTTCACCAATCCGAGTTCCTCAATTTTATCCCCATCTACCTTTCAGATAACAAACACCAATTTTCCCTACCATTAGAAATTTCCTAAAACTAATTACATGCCAATCGGTTTTTTTTTTCTTTTCTTAATATCTAAACAAAGATTACATTCATTTAAATTTCTAAATACAATTATTCCCTCGCCGCAAAAGTCCATTTGGGAAACCCGGTCTCATTGTCCAAACACATAACCACTTTCTTATCATACTAACTGTACAAAGAAAATACCTAATCCCTATTTAAATTTTGTTTACCTACGGCCATCCAAAGATAATTGACTTTCATTTCTTCGAAATGAATTTTGGTATATTTTTATTATATGTTTTAACTTTTCTAAAATATTAAGATCGAAACCATATTAATTCAAATTTTACATATCTTAACAACTCCCCGCCATTTGATTTGCCGAAAAAATTCTGTTATTTATTTAAATGACACAAGTTTTTTTTTAAGATCAAATTATTCCATTATGTTACCAAACTCTACTCATGATACTTATAAATGTCGTGAATGTTAAAAATACCCCGTATCTTGCCTGTCTCTATATGCGCTAATTCATAACTATTTACCCCATTTTCCGTATTGACCCTATATGGACCTTCAAATACCGGCATCAATTTAGCACAAATACCATTTTGTAAATTGGACACCCTCAGTGCCCTCACTAAAACTTTATCCCCTTTCTGGAATGTAACCGGCCTTCTTCTTCGGGTCCTCTCTTGCCTTTGGAGATATTTCTCTCCACTTCGTCTCAATCTTCGTTGAACCACCTCGATCACTTCTTCGTATTGTCTGGGGGCGGTGTCTTCCCACGGTCTCGTAGGCATTGTTCCTTTCATTACATATAAAGGCGTCTCCTTGGTAACCGTATTTGGTGCACAGTTCAAATACGTCTCTATTTCAAACACTTTTCTGTCCCAATGTCGATGATGTTCTTCCGCAGCAATTCTTAGAAATTTTGTGACTTCTTGTATAAAACGCTCTGATGGGTTGCTCTGTGGATGTCGGATGCTTACAAATTTTGTATTTATGCCTCTCTCTCTTAATTCCCCTTTAAAACGGTCATTCCTAAAGTATGTCGCATTGTCCAACAAAATATTGTCTGGTCTTCCCACTGTTTCGATAAAATCGTCTATCTTCCGAAGTATTTCAGCTCCTTTCGTGGTTCTACATGGGTACAGTTTTAAATACTTTGAGAAAACATCCACCATAACTAATATGTGTTTATTCCTCTGTGTTGTTGTTATTAAATCGCTCAACATATCAATGGCGACAATATCCAGTTTCTTCCGAGCTATGACGTTTTTTGTGATGTTTTCGTTTTTGAAATTCTTACTTTTACACTTTTGGCATGTCTCGCAATTTCGAGTCATCTCTTTGGCTATTGTATAGTCCTGTCGACAAATGTAGTTCTCCCTGAACATAAGCCACACCTTCCTGCTTCCAATGTGTCCGTTGTCACAGTGTAATTTTGCTAAAACTTCTTTTGCCATCTGTTCCGTGATTACATATAGTTCTTTACCATCGACCCTCTTAAAATATAAGTTATCTTCTTGTTCGGCCCTTTGCTTTTCTCTTTCATCCAGTTGTTCCTGATTTTCCCTGATCTGAGCCAAAGAAAATAAGCCTGCTTCTTCTCTCATTATGTTCATGCCAACGTGGAGAGTTTTGTGGTCCTCTTTGCGGAATTGTTCATCTCTCGTCAACGCATCAGCCAAGATATTGTCAGTTCCTTTGATATATTTAAATTCAAAATCATACTCTTGAAGTAAAAGAATGCCCCTATGAATTCTATTATTTACCAGCCTATTTTTCATTATATGTACCAAAGCTGCATGGTCTGTTTCAACGGTGAATTTTGCCCCTAGTAGGTAAAACCGTAATTTATTTACACAAAATAACACACTGGCGAACTCTAATTCAGTAACGCTGTACTTTCTCTCATATGTTTTGGTTACACGGGAGACAAAACAGATTGGCACCTCTACATCGTCTTGGATCTGTGATAACACCCCTGCGAATTTTGTTATGGAAGCATCGGTCCGGAGAATGAAAGGTTGATCATATCTTGGG
This sequence comes from Diabrotica virgifera virgifera, assembly GCF_917563875.1. Taxonomy (NCBI): domain Eukaryota; kingdom Metazoa; phylum Arthropoda; class Insecta; order Coleoptera; family Chrysomelidae; genus Diabrotica; species Diabrotica virgifera. Next base: position 113,112,427 of record NC_065447.1, on the reverse strand, counting down.
TGGTGTACTCTTACAGCTGTGAAGAAAGCTCCTTTTAAATTTTTGAAAGCCATTTCTTGTTCCGTTCCCCATTTCCACCTAACATTTTTCTTAAGTAATGCTATCAACGGTATTTCTTTTGTGCTGATGTCTGGTATTAGTTTTTTGAAATAGTTTACCATTCCCAAAAATCCCCGTAATGTTTTTAAATTGGTTGGCCTAGCGTAGTTATTTATAATTTCGATTCTATCTTCTGCAAGACTAATCCCTTTTGTGTCTAATTTGAATCCTAAATACCGTATTTCCTTTTGGAAAAACTGACACTTTTGAATATTTAATTTCAATCCCGCTTGATCCAGTTCTTCTAGCACAGTGTGAATATGTCGTAGATGGCTTGTTATATCCGGTGAGAAAATTAATAAATCATCTATGTAATGTACAACAAATTCTTCATGCCTATTTAAGATTGTGTTCAATGCGCGAACCAAAGCAGCGCATGCACTCTGTAGGCCAAATGGTACCACCCTAAATCGGTATACCACTCCGTCGATCGAAAAAGCGGTATAATTTCGACATTTCTCTGCCAAAGGTATTAACCAAAAACTATGTTTCAAATCGATTTTGGAAAAAATGTGTGACCCTGTGATTCGTCCAAATATGGCTTCGATGTTCAAAGGCGCTTCGTATTGCGCGATTGTGTGTGAATTAATGTTTCTTGCATCTAAACATAATCGCAAATCACCACTCGATTTTTTAACGCATACTATCGGGTTGATATATGGAGAGTCACATCTTTCTATCACCTTGTCTTCGATCATTTTTTCAATTTCCTGTCCGACGCTTTGCCTGTATTTATACGGGATTGGATATGTCTTGGATTTAAAATTTTCTAAGTTTTTAACTTTAAAAGAATGTTCATAATTTTTAGCCACTCGGCTTTCTTCATTAATCAAATCTCCATAATTTTCTAGAATCTTCTCTACTTCCTTTTCCATGTTTTCTCCACATTTTAATTTTCTTTCATCCTCATTTTGTTCGCATGTGTTCACTGTCCATAATATTTCTTCATAAAATTCTGGATTCTCGTCCATTATTGCCATTTCTTCTCTGTCCTCATCCTTTATTTCTTCTTCTGTTTTTTTTTTATCTTCAATTTCCATTTGGTATCCCGAGCACCATGTTTCTACTGCTTTCATTTCTCTTATGAGAACTTTCTTTTCTTCCTGCTTCCTTTCTGTTTTATCGTCGATTGCCGACAATTCTTCCGTATCTTCGATTTCCTGTCTTTCTCTTGTATCCACCGTGTTTTCCTTCTTTCTTTTTGAACTCTTCTTCTTTTTCTTCCTTCTTTTTTTTTTCTGGTTGATTTTTTTCTTGTACTTTCGGTTTTTCCTCTACAGTCATATTGATTTCTTTATGTTTTTCCTGTTCATTTATCTTTTCAACAATTATTTTCCTCTCTATTTCCGTTTCTTCTTCTATGTTGTCTGGTTCTGCTCTGATTTCCAGTTTATTCTCCGAAAAATTTATGGTGATGTGTTTTTCACTCAATTCATCAATTCCCGCTATCATATCATGGTTTAAATCTTCGATCACCACACATTGCATAATATAGTATTTGTCTCCCACTCTGATCCGCACTCCCAAACCTTCATTTACTGTCGTCAATTTTTTGTTGTTTGCACCCACTAAAACAACCCTAGGAATTTTGTACACAAATCTGTCCAAATTTAATTCTTTTACTAGTTTCTTATTGATTAACGATATCTCCGATCTAGAATCAATCAAAATTTTAATCGCTTTATGTTTTATAAATGCATCTAAGAATATTAAATTGGAATTAGAACTTTGTCTTTCATTTCCCGCCAACTGTATAAACTCTCTCGGATGACAAAATATACCGGAGAGTTGTTTATGTTTGTTCAGTGGATGCTTTATTGAAAATCCTGTCTGGATTCATTGCATATATCTTCTTCCTCGTTTTCTATTGTTACATGATTCATCTCCCTTCTATTTTGTCGTTGGAAATTCTGATTGTTTCTACCGTCCCTTTGTTCGTTCGTATTCCTAGTCGGAGGATTTTGTGCATCTCTGTTTCTGTTGTGATTTTCATATGTTCTATTTTTTGCGTGATTCCTGTTATCATAATTTTGTTGTCTATTGTAATTTTGGTATTCTCTCGGCCTATCTTCGTTTGTTGATTGGGCATGTCGGTTTCTCTGGTCATAATTTGATTGATACCTTCTTGCCGGTCCATTATATTGTTCATGTTGTCTTCTGTTTCGCATTTCTCTTCGTTTTGCTTCCCTTACTTGAAGGAATTGGCACAAACTATCAATATCTTGATAGTTTCTCAAAATCACGTGGTCCTCCAGCGTTTCTTCGAAATGTCTGCTTATCATTTCTACCAGTTGTTCGGTAGAGTATTTGTAGTCTAGATATTTGGAATTGTTATATATCTGCAAAGCATATCTTTCCTCCGATATTCCCATTTTCTCGTGATATCTTCCATTCTGCAGCTCTTGGTTGATTTCCCTCTGTTTAACTTTCCCCCAGAAATAGTTGAGAAATTTATTTTCGAAATCTGTCCAATTTTCAAACTCATCTTCTTTACTTTCATACCATAACGCTGCTCCTTCTTTCAGATGGTTTCTAATTGTTTCTTTGCAGTCGTCAAAATATCTAATATGTTGCAATTTGGTTCTCAAATTTTTAACAAATGGTACTGGGTGTGTTTTTCTAATATCCCCGCCAAATTGTATTTTCGCGTCGCTTGTACCATGGATAATCATTTCCCTTCTTTCTCCACAATTCTGTTGATTCTTGAGTTCCGCAATTTGTTTTTCGTTTTGCTTAAATTTTTCTTCTATTTCTCGCCTGTCTTCTTGTATTGCATTTTCAAATTTGCTTTCTAACTGTTCTAATTCCATCTTCTGCACATTCTTAATATCCTTCATTTTAGTTTCTATTTCTTCTCGTTGCATCTCCAGTTTCCTTTCTGTTTCTTCTCTAACTTTTTCTAAACAGGCTTTCATTTCATTTTCATATTTTTCCAAACGCTTTTTCAATTTGCCATCATTCTCTTCCAATTTCTGTTCTATTCTCTGTGATATTTCTCTTTGTGTTTCTTCCATGGCTCGTTTTGATTCCTGTTGATTTTCTTGCATTGTCCTTTTTGTTTCCTGTTGATTTCTATCCATTTGTTGTGACTGGAGTTGCATCAGTTGCAATAGTTTCTCTATTCCTGTTAATTCCTGTTCTTTTCTCTCCATAATCGTTGTATCTCCTTCATTATCCAATCCTTCTTCAACAATTTTTTCCTCTTCTCTGTTTTCTTGCATTTTGCTTTGCCTCCTTGTGGTCGACATGTTGTTTCTTTTCGTTACTGTTTTCTTTGTCCCTGCCAAATGTGAAATTTTACAACACTCTATAAGTTGCAGAACACGACAAATATTTCTCCCCAAATTTAATAAATTTTCGCCACAAATATCAAATATGCAATCAGTAAATTTCAAAATAAATATCAAATGTACGATTGGTAAAAAAAAAATCAAATAATTCAATGGCAGTAAATATCCAATACCTACGATCAATCCATAAATCAAAATTATTTTTACACCTGGAAAAATTGTCAAATTATCTCTGGATCACCTGTAGTTATTCCTTATCTCTTTCCCTACCATCAAATGCAAAGCTGCGATATTTTTAAGCCACCACGTTCTGGGCTCCAGTTAATGTGATATTCAAAGATCGGTGTGCTCAAAGCACTTGATTAGATAATTAACTAATTAATTAAATTTAATTTTAATGATGCACTTATGATTTAATCACACTATTTAATGCTCTAATCTCAGGGTTTTATATTCTCGTGCTTCAATATCTCCTTTGCTTTACATATGATAAATAAGGTCAAAGATTAACGGAATAAAACACATATATGGTACAAAAGCATCTATTGAAATAAATTCACCCTCAAAATATCCTCTAAAAATAATATCTCCTATTCTGATTATTGAAATAACCCTACCACTATCTAAAGTACTTATTGAAATTTGCGTTATGAATAATTCTACAAAAAAAATAAAACTGTCTCTCGGATGATGAGTTGTCCAAATTCTTGTCTCTGGTCGCCTACAATTTACTCTTAGCAGCCCCCTATGTAGTCAGCAATCTCGCAACAAATTATTGCAAGCCTATTGTCATTAATGACCCCCTACAGATGCACGTATCTTTCAAAAAACAATGCTAGCCTTTTCTCCTCTCGATAAACTGAATCTATTTCTCGTTCCGGCATGCAACGGTGACTCTTGGAATATAAGTAGAACAATATAACTTACAATGCTTTACGTGATGAGCTTCCGTCAGGACACTTATTTCAACAAACTCACAACTATTCACTTATCTGCCTTACTACTTCAGGAGACTCTTAGAGATCACCACTAGTCGACTTAACGATCATTTAACAACTGACTCTTCTTCCACCCTCTAACATTTCGCTAAACTCCCATTCTTCATACCTAGCCCCTCCTTTTTCCTTCTTCACCAATCCGAGTTCCTCAATTTTATCCCCATCTACCTTTCAGATAACAAACACCAATTTTCCCTACCATTAGAAATTTCCTAAAACTAATTACATGCCAATCGGTTTTTTTTTTTCTTTTCTTAATATCTAAACAAAGATTACATTCATTTAAATTTCTAAATACAATTATTCCCTCGCCGCAAAAGTCCATTTGGGAAACCCGGTCTCATTGTCCAAACACATAACCACTTTCTTATCATACTAACTGTACAAAGAAAATACTTAATCCCTATTTAAATTTTGTTTACCTACGGCCATCCAAAGATAATTGACTTTCATTTCTTCGAAATGAATTTTGGTATATTTTTATTATATGTTTTAACTTTTCTAAAATATTAAGATCGAAACCATATTAATTCAAATTTTACATATCTTAACAATATATATTGATATGGGGTACCTTGTCGCCTCAGAAACAGTGAATCGGTAGACGTTGTCGCCTCAATTTGGTGAGGCGACAACGTTTTGGGCTGAAAATTTCAGGACAGCTTCCCAACCACCTTATGAGTCGATATGCAAAAAATAGTTTTGAGGTGACAACGTACCCCTTTTCACTATTTTTTGGCACGTTAGTTCGGCAGTATATCACTGGCGCTAGTATCGGCATTGCAACAGTGACTGGCTGTATGTTGTCGCCTCAGCATATAAATTCTACTTTTTGGTTAACAACCGGTACCTTGTTGCCTCAGATTTTGGCAACGTCGCTTTCAGTTTGCATTGGGTATTAGGTCGTGAAATATAAAAATATGCGCTGTCGGTACCGTAACATGGCAGTTAAAAAGTTTATGATATAATTTGCAGCTTACGATTTAAAATTGTTGCCCTTATACCGGGTGTCCAGAAACTCTACCGACAAACGAAAAAAGTAGATTCCTCAGATAATTTTAAGATAATTTAACCCAATTCACTTAGTCCGAAAATGCTTCCTAAGGGAGCTAGAGCTCTTTGAAGATGGCGTCTTGTAATTAGTTTTTCTTAAATACCGCCAGAACGCTTCTATTTAGAAAAACGAAAATTATTACGCATATTTATCATCCAGATATAAATCCATTCCATTCATTGTGAATTTCCAGTACCGGTCGTAGGCGCCCGTTTTGGATACGGCAACGGTTATTTTATCCCATGCCTTTTTTGTATTTAATTTTTAAGCATTTCTGACTATGGATTATTAAATTGTGAGTTATTCTAGTACTAAAAGGTACTCTAGCTTTAAGTCCATAGAATATACCATTTTCTAGAAAAATCGATTTGAAAATTTTTCTTTTTTTGAATTAAAAAAAATTAAAAAAACTATTTAGAAAACGAAAACTGGTACGTTTGTTTATATAGAGATGAATCGGTTTCATTAATTGCAAATTTTTAGTACCGGTCATATGCGTCCGTTTTGGGTAGGTCAACGGTTATTTTATCGCATAACTTTTTTGTCTTTAATTTTTAAGCATTTTTGACACTAGATTATTAAATTATGAGGTATTCTGGTACTAAAAGTTACTCTTACTTCAAGTTGGTAAAATACACCGTTTTGTTAAATTCTTTTCAAATTCAAAAAACGAAAAATTTTCAAATAAATTTTTCTAGGAATCGATGTGTCCTACCGACTTAAAGCAAGAGTACCTTTTAATTCTAGAATACCTCACAATTTAAAAATCCAGAGTCAAAAATACTTAAACGCTAAAGACAAAAAAGTTATGCTGTAAAATAACCGTTGCCCTACCCAAAATGGACGCTTATAACCGGTACTAAAAATTCACAATGGATGGAATCGATTTATCCCTGGAAGATGAATAGGCTTACCAAATTTCTTTTTCTAAATAGAAGCGTTTTGGAGGTATTTAAGAAAAACTAATTACTAGATGCCATCTTCCAAGAGCTCTAGCTCCCTTAGGAAGCATTTTCGGACTAGGTGAATTGGGTTAAATTGTCTTAGGAAAATACCTGAGAAATCACCTGTCTTCGTTTGTAGGTAGAGTTTCGGGACACTCTGTATAAACAAGTTCTATAAGAGAGAGAGAGAGAGAGTATGCCGGAATAAAAATATGTTAGCTGGTCGCATAGGAATTAATAAAAATTACAAACAGAATATTAGTAATCATGGAGCGTATGTAATACTTAAGTAGTTATTATAATATGGAACTGAACAAGTCTATGCCCCAAATGATCATGAAGACGAAAGGATAGGAAAATTCTAACCAGTCATTAATTTAATTCTAAAAAATAAAAAATTCATTATATTATGTGACTTTATTACAAAAGTAAGAACATGAATGATTTTTTCTGTAACAGCAGTAGGAAAAAAAATAACAGATATGACAGAGGATAAACACTGATATACTATGGAAATTACAGAAAGTTGAAAAACACTAAAATGAACCTGAATGGCTTAACTCAAATAAAAAAAACTAAAACCAAAATAAATATCTTTATGTGGGTGACATGCAAACGGGAGTCAATCTAAGTAAATTTCGTATAGGAATTTATCATTGAACAGTTAGTAATAGCAACAGTTTCAAAAATCTCAAAAATGAAACAACAAAACACTATCCAACATCAGAAGTTTACTACTTCTGCTCTGAAAGAAAAACCCGTATTCTGACATTAAAATGTTTGAATAGAAATGACAACAGTAATATTTCAAGCAAAAAAAATATAGGACGATAAAATGAGAAGCCAACAAAAATACATTGACAAGACATGAAACGAACAAAATAACTGAAAATAAGATCTTGATAGATGGCGATGTAAAGAAAACACGGGAAATACATATCATCGAAGTAGCCTTATTTGGTCAATAATCACCAGATTAATATCCTTATGGGTAATTTGCATGTTTGTACTTATTTGTTTACGATTTTTTCTAGCCCTTCAACTGATGCGTTATCTTTCCTGATCCTCATATATTTAGGTTTCTTAATATTAGGATTCAGTCCACAACGCTGACTCACTTCTGTATCTTTATTGATTATGTCTTGTAAGCCTTCTAGCTAGACTATTAGCAAATGACGGTATCATCTTAAACGAAAAAACAGAATTTGCAAGCAAAAAACCGTGGTGGTTGCAGTAATAATTACGTTTCTGAATCGCAAACCCTTACAGCCTGTGTAATGGATTCAAAAAACGTTGTCCCCAAATTAAATGTTAAGGAACAAGAGTCTTCGACAAAACGAAAGATGTATAGCATTTACATTTACGTTAATTTTGGTAATTCTTACTTAAAAAACCATAAGAGATAGGGTATAAACTATGCATGTAGCGAAAGAATGCGAACAATCTCTATATTTCTTATTAAGCATAGAACGATGGTAAATAATAATACAATTGCTTCAAAGCATATTTTAAGACCCAAAAATTTTGACGATCTCAAGTGCTCCAAGAATTTTATATGTCAAAAATGAATAACCATTTTCAATTTCGTTGCAGCGCGAAACTACAGGCGCATCATATTCTAGTCCAATCAGAGAGCGCTGCAAGCGCCTCTACAGGTTTCGAAACTCATTAGTCTCTCATCAGGAGGCACATATATGCTGCTCTCTCTGACCCAACTAGGACAAACCCCGGCGTGCAGTCACGAATTGCAACGAACGAAATGGCAGGGATACCCTAGCGGCAACTGCTACCAAAAGACTAAGTTTTCAACCTAATAGCACATAAAACAACACCAAAAATGTTGCTCCACATCCTACCAGATTGAAAATAATGGGAACCTTCTCTGGTTACACCTCCGAGGCTTCTAAAATTTGCAAGCCATAACGGATGCTGAGACTAAGGAAGATGAGGGAGTTTTACAATTTATAATTCACGTCTCATCTGCTCAGCGCGGTAAAGTTCCAACGAGAATGGTTCCCTTCGTACTTTAATTAGAGTAAACATGTAAATCAAAAATGAATAACCATTTTCAATTTCGTTGCAACACAAAACTACTTAGTCTTTAGTTTTATATGTATATAATAGTTTTAAAAAGACCTTCAGTTCTCCTACTCGTATTATCGCGTTGCACTTGGGTACGTACCTAAAACTATGTTGCTATGAACACCTCCATTTAATACTAAAAGAATCAGCTGATTTTACGTGTACAATAGAAAGACAAATACAGGAATTGGCCAAGGGCTATAAATACATAATTTGAAAACGTTGCTGACAAATCGTTGGAGTTTCTCTCGCTAACAAAGATATTCAAGAACAAAAATTACCAAAGCTCGTACTACTTGTGAGTGATATTAAAATATTCTGAGAAGAAAGTATTAAAATTTGTGTGAAGTGTCAGAAGACGTTTGAGAGCAATATTGATAATGTTGAAACATAAAAATTTAGTTAACTATGCTCTAGCATTAGCCATTATTTTTAACAGAAGACGAATAGGTGATGTTCAGTATTTAAAAATTCAGCAATCTAGTAACGAAAGATAAACGGACTTCAGTGATTTTGAAAATGTTTTAACTGAAGGAGAAAAGGCACTTACGAGAGGACACAAAATTCCAGTGTGTTCTGGTAAAGGTTCTTGAGCTGTTGTTATTTTACTTCCAAAAATGTTGCAAGGTTTCATAGAAACTTTAATAAAACATAGACATAAATACATGTCTGACGTCGTCCTTCGTTAATAACTATAATATGTTTGCAGTTCCAGGTAGTAAGCTAAAATGGAACAAAGGGGATGTTTCGATCCGTAAATTGACAAGCAAAATGAATTTAACAAACCCTGAAGCTATATCAAGCAACAAATTACGCAAAAATATTCCAACAGTAGCACAAATTTTAAGTATGTCCAAAAATCGAACTAAAGAATTTGCCAAGTTTATGGGGCATGACGAAAAAATGCATGATGAATGATATGAATTACCTGCTGATATTTATCAAACCGTAAAATTGTCAAAATTTTTAATAGTAATGGAAAGGGATTCTCTTCCTTTAGAATATAAAGGAAAATCGCTTAAAGAACTCGATTTTCACCACGATTTAGAAATGCGGAAGAAAATAAAAAAAGCAATCTTCAAATACGAATATTAATTTTCCAAGTGTTGCAGGTATGCAAGAAGTTAAAAAAAGAAAAGCGTTGGTTGCAAAAGATAACGTTCTGTCTCAAACAAGTAAAGAATTTAAAACGGACAGTGACGATAAGTACTATCCAAATAAAAAACTCCTCAAATCATAAAAACACCAAGCACGGGAAGATTCCGAATGCGATTCATATGTGCCTCCATAAATAAGAAATATTAAAAAACAAACCTTTTAAGAGGACACTTCTTAAATTATATTCAAGATGGCGTATATCCATCTAGATAAAAAAGTGAATTCCAATATTATAAAATCAAAAATTCAACCTCTTATAAAAGTGAAATAAAATATGTATGGCATATGTAAGTTTTTTATATGATGCTTAAGTGAAAATATAGAAATTTTTTTTTTACTTTTTGTTGCTATTTTTATAATTTTTTTTTTATTCTTAGATATAATAAACATCTAACCAACGCCTCAATTAAAGGGTTTGACATTAAAAAAAAAACATAATGAAATCATTTTTGTAGAAGAAAAAAATTAAATAGGTACCTAAAACCTAGTTTTGAATTTTTCTCAAAATTTTTTGAGATCAGGATAAAAAGACCATTACACAAATTGTAGATTTTTTTATCGCCCACAGATTTTGCGTTGAATTTTTTTAAACGATGCAATGTTTAGCCAGAAATTTCAGAAAACCATTTTCGCCCTTAAAACCACCCCACCTTCACCACCTTATAAATTATTTTCGTACACTTTGCTGTAAGAATACGTTTTGTTGGAACATTTTTACAGCTATGTATACTAATTCACTGGTTTTTAATTAAAATTTTTAAATAAACCGTTGACACTTTTTTCTGTGAGATAGGTAATATGTTTACTGCAAATAATAAATTTTATCGTTAAGAGCCTTTATAATTTTACTGTATAAGAGCAATAATTCACACAAAATAATTTGGCTTAGCTTAATTTATTGCTAAATTCTAGCTTTGGAATATCCACTAAAAAAAATTTTTAAACATATAATCCAAACAAACCATGTTCATATCTTAAGCTTATTTAAAACATCAAAAATAACCATCCTTTATTTTTAATGTAAACAACAATAGAACATGTGAACAAATTCCCACTATTTCTTTACCTATATCCGTAATAAATACCTATACTACCTCTCGCTGTGCACCAAATTTCGACCCACTCAATCCTTTATTCATTTTCGAATATTTGGCAACGCCGTCTGAGGCAACAACGTACCGGCTTTCATTCTTAGTCATATATAGTTGTGAGGCGACAGCGCATTGGATTTAATCGTAAATTTATATATAAAAAAAACATTTAAAATCGTTTCCCCTCTTTAGAGATTCTTAATTAGAAAGTTACCCTCATTGTATATATGCATATATTTTTTGAAAAAAAGAACTACAAAAGGGTGAGGCGAGGTCGTCATAGTTTTCACCGCGAGGTGACAACGTACCTTTTATCGATATATATATATATATATATATATATACATATATATGTAAAATATTATACGGGAAATAAATATTCTACCTTCGTCTGTGCTGCCATCTTGGGAACGTTTTCGCTGTCTACAGCTCATCAGCCAAGCTCTCAGAACAGACGAAGATGTAGAATATTTCCTCCGTATACCCGAGGCCGTAAGACAGCCATGCAGTCCTTATGGGACTAGCGCAATCTGAGTTAGTTAGAAGCAACCTACCTTGCTCGTTTCGGTACGAAACCGATCTGTGCCTCTACTTTGAGGCCACGAGATGTCACCTGGTATTTATTGAAAAATACCTACGGCGTCAAACAAGCAGGAAATAATCACAACTTTCTACTTTTTAAAAAGTATGAAAATAATATGTAAAATATTATACGGGAAATAAATATTCTACCTTCGTCTGTGCTGCCATCTTGGGAACGTTTTCGCTGTCTACAGCTCATCAGCCAAGCTCTCAGAACAGACGAAGATGTAGAATATTTCCTCCGTATACCCGAGGCCGTAAGACAGCCATGCAGTCCTTATGGGACTAGCGCAATCTGAGTTAGTTAGAAGCAACCTACCTTGCTCGTTTCGGTACGAAACCGATCTGTGCCTCTACTTTGAGGCCACGAGATGTCACCTGGTATTTATTGAAAAATACCTACGGCGTCAAACAAGCAGGAAATAATCACAACTTTCTACTTTTTAAAAAGTATGAAAATAATATGTAAAATATTATACGGGAAATAAATATTCTACCTTCGTCTGTGCTGCCATCTTGGGAACGTTTTCGCTGTCTACAGCTCATCAGCCAAGCTCTCAGAACAGACGAAGATGTAGAATATTTCCTCCGTATACCCGAGGCCGTAAGACAGCCATGCAGTCCTTATGGGACTAGCGCAATCTGAGTTAGTTAGAAGCAACCTACCTTGCTCGTTTCGGTACGAAACCGATCTGTGCCTCTACTTTGAGGCCACGAGATGTCACCTGGTATTTATTGAAAAATACCTACGGCGTCAAACAAGCAGGAAATAATCACAACTTTCTACTTTTTAAATAAATATTTTTCAATAAATACCAGGTGACATCTCGTGGCCTCAAAGTAGAGGCACAGATCGGTTTCGTACCGAAACGAGCAAGGTAGGTTGCTTCTAACTAACTCAGATTGCGCTAGTCCCATAAGGACTGCATGGCTGTCTTACGGCCTCGGGTATACGGAGGAAATATTCTACATCTTCGTCTGTTCTGAGAGCTTGGCTGATGAGCTGTAGACAGCGAAAACGTTCCCAAGATGGCAGCACAGACGAAGGTAGAATATTTATTTCCCGTATAATATTTTACATATTATTTTCATACTTTTTAAAAAGTAGAAAGTTGTGATTATTTCCTGCTTGTTTGACGCCGTAGGTATTTTTCAATAAATACCAGGTGACATCTCGTGGCCTCAAAGTAGAGGCACAGATCGGTTTCGTACCGAAACGAGCAAGGTAGGTTGCTTCTAACTAACTCAGATTGCGCTAGTCCCATAAGGACTGCATGGCTGTCTTACGGCCTCGGGTATACGGAGGAAATATTCTACATCTTCGTCTGTTCTGAGAGCTTGGCTGATGAGCTGTAGACAGCGAAAACGTTCCCAAGATGGCAGCACAGACGAAGGTAGAATATTTATTTCCCGTATAATATTTTACATATTATTTTCATACTTTTTAAAAAGTAGAAAGTTGTGATTATTTCCTGCTTGTTTGACGCCGTAGGTATTTTTCAATAAATACCAGGTGACATCTCGTGGCCTCAAAGTAGAGGCACAGATCGGTTTCGTACCGAAACGAGCAAGGTAGGTTGCTTCTAACTAACTCATACATATATATATATATATATATATATATATATATATATATATATATATATATATATATATATATATATATATATATATATATATATATATATATATATATATATATCTAGAAAAGAAAAATCATTGGCAAATAACTCGCAATGTGAATGTGAATGTGAATACAAAATTAACAATATAAAAAGATGGAATGCAACTGCAGACACGTGTTTCTGACTCATTAGTCGTCATCAGTACAGCGTAGCCAAGTTAGAAGAATAATAGTTTAACTTGGAAAAAGATCACTACAGGAGAAATATTACCATTTTGTTGTACTCGCTTACTTAACATCCTTTATTTTATAAGGTTTTGGATTTTCTTTCCTCAGGTAGCTTTACCTCCATGACTGTGTTGGTCGTCGCCCTGAAAGGCAGGGTCTTCTGACATTGTTGTCACAAATGGTAATATTACCATTTATTGTAGTGATCTTTTTCCAAGTTAAACTATTATTCTTCTAACTTGGCTATACTGTACTGATGACGACTAATGAGTCAGAAACACGTGTCTGCAGTTGCATTCCATCTTTTTATATTGTTAATTTTGTATTCACATTCACATTGCGAGTTATTTGCCAATGATTTTTCTTTTCTATGTTTATAGTTGTACTCGCTTACTTAACATCCTTTAATATATATATATATATATGAGCAATATTTCTACTTTTCGGTGAATTTTGTGGGGAGGGTCCTCGGATTTTTTTCAAATTTTAGTATGTTATTGGACCTATTGAGAAAACGTCATCCTGAGAGTTACAGCCCCCTAGGGGCCTTAGAGCCCTGTTAAGTACATTGACTTTGAAATTTATTAGACTCTGCCAATTATTGTACAAGTGCGTATTACCGAAGATTGCCGAACGAAGTGACCCAAGTTCATTTGCCAGGGTTACTGGGTGACGAAAAAGTACATAACGACGAGAATACACACAAAACCAACGCTTCGATGAACGAACATTTTTACTCCTTACATTCAAGTTATTGTAATTTGTTTTAGATCTGTTGTATTAAAATTTACGTGAAATTCTGAAAATTCTTCACCACATCCACATCTATTGGTCCTTCGAACTGCGAATCTACAGTGCCAGCAGAACTACAAAAGAAAATAGCAGCTTTACATTCTACGAACCGACGTCGTACTTGACCCGCTGTATCAACCCCAGGAAGCTACATTTACAACACTGAATACTGAATCCTTTTTATAATTTCACATTTTTTCAGTCTCTATTTGATAAATATTTTAAGTACATGAGTTTCAATCTAAATTAATATATTTATTTCGAATAGTGACATATTTGACGTTTTACCTACTCTCGTATTCATTGTGAATGTGCTAGCTGATTTTTTATTTTATTCTGACAGATCGTAACTAAACGTTAATAATAATTCTTACGTACATAATAATTGAATTACAAAACATTTATTTCCGTTTTCTGCACTTGAATAAATCATTTCGTTTTATTTAATTACATTCATCGAAGATCAAATATTTATTTCTTGAAACATCAAACACAGTTTGATTGTTTATATCTGTATAATATACGTCACATACATTAGATTACTAAAATTACATAATTTAATTAACATACATACATAATATTTAATTATTTTGCATCCTCGTACATTTTGGTCATATTGTCAAAAATGTCAGACCAAAACAAAACAAAGAGAATGGCCACTAAAGGTGCTCTTACACGTTTAACAACATATTTTCGAAGTATAGAAAATAATGAAATTATCGACCTCGTAGATTTAGAAATGCGATTATTCAAAGCCGAAGGGCTTTTAGATGTTTTTAATGAGGTTCAGATGCATATTGAAACTGATGATCCTGACTGCGAGGAAAATTATGACACATTACATGCCATTGAAAGGCAGACTTTTGAGGACAGATATTTTAAAATAATATCTGACATCAAAAAACTTATTTTATCTAGACGACCTACTGAAACGTCTGATTCACGTAGTGTCAATGGTTCAATAGCAGCTAGGCCTACAAATACAAGCAACATTAAGTTACCTCCATTGAATCTAGCTACATTTGATGGATCGTTTGATCAATTCCTCTTCTTTCGCGACAGTTTTAATTCTATTATTAATGATGATACTTCACTTTCCAATGTACAAAAGTTTCATTACTTACGTCTGTCATTACGTGGCATAGCTGCCGACACTATTAAATCTTTGCAAGTCTGCGATGCAAACTACGACATTGCTTGGAGTTTATTGATCGAAAGATTTGAAAATAAACAGTTACTTGTAAACAATCACATTAAAGCTCTCTTTAACCTACCACTAGTCACAAAAGAATCAAATCAAGGTCTCAGACAACTTCTAGACAATACACAAAAACATTTACGTGCTTTAGAAGTTTTAAAACGCCCCACTAAACACTGGGATGATTTGATTATTTATTTGTTAACAACAAAATTTGATAACTCAACAAGACGCTCTTGGGAGTCACAAAATTGTAAAGACAACCTACCAGTTTTAGATGATTTACTGAAATTTTTAAAAGAACGATGTCGTATCTTAGAGTCATTAGATAACTACAATGATAATAAACAGGATCAAAATTCACCACGATACAAAGGTAATAAGTCTGAAACAAGAGCCTTTGTTTCTAACACAGAGAATAGGTTTAAATGCAACTTTTGTACCAAGGAACATAAAATATATTATTGTCCTGACTTCTTAAAACTAAATCCTACTAATAGGTTAAACAATGCAAAACGTCTACGTTTATGCCTTAATTGTCTTGGCACATGCCATCGTACTAAGGATTGTCGTTCTACTGGTTGTAGAAAATGTGGAAAGATCCATCACACTCTGTTACACTTCGAGAATTCACAATCCTCAAATTCAGTTTCCACAGAAAACAATTCTTCTCAATCTTCATTACCTTCCAATGTTCCAAACACTGGGCTGCAGTCAAATGAATCTACTTCTACCTCTAACTTCTCTTCAACACATCATATAAGCTCAAGTGTTCACACTGCTATTAAACCGTATATTCTACTCTCAACTGCTGTTGTTAACGTTTTTGACAAGTTCGGCAACTCACATAAATGCAGAGTACTCTTGGACAACGGAAGTCAATCCAACTTTATATCTGAGAAATTTTGTGATATTTTACAACTTTCAAAGGAAAAAATCAACACTTCGATCTCGGGAATTAATCAATTAACTCACAATATTAACTTCCGGACATCACTAACATTTAAATCAGATATTAACAATTTCTCGAAAAAAATATCTTGTCTAATTTTGCCCAACATAACAAGTAATTTACCTTACATACACATCAATCGTTCCCAGCTCAATGTTCCAACAAAATTACTTCTAGCTGACCAGAATTTTGAAAAACCTGGTCCAGTAGACCTTCTTATTGGAGCTGACACTTTCTGGGATATTTTAAGCGTTGGACAAATCAAACTTGGTCCTGGGTTACCGATCATTCAAAAAACCACTCTTGGTTGGATAATTTCTGGCCCAATTCCAACAAATATTCAACACCACCCCCAACATAATTGTTACTTTTCTTCTACCAGTGAATTAGATTCACAGCTCACAAAGTTTTGGGAACTAGAGGAGTGTCCTAAAACTAAGTTTGTTTCCGAAGAAGACATCTATTGTGAAAATCATTTTAAGCAGCATATTTCTCGCCATTGTGATGGTCGTTTTATCACTACTCTTCCACTAAAGGAATCTCCATCAGTTTTAGGGGATTCTCTAACTACTGCCAAAAAACGTTTTTTAAACTTAGAGAGAAAACTTGAAAATAACATTCAATTGAAATTAGAATATCATGACTTCATACGTGAGTACATTAAACTTGGTCACATGTCCCTAATAAATGACACTAATGATAATTCTGGATTCTTCTTACCTCATCACTGCGTTTTAAAAGAAACTTCAACCACTACAAAGTTAAGAGTTGTATTTGATGGTAGTGCGAAAACTACCACAGGCTACTCATTAAATGACATCATGTATGTCGGCCCTCATTTACAAGATAATTTATTTTACATTTTACTTAGATTTCGTCAACATAAATTCGTACTGGGTGCAGATATAACTAAAATGTATCGTCAGGTTTTCCTTACTCCTGAACAACGTTACTTTCAAAAGATCCTTTGGAGATTTAATAAAAATGATGAAATTTCTGCTTATACACTGAATACTGTTACCTACGGTACTGCATCAGCAGCGTTTCTTGCCATTAGGTCTCTTCATGAAATTGCTCATCGACATATTTCCGAATACCCAAAAATTTCCTCTATAATTTTGCACGATTTTTATGTAGATGATCTATTAACTGGTTGTGACACATCGGAAGAACTCCGAGAAATCAAGGAAACTATTTCATATTTATTATCTTCCTACGGTTTTCCTCTGAGAAAATGGACTACCAATGATTCGTCTCTACAAAATCATTCTGATCCTGATTTTTTGCATTTTGGTTCTGACGAACATAACAAAACACTAGGATTACTTTGGAATCCGTCTTGTGATTCCCTACAATATTCTATAAATATCTCCACAATTAACTTAAAGATTAGCAAAAGACAGATTTTATCCTGTACAGCACAAATATTTGATCCTTTGGGGTTACTTTCACCCGTAACAGTTATATCGAAAATTATTCTTAAAGAGCTCTGGAAACTCAAGATAAGTTGGGATGAATCTGTTCCTGAAAGTATTTACACACTTTGGTCGAAATACTACTTCGAACTTACAAAATTAAACACTTTAAAAATACCTAGACATGTACTTTCTTCTAACCCAGTTTCTGTTCAACTTCATGGGTTTTCTGACGCCTCGGAGGCGGCTTACGGTGCATGTATTTACATATGCTGCACAGATACATTTGGAAATTACACTTCAAATCTTTATTGTGCTAAAACTCGAGTTTCTCCTATGAAACTTGTAACCATTCCAAGACTCGAACTTTGTGGGGCATCACTACTTTCTGAACTTGTCGAAAAGGTCACTTCATCTGTAAATGTCTCCTTTAAAAACATTACGTATTGGACTGACTCTAAAATTGTTATTTCATGGATAAACACCTCTCCCCATTTACTTAAGACTTTTATAGCAAATCGAGTCTCACAAATACATAAACTGACCAACCCTGAATTTTGGAAATAATACTTATGATAATCCAGCAGATCTACTGTCACGAGGTATAAGTCCTTCTTCGCTCAGTAATTCCCACATATGGTTTCATGGCCCTTCTTGGCTCACTTTGCCTCAAGAAGAATGGCCTCAATATACAAAACATCAAGAAGTTTGTATAACTTCTGAATTACCTGAACTGCGTAACAAAACTCTTGTGTTTCATCACATCAACAACGAATTTACCTTTTACTACAAATATTCTTCATTAAATAAACTAACACGCGTCTTTGCTTATGTCTTAAGATGTAAAGACAATCTGTCGATTCATAAACATTTACGAATAACAGGTCCCTTGACCACAATAGAACTCAATAATTCCCTTTTAACCTTAATTAGGTTCGTACAACGTCAGTCATTTCCATATGATTATGATGCACTTTCCAATTCCAACCAAATTGACAAAAGAAGTAAACTTCTTGGCCTAACTCCATTCTTTGATACAACAACAAAATTAATACGCGTTGGCGGTCGTTTACATCATTCGTCATTTGATTTTAACAAGAAACACCCCATAGTCCTACCTCAGAAAGATCACCTCACGATACTCATTGCTCGCCATGAGCATTTGAAACTTTTACATATTGGTCCTCAAGCACTTCTTGCTTCCTTAAGAGAAAATTACTGGCCAATATCAGGGCGCAATTTGGTTCGAAAAATTGTTCGTGATTGTGTCCGATGTTTTAGATTTAACAATAAACCCGAACAGTATCTTATGGGCAATCTTCCGGAGTCACGAGTTACCCCTTCACGTCCCTTCACGGTTTCTGGTGTCGATTATGCTGGTCCCGTTTTATTACGAGATAGAAAGGGTCGTAATTACAAAACTTCTAAAGCTTATATTGCTCTCTTCATTTGCTTCGCCAGTAAGGCTATACATTTAGAAGTTGTCAGTGATCTCACGACAGAATGCTTCTTAGCGGCATTACGCCGATTCACGGCCCGACGCGGTAAATGCTCCGAAATATTTTCAGATAACGGCAGCACTTTCGTGGGAGCAAATAATGAACTCAGACAATTTTTTAACACAAATGCTGATCACATTATTACAGACCTCTCAATCGACGGTATTCAATGGCATTTCATTACTCCACGTGCTCCCCACTTCGGTGGATTATGGGAGTCAAACATTAAATCAGTTAAGCACCACATGAAACGTGTAGTAGGTAATGCAATTTTAACATTTGAAGAATTTACCACGGTTTTATATCAAATAGAGGCTTGTCTCAATTCTAGACCACTCTATCCTCTTTCTAATGACCCAAATGACCCTAACCCTCTTACTCCTGCACACTTGTTAATTGGATCTTCATTGACGAGTATACCACAACAAAACTTAATGGACATTAATGAAAATCGTCTTTCAAGATTCCAAAGGGTGCAACAGATATTACAGCACTTTTGGACAAGATGGTCCAAAGAATATGTATCCCATCTTCAGCAGCGGGTCAAGTGGAAGGAGAATTGCCAACAGCTGATCCAGCCTGGACGCATGGTTCTAGTAAAGGATGATGGACTTCCTCTCTTGAAGTGGCAGTTAGGCAGAATTTTAAAAACTTACACCGGAAGTGACAATATTGTGCGGTCGGTTGTGATAAAGACAAACTCTGGTGAGATTAAACGACCGGTTGTGAAATTATGTGTTCTGCCTAACCAAGATCAATAACTTTTGTTTGAAAACTATAATTAATATGATCTTTGACTTTTTCTTTAAGACTTTTTATTGAAACCCGGTCTTTGGGGTTTCAAGGTGGGGGAGTATATGTTAAGTACATTGACTTTGAAATTTATTAGACTCTGCCAATTATTGTACAAGTGCGTATTACCGAAGATTGCCGAACGAAGTGACCCAAGTTCATTTGCCAGGGTTACTGGGTGACGAAAAAGTACATAACGACGAGAATACACACAAAACCAACGCTTCGATGAACGAACATTTTTACTCCTTACATTCAAGTTATTGTAATTTGTTTTAGATCTGTTGTATTAAAATTTACGTGAAATTCTGAAAATTCTTCACCACATCCACATCTAAGCCCTAGATAGGGCCCGTCAAAGACCCAAAAAAGGTCGTTTTTAGCCTATATTTGACAGGCTGTATATCGACTCCCAGTTAACCGATTTTAACTCACCAAACGCTATTTTCTTTATAATTTTAAGTAGTTTTATCAGTGACAATTTCAAGTCTCTAATTAATAACCTTTGTTTTTGGGACCATTTTAAGTAACGCTAAAAATTTCAAAAAATTGCTGTTTTCAAAAATTTGTTAAAAATCTAATTTTAATCCGATTTTCGTTTTCTGGTCGCCGGTTTAAAGGTAAAAAAAAGGTCTTTAAAACAATATTTCAATAGTTAAAATCCGTTCGGTAGAAGCGGATATACAACAGATTGAAAATGGACATTTTTGTAAAAATCGCGTTTTCACGGATTTTCAAAGTGCTGACACGTTTTGGGGTATATATTAAATTGTACCAAAATTTTTTTAGAAGTAGCTTTTTATATAAATAATAACTTCGTATTGGAGATTTTCTTGGCCCGGGCCTCTATATACCTTATATGACCCTCTAAAAATGAGTATTTTGTTACTCAAGTGAGGTGGCTTAACAAACAACTTACGGCCTATTTATATCAATCAGAGAGCCTGAAGACTTTAACTATTCCGGATTAGAAAAGTAGAGATCACAACCTTTTATTTGAGGGCTCACACAAACTTCTAGGTAGCCTAGAAGTACAGTTACGATATTTCAAAGTCCTAACTAAAATTAAAGTATCAATTCTGTGAACGCTACTTTTATAGACTAAGAGCCGCTATGGGTGAAATTTGTTAACTATTTTAGGCACGATAAGAG
This sequence comes from Diabrotica virgifera virgifera, assembly GCF_917563875.1. NCBI lineage: Eukaryota > Metazoa > Arthropoda > Insecta > Coleoptera > Chrysomelidae > Diabrotica > Diabrotica virgifera. The sequence continues at coordinate 113,091,477 of NC_065447.1, read as the reverse complement.
GCCATAACTTACACAATAAAACCTAAAAGAAAACGTATGAACACTATACCGTCACTTTTTAGAAGCACATACCTCGACAGTGGCGCATCAAACTTTCCACTTATGAACGGGATAAATAAATTAAAAGGTACCCTTCCTTACACCCAGAATTCAATTTTGTTAATTTTTTAAAGTTTTGCGTTATTAAGAAATAAAACTCAGTGTAATTTTAACACACCACCCCCATCCCCCTTCCCCCACCACCAAAAATCCAAAAAACTGTTTTTTAGGGGATTTTTGGTGATTTTCCCTATTTTATAGACTTCAAAATAGATTAAATTAATGTTTTTTTATAGGTTATATGTAAATTGAAGTAACTGTATCCTGTATAATATTTAAAAATTGGAGAAATACGTTGAAACCCCCAAAAACCCCCTCGAAAAACATTTTTTTGGATTTTTGAAGATGGAGAACCTTACGGAAACTTCTGAAATAAATTAGAAATATAGCATTTGATAAAATACACAAGATTAAAACAAAATAGTCCAACAGCCATCCCCAAAAAAAGTTTTCGTTTAAAAGTTTATAAAAATAAAAAAATAATTTTTTTTAGGTTACGTCACTCAACCTACGTGTCTATAAAAAATAGGCATGTTTTGTAAAAGCCACAAGTATGCGAGTGAATTTTTTGAAATTTTAAAATTGATTACATCCCACCTAAAAAAATTAAAAACGAGAAATAAACTTTTTGATGGTGGGGGTAGAAAAACAGGGGAGGCGGGTTGAAATTACACTGAGTCTTATTTTTGAATCACGTATAACTTTAAAAAATAAAGAAAAATAATTCTGGGAGTGAGGGACAGTACCTTTTAATTTATTAATCCCCTCCATATGTAGAATGTTTGTTGCGCCACTGTCGAGGTGTGTGCCTCTAAAAAGTGACGGCAGATAGCTTTTCTTTTAGGTTCTACTATTGAAGTTTTAGGCTTTTATCGTGCTTAAAATAATTATCAAATTTCATCTATAGCGGCTCTTAGTCTATAAAGGTAGCGTTCACAGAATTGATACTTTGATTTTAGTTAAGACTTTGAAATATCATAACTGCACTTCTAGGCTACCTAGAAGTTTGTATGACCCCTTAAATAAAAGGTTTTAATCTCTACTTTTATAATCTGTGATAGATAAAGTCTTCGGGCTATCTGATTGATAGAAATAAGCCGTAAGTTGTTTGTTAAGTTGCCTCATTTGAGTAACAAAATACTCATTTTTAGAGGGTTATATAAGGTAGATAGAGGCTCGAGCCAAGAAAATCTCCAATGAAACATTATTATTTATATAAAAAACTGCCTGTAAAAAAATTTTTGTACAATTTAGTATATACCCCAAAACGTGTCAGCACTTTGAAAATCCGTAAAAACCCCATTTTTACAAAAATGTCTATTTTCAATCTGATTTATCTCCACTTCTACTGAACGGATTTTAACTCACAAAATATCATTTTAAAGCCCTTTTTAATACCTTTAAACTGTCGTCCAGAAAATGAAAATCGGATTAAAATTAGATTTTTGACAAATTTTTGAAAATAGTAATTTTTTGAAATTTTTAGCGTTACTTAAAATGGTCCCAAAAATCAGGGTTATTGACTAAAGCCTTGAAATTGACACTGAAAAAACTACTTAAAATTACAAAGACAATGACGTTTGGTAATTAAAAATCGGTTAAATGGGAGCCGATATACAGCCTGTCAAATATACGGCAAAAACGACCTTTTTTGGGTCTTTGACGGGCCTTATCTAGGGCTCTAAGGCCCCTAGGGTCTGTAACTCTCAGGATAACGTTTTTTAAATAGGTCCAATAACATACTAAAATTTGAAGAAAATCCGAGGACCCTCCCCACAATATTGCTTCATAATATATATATATATATATATATATATATATATATATATATATATATATATATATATATATATATATATATATATATATATATATATATATATATATATATATATATATATATATATATATATATATATATATATATATATATATATATATATGTTCGGAAAGGTTTCCGCGGTTAATACAATGAAACTTAAAGCTAAAATCAATATCAACAAAAGAATTAATATTAAAATTAAACTCACCAGGCTTCCGGGTTGAACCGCGTCGTTGGTTTCTAGGCCGAGCTTTCGACGTCCTCTCTGACGTCATCTTCAGGGCTTCCGGGGTCTCAGTCTCCTGAGGCTCCAGACACTACACTCACTACTCACTACTTCACTACTCACTGCAATACTGTTGTTGCTGACGCTGGGGCGGTCATTTATACCGTGGACTGGTGTGACTGACGTGGCTGTCGATGACGTGGCGGAGTGGCGTCTTTGCGCTAATTCCCACTCCGCCACGTCATCGACAGCCACGTCAGTCACACCAGTCCACGGTATAAATGACCGCCCCAGCGTCAGCAACAACAGTATTGCAGTGAGTAGTGAAGTAGTGAGTAGTGAGTGTAGTGTCTGGAGCCTCAGGAGACTGAGACCCCGGAAGCCCTGAAGATGACGTCAGAGAGGACGTCGAAAGCTCGGCCTAGAAACCAACGACGCGGTTCAACCCGGAAGCCTGGTGAGTTTAATTTTAATATTAATTCTTTTGTTGATATTGATTTTAGCTTTAAGTTTCATATATATATATATATATATATATATATATATATATATATATAAATTTGGTTATTGCGTTATGCAGCAAATGAAAAAGTGTACTCTTTTAAATTTCTTTAATCCGAGCTTTCGGTTAAGATTTTAACCATCATCAGGGTGCTACAAATATATTTTTGGTGTAAGATAATATGAAAACATGTATAAAATTTTTTTTTATATATGTTTTCATCCACAGAGAACGGCAGTTCTCACCAGTGGCGCACAACACCCCTACATGCGACACTATATATACACGAAATTTTCGATTTTCTAAACCTGACTGAATTGAAAATTGGGACAAATTCCATCTTAAATTTTAGGAAAAGACTCGTCCATTCATATGTCAACCATTAATTTTGGTCCAAGGGTGTGGATTTTACGGCCCTTCCCATTTAAAGCCTGTTTTTCGTTCTCGTCCCCAAAACTCCCAAAAATTTCAAAAATTTAAGCCCGACCTTTGCGGCTCCTGATAGCACAGATTATTACCTTTCCAACGCATGTTAAATTTTGAAAATCGGTTATACCATTCAAAAGATATCGAGCTCAGAAATATGACTCAATTTTTGTTTAAAAAATGGAAAATGTTTGTGGATATGTATGTATGTATGTATGTATGTATGTGTGTGGAAAAGTTACACCGATCTGAATGTTTTCTTTTGTGTTTCAAGAAGGTGTGAGGGCCGATTCAGAACCGGTCTAATTTTTGACTTCTGACTACCCTTAAGCCAGCTAGAGGGCTGGGTAGATACAAAATAGCATATTTTTTGGGCGTATATATCTTAGGTTCAAGGAAAGACAGGAAAACCGCAAATACCAAATCAATAGAGTTGAGTTAAGCTTTCAAATGGCGCCTAAGCGATCAAGCTAAGACATACACACTGCTCACTATAGCCAAAAAACTGAAAAATTTAACTTTGAAAATTTTGGTTTTTCGACAATTACTCAAAATTTCAACCTACGAATTGCGCCAATAACTGAGCGTTTGTAGAAGGACTCAGGACGCGTCTAACGGTGTATACCTCATATCTGGGAAAATTCGAATTTTTAAGTTATAGGCTTCATAAATATGATCAAATCTATTTCTTATGGGAAAAACGGTTCTTCAAGCTCAATAATTCCTGTAATACGTTCAGTTATTACACTCGATCTTGGATGCATCAGATACTACTTGTCAATACGTTTCAAATTCATGTTTAGTGATCAACATCAGGTAAGCCGTTCAGAAGTTATAGAGCTCCAAATTTATAATTAGTCCAGGAACTGAAATTTTTCACTTCGCAATTTTTACAGAATGGATAGATTTGCTTGAAAATTTGACAATAAGTAGTGGATAGTCCAAGGATAAAAATCTATATGATGCAGAAATACGCTTTTACCATGGGGTGGTTGCCACCTCATTTCGAGGGTGGAAATTTTTTATTATATTTTGACCGCAAATGCTGGTAAAAACATTAATTATAAGCAAAGAATGTTCATTATACATTTTTTTGATAAAATTAATAGTTTTCGATTTAGTGGTTATCGAAGCTGTTAGTTTTATATCGAAAAAATTACCAGAGAACGGCAGTTCTCGCCAGTGGCGCAGAAATACACCCCCCTATACGCGACACTGTTATATGCACGAAATTTTCAATTTTCTAAATCTGACTGAATTAAAAATTGTGCCAACTCCCATCTTCAAGTTCAGAAAAAGACTTACCCATTCATATGTCAACCATCCATTTTGGTCCTAGGCTGTCGATTTTACGGCCTTTCCTAATTAGGGTCTGTTTTTCGTTCTGGTCCCCAAAACTCCACAAAAACTTCGAAAATTTAAGTCCGACCTTTGCGGCTTCTAACAATACTGATCATTACCTCTCCAACTCATGTCTAATTTTGAACATTACCAGAGAACGGCAGTTCTCGCCAGTGGCGCACACCCACACCCCCCTACACGCGACACTATATTATACACGAAATTTTCGATTTTCTAAATCTGACTGAATTGAAAATTGGGCCAACCCCCATCTTTAAGTTCAGAAAAAGACTCACCGATTTATATGTTAACCATCGATTTTGGTCCAAGGGAGTAGATTTTACGGCCCTTCCTATTTAGGGTCTGTTTTTCGTTCTCGTCCCCAAAACTCCCAAAAACTTTAAAAATTCAGTCCAACCTTTACGGCTTCTAATAGAACTGATCATTACCTTTCCAATGCATGTTTAATTTTGAAAATCGGTTATACCATTCAAAAGTTATAGAGCTTAGAAATGTGACTCAATTTTTATTTAAAAAAGGGAAAATGTTTGTGGATATGTATGTATGTGTGTTTGAAAGTTAAACAGATTTGATATTTTTTCTCTGTGTTTGAAGAGGGGGTCAGGGCTGATTTAGAACCGGTGTAGTTTGTGACTTTTGACCACCCATAAGCCAGCTATAGGACTTGGTAAGTACAAAACGGCATATATTTTGGGGGTATATATATTCGGACCAAGACGAGGCAGGAGAACTGCAAATACATCAAATCAATAGTGTTGACCTAAGCTTTCAAATGGTGTTTAAGCCGTCACGATCAGAAATAGACACAGCTCAGTATAGCCGAAAAACTGAAAAACTAAACTTTGAAAATTTTGGTTTTTCGACAATTACTCAACATTTCAACCTACGAATTGCGCCAATAACTTAGCGTTTGTGGAAGGACTCAAGACGAATCTAACGGTGTATACCTTATATCTGATAATATTTGAATTTTTAGGTTATAGGCTTCATACATATTATAAAATCTATTTCCTGTGAGAAAAACGGTTTCTCAAGCTCAATAATTCCTGTAATAGCTTCAGTTATCATACTTGACCTTAGATCCATCAGATACTGCTAGTCAATACGTTTCAAACTCATGTTTACTGATCAAAATCGGTTAAACCGTTTAGAAGTTATTAAGCTACAAAAGTATAATCCAATTAACGATTATTCCCGAAATGGTTTATGTAATTGTAGTGGTTACGACGCTAAATTTAATCTGGCAACGGGCAATCCGACTTCATTTACCGGCCATCTCAATATTTTTGTTTCAATCTATTTCGAATAGAAAAAAATCTAATGTACATTCGATATTACATTCGATAATACATTTGGGATATAATGCAACAAATGTGACCATTTATAAAGCTAGACGTGTAATAGGGGAACATTACATTCAACTTCATACATTTAATTTATAAATAACTTTGAAAAACTCCTGATACAAGAATAAAAAACCGCTAAACGCCGTAAAAATGAGTGGCGCATAAAATATTCCAGCTACAAAAGATCTGATATGAATATAACGTGGCGCGAAAATGGATTTTCATTTGATGCAAAACAAAATTCTAGTTTTATTTTAAAATATTTTTCCATAATATTTGCTAAGTTTGAAGTAAACGCGCCACAAAAGAGTTTCAAAATTCAAACTGTATCAAAGTTACTCTTTTGTGGCGCGTTTACTTCAAATTTAGCAAATATTATGGAAAAATCTTTTAAAATAAAACTAGAATTTTGTTTTGCATCAAATGAAAATCCATTTTCGCGCCACGTTATATTCATATCAGATCTTTTGTAGCTGGAATATTTTATGCGCCACTCATTTTTACGGCGTTTAGCGGTTTTTTATTCTTGTATTATCTTACACCAAAAATATCTTTGTAGCACCCTGATGATGGTTAAAATCTTAACCGAAAGCTCGGATTAAAGAAATTTAAAAGAGTACACTTTTTCATTTGCTGCATAACCCAATAACCAAATTTATATAATTACTGTCAGCAAAGACTCATTGTCTTCTTTATATATATATATATATATATATATATATATATATATATATATATATATATGAAATAAACGAAAGGATTTCTCTGGTGTACAGAAGAAATCCTTTCCGTAGCGGCCGTGACCATGTGAATTCAAAGTCTTGATAAAAGACTATGAAACGACAAAAGATACCTCTTTGTATCACAGATTTGTCTACAAAGCCACGTTATTCGCTACGCATTCCTCAATAACGGAGAAACCGTGATAATATGAAAGAACGGCAATTGCATTTTATTACACTTCGACCACCACCGGTATTCTACACGACGTGTTTCGCAGGTTATGTCAACCGCTCGTCAGGAACACCTAGGTGAAGTGGTCGAAGAGGAATAAAATGCATGGGGCCTTCCTGGTAATAATAAAATACCAGACTTCAGTACACTAGGTACGACATCTATATGAAATAAACGAAAGGATTTCTCTGGTGTACAGAAGAAATCCTTTCCGTAGCGGCCGTGACCATGTGAATTCAAAGTCTTGATAAAAGACTATGAAACGACAAAAGATACCTCTTTGTATCACAGATTTGTCTACAAAGCCACGTTATTCGCTACGCATTCCTCAATAACGGAGAAACCGTGATAATATGAAAGAACGGCAATTGCATTTTATTACACTTCGACCACCACCGGTATTCTACACGACGTGTTTCGCAGGTTATGTCAACCGCTCGTCAGGAACACCTAGGTGAAGTGGTCGAAGAGGAATAAAATGCATGGGGCCTTCCTGGTAATAATAAAATACCAGACTTCAGTACACTAGGTACGACATCTATATGAAATAAACGAAAGGATTTCTCTGGTGTACAGAAGAAATCCTTTCCGTAGCGGCCGTGACCATGTGAATTCAAAGTCTTGATAAAAGACTATGAAACGACAAAAGATACCTCTTTGTATCACAGATTTGTCTACAAAGCCACGTTATTCGCTACGCATTCCTCAATAACGGAGAAACCGTGATAATATGAAAGAACGGCAATTGCATTTTATTACACTTCGACCACCACCGGTATTCTACACGACGTGTTTCGCAGGTTATGTCAACCGCTCGTCAGGAACACCTAGGTGAAGTGGTCGAAGAGGAATAAAATGCATGGGGCCTTCCTGGTAATAATAAAATACCAGACTTCAGTACACTAGGTACGACATCTATATGAAATAAACGAAAGGATTTCTCTGGTGTACAGAAGAAATCCTTTCCGTAGCGGCCGTGACCATGTGAATTCAAAGTCTTGATAAAAGACTATGAAACGACAAAAGATACCTCTTTGTATCACAGATTTGTCTACAAAGCCACGTTATTCGCTACGCATTCCTCAATAACGGAGAAACCGTGATAATATGAAAGAACGGCAATTGCATTTTATTACACTTCGACCACCACCGGTATTCTACACGACGTGTTTCGCAGGTTATATCACAAATCTGTGATACAAAGAGGTATCTTTTGTCGTTTCATAGTCTTTTATCAAGACTTTGAATTCACATGGTCACGGCCGCTACGGAAAGGATTTCTTCTGTACACCAGAGAAATCCTTTCGTTTATTTCATATAGATGTCGTACCTAGTGTACTGAAGTCTGGTATTTTATTATTACCAGGAAGGCCCCATGCATTTTATTCCTCTTCGACCACTTCACCTAGGTGTTCCTGACGAGCGGTTGACATAACCTGCGAAACACGTCGTGTAGAATACCGGTGGTGGTCGAAGTGTAATAAAATGCAATTGCCGTTCTTTCATATTATCACGGTTTCTCCGTTATTGAGGAATGCGTAGCGAATAACGTGGCTTTGTAGACAAATCTGTGATACAAAGAGGTATCTTTTGTCGTTTCATAGTCTTTTATCAAGACTTTGAATTCACATGGTCACGGCCGCTACGGAAAGGATTTCTTCTGTACACCAGAGAAATCCTTTCGTTTATTTCATATAGATGTCGTACCTAGTGTACTGAAGTCTGGTATTTTATTATTACCAGGAAGGCCCCATGCATTTTATTCCTCTTCGACCACTTCACCTAGGTGTTCCTGACGAGCGGTTGACATAACCTGCGAAACACGTCGTGTAGAATACCGGTGGTGGTCGAAGTGTAATAAAATGCAATTGCCGTTCTTTCATATTATCACGGTTTCTCCGTTATTGAGGAATGCGTAGCGAATAACGTGGCTTTGTAGACAAATCTGTGATACAAAGAGGTATCTTTTGTCGTTTCATAGTCTTTTATCAAGACTTTGAATTCACATGGTCACGGCCGCTACGGAAAGGATTTCTTCTGTACACCAGAGAAATCCTTTCGTTTATTTCATATAGATGTCGTACCTAGTGTACTGAAGTCTGGTATTTTATTATTACCAGGAAGGCCCCATGCATTTTATTCCTCTTCGACCACTTCACCTAGGTGTTCCTGACGAGCGGTTGACATAACCTGCGAAACACGTCGTGTAGAATACCGGTGGTGGTCGAAGTGTAATAAAATGCAATTGCCGTTCTTTCATATTATCACGGTTTCTCCGTTATTGAGGAATGCGTAGCGAATAACGTGGCTTTGTAGACAAATCTGTGATACAAAGAGGTATCTTTTGTCGTTTCATAGTCTTTTATCAAGACTTTGAATTCACATGGTCACGGCCGCTACGGAAAGGATTTCTTCTGTACACCAGAGAAATCCTTTCGTTTATTTCATATAGATGTCGTACCTAGTGTACTGAAGTCTGGTATTTTATTATTACCAGGAAGGCCCCATGCATTTTATTCCTCTTCGACCACTTCACCTAGGTGTTCCTGACGAGCGGTTGACATAACCTGCGAAACACGTCGTGTAGAATACCGGTGGTGGTCGAAGTGTAATAAAATGCAATTGCCGTTCTTTCATATTATCACGGTTTCTCCGTTATTGAGGAATGCGTAGCGAATAACGTGGCTTTGTAGACAAATCTGTGATACAAAGAGGTATCTTTTGTCGTTTCATAGTCTTTTATCAAGACTTTGAATTCACATGGTCACGGCCGCTACGGAAAGGATTTCTTCTGTACACCAGAGAAATCCTTTCGTTTATTTCATATAGATGTCGTACCTAGTGTACTGAAGTCTGGTATTTTATTATTACCAGGAAGGCCCCATGCATTTTATTCCTCTTCGACCACTTCACCTAGGTGTTCCTGACGAGCGGTTGACATAACCTGCGAAACACGTCGTGTAGAATACCGGTGGTGGTCGAAGTGTAATAAAATGCAATTGCCGTTCTTTCATATATATATATATATATATATATATATATATATATATATATATATATATATATATATATATATATATATATATATATATATATATATATATATATATATATATATATATATTTATATATATATATATATATATATATATATATATATATATTTATATATATATATATATATATATATATATATATATATATATATGTCTTGAAAAAGAATTAAAATACATTCGAAAGCTTGACAGTAAGTCAAAGAGTTTTCTTTGTCTTGTGGGCCAAAATAGACTGCATCCTCAAGAATCACTGCTTGATATTTGAATATACAGTCAAGAATACCATAATCTTATGTATATATATATATATATATATATATATATATATATATATATATTCAAAGTGAGAAAATGAATTGAATATTGAAATAACATGAAAATAATGTAAAAACACACTACAGCTTATAAATAATCAATTACTGGCCATCGTCATATGCCTTTGTTCGATGGACCTATGCTGTTGTGTCTGGATAGAAGGCTCAGGTTCATCGTTTTTTTTTTCTGTGAGTAAGAACTAGATGTAAGATAAAATAATAATTCGTACATAACGTCATGCTTTTGCCAAAGATCCAGCGGTTGGACTTTACTTGTAAACATGGATTACCTATTAGGATAGTCCACGGCAATGATTCTATTAGGGCCAAACCAGACGGGTCACTCTGCAGCGCTACTCTGTGGATCTACAGAGTGGCTGAAACAGGCGATCGTTTGGAAGGGTGCGGCGTTTATTCTTCCGATGACCAACCTTTTTTTGTTACATGGATGACCAACGGCGGTCAAAAATGACCCCAAGTCCAAAATGACAATTGACAAAAAAATTAAGTTGTTTTAAGAAATAAAATAATGTATTCGTAATTTTAATCTTACGATTGTATCAATAAATGAATGGTGGGCTACAACAATGTTGTAAGCGACATATTGGGTCAAAGTGAGGTTTTAATGCAATATTATTGTATATTCAAAGACCAATGCGAGCATCTTTCAATCTGGCTAAAAATATTTTGCCTTCCCTGAGTTTTTCGTACCGCAATGTTGGTATCCGTATGTTCGTAAATGGCTTGTCAATGTGTTTTTTTCATCTCCTGCATAATCTCGATTCTGTCGCTTACAACATTGTTGTAGCCCACCATTCAAATGATAAATAAACATTAGTAAAACATATTTTTAATTACAACTGAACAAAAACAGGAATCATCATTCTCAGTTTAGAAATAAAGATATTTTAAAATATACACTAATTTACGTCGCCACAGGTTTAACAAACATTTTTTTTTCAATATTGGAATGTTTCTGATATACAATTCAACATAATAGACGGTATTTACTTAATATAAAATTGGAATATGGAAATCCAAGAGAGTCCGTTTTTGACCCCAAATTCAGAAAATATTTTTTTTTTCTTAAAATATACGCTCTGAGCTTCGCTGGTGTCGCTCCTAGCGGTTACTAATTCAACTTTCACCGGTAATTTTTAAATTTATTATTTAATTGTTATCGCTTAATATTTACAACGCTAAAAAGTAATTAAATTGTAATAGATTTTTTTAAGATTTTGCTAATCATTTTGACGTTCTATTGATGAAATATTAATTTCTTACTTCGGATACTTTCACAATTATCGTGTAGATGGCGCTAAGATTAATAGATTAATTTATAATTACATATTACGGAACATTAAAAAAACTTAAATTCACTATTTAAAACGTAAGTATATTTAAGGTAAAATATATACCACAGCTTTGACCAACTAATATTTTTTATAACTAATGTTTTTAATTTTAATTTTAAATTAATCACTTTGACATTTATGTCAAATTTCCAGTAAACATTTACAGACTTGTCACTACTGGCGCTCGCGAATTTGTAAATATCCCCTCTACGTACGAGCTCACAGCTCATAGAGAACTTTTTGATTACAAAATATGAGGGTATCTAGAATGATATTAAAGTCAAATAAAAAAATAATGAATTTAAAATTGAAAATATTTCTGAATTTATTGAATAAACACTTGCATTGGTGTCAAAATTTACCCCCTTGGTCATCTGAAGGTTAACGTAATGAGTGGGAAAAAAAGTAAGCTTGTTCAAATGATTAAAACCTTGCCGAATAATATTCTTTTAAATAAGTGTGTTCGTCAAAGTCAGTGTTTGTAATATCCATAGTTTTAAGTATTTTATAAAATTTCTACCCGTTTGAAAAACTACCAAAAACTCCATAGATGGAATTAAGGAGAACCAGACAAAAGCAGCTATATAACAGAAAGAAGAACATAAAAAATTAACCAGTACATCGGGTATTCTACAACCGTAAAATAGTTTGATACAATGTTCAACACAAAAAACACACACAAATAGTAAGTTTCCCATTACAACTGACTGAACGAGGTCCTGTTTTTAAGGAGATGATGACATTAAATATATGTAAACATGGAAACTAGCAACCCTCTTTTAACTGATATCTTATCGTTTTGTTTTCTACAACAAACAATAAAACCTTTTTTTGGCAGAGGATGGAACCCCACTATTTAACATAAATAAACAAACAAGTTTGTGAGTATTTGTCTTGTTCAGTTCAATGATGGATTCAGAAGAGGAAAGTCTTCTTTCTCGTCAGAATGTATAATAAAATGTAAATATAAATAGAGGAAATATCGCTTACCGGATTTATTCTTTTCGATAGGGCTACCTTCTTTAAAATCAGGAACAAATAATTCAAAGATCTCGTCCCACGCTTTTCCTTTCAATGCCCTATAACTACAAACTCGGGTTCTTGTATTCCATATAGCCGGTCTGTTTGTGAATTCAATTAAAAATCTTTCGGAATCAAAATTCCCTTTACGTGCTCACCGTGTAAACTCTCGTCAATATTTGTGGCAGCTACAAAAGTGGTCCGTCTAAATGGGTTTTGCCACTAGTGGACGCCACTAGCAGTGAGGCTCGGCGACTATGGCTGGCCACAGTCGCTCGTCTGGGGTGCGACGTTCACTTCCCATAAAAACCCACGGTCAATCATCGGAAGTTGATTTGTGGATCCACAGAGTAGCGCTGCAGAGTGGCCCGTCTGGTTTGGCCCTTAGACTTAAATTTTGTGGAATGACCAATGAATATAGACCATTTTCACAGTATGTTCAAATTAGCGATCAACTCTTCTATCTATCTGGGATTCCCGATGGACGAATTTCTCTCTCTTCTTCTATTTTATAATATAACCTCTAATACATGAAAACAAATCAAATTGATTGGTTGGTTTACGTAGGAAAAATACGAAATCCAGAGTTGCATATTTTATTTTATCTACGACTATTAGGTAATTTAATGATTTTAAGGTGTGTTTGATTTCCACATCTATACCATACCTACAAGATTTAGAGCGGTTTACTCATTAATTGATTACACTTGTTTTTTTCTTGAAATATTTGTATATAGAACAAGCAATAAAGCACTAAAATCGGCCTTATCTCCGAAAAAAAACGACAATACAGATCTTAATAATTATTTTTGCATTCGATTCGTGAATGCGTCAGGAAACTTTGTGACCCATAGCCATGATATAATATTGAAAAGCTGCATACAAACAATGCATTCTTAAACTGCATCTTAAACAGACAATAAAAAAAATTCAGAACCAGTCAATTATTGTCGGAAATTAATTCAATTTTGTTCCTCGGGGGTTTTTGGGGTCACTGAAAACTATTATGATGTCCTAAGTGATCTCTGGAGTACCTGGTGCCCAGGGTACCTACTGTTTACCTCGACTTGTGGAGTTCTCGGCAAATTCAATAAAAAATTAGTAAAAAATCATTATTAGGAAGATTTTTTGAGCCGCCAACGACGAATATGATATCGGAAGTGATTTCCGGAGTACCTGGTGCCCAGGGTACCTATTGTTTATCTGGTCTTGTAGAGTTTTCGGCAAAACATTTATTAAAAAATTAGTCAAAAATCATTACTTGGGGGGTTTTTGGGGTCCCTAACGACGAACATGACATCGGAAGTGATCTCCGGAATATCTGGTGCCCAGGGTACCTCGTCTTCTGAAGTTTTCGGCAAATTCATTAAAAAATTAGTGAAAATTTATTACTCAGAGGTTTTTGGGGTCTCTGACGACGAATATGACGTCGAAAGTGTTCTCTGGATGGTGCCCAGGGTACCTATAATAGTCTGTGAACTATGTTTGTTATTTCTCATCTTAGTTACTGTCATCTGCTTATGTCATGTTTTTGTAATTTCATTAATCACCTCATGCTGATTTCTTGTATATTAAAACCTAGTTTATAAAGGTTTTGCAGTTTCATTACAATTTAACATAAAATAAATATCAGATATGGATAAGCTACTACGACCAGACAGATTCAATGCAGATCCGAACTCTTCTAGATCGTCTCAAGAATGAATACATTGGAAAGCTACTTTTGAAAACTTTAGTTCCTCTGTGGTTGATGTCTCAGAGGAGGATATATTCAAATTACTAGTAAATTACGTGTGCAACAAAATCTATGAACTTATCTCTGATTGTATAAAGTATTCTGAAGCCAAAGGTATTCTCGAAGCAGTTTTTGTTAAACCCAAAAATGAAATTTTTGCCCGACATATCCTATGACTAAAAGACCACAAGCTGGTGAAAATATAGATCAATACGTTCAACATCTGTAGGTGCTTTCCAAAGACTGTAATTTTCGAGCCGTTTCTGCAGACCAAAATAGAGAAGATTATTATAAGAGACTCACTTATTAGTGGGATTCTTTCTAATGACATAGGAGAACGTTTACTAGTTTACTAGAAAACAACAGTATTACTCTGCAAGATGCCATACTGAAAGCCCAGTCTCTGGAGTCAGCTTAAAAACACTCTGAGGCTTATATCACTTCTGTACAAATTGTTAATGCGATTTCATCCGAAACCAGAGAGCAAATTCATTATACTTCTGCTGCTGTGAAAAGTTGGAAATTATACTTTTGTGAATCAACTAAAAGACATCCTCGTAGCCTATGCCCTGCTAGAAGCAAAGTTTTGCAAGAAGTGCTCGAAAGTTGGACATTTTTCTAAGGTATGTAGGCTTCAGAAGTCCAATTCAGCATCAGCTGCCGTTTTAGCTACTACTACATCTAGTTCGAATGTTAGAAATCTTGCTGCTGCCCCTCAATGCTTATCTAAAAGTGTTACTAAAATAAAGGTAAATGGAAATACAGCTAAAAGTTTAATAGACACAGGTAGTTCTGAGTCATTTATTAGTAAGAGTTATGCATTGTCTATAAAAGTGAAAACATTTAGAAGTCATGCAAGCATACTAATGGCTTCAACAGCGCTCAGAATGACTATCTCAGGACATTGCTTTGTTAATTTAGAAATAAACGGACATTCCTATAAAAATGTCAAATTATCAATAATTCAAGATTTATGTGCTGATGTAGTAATAGGTCACGACTTGCTTAAACAACATTCTTCTCTAGAAATCACTTTTGCTGCCCAAATTATTCTCCAATCTATCAAATGAATGCAAACCAATAGCAACTAAATCAAGAAAATTTTCAACTGAAGATAGAAAATTCATAACTGACGAGATAAAGAATCTCCTATTGAATGGAATCATAGAAGAAAGCAACTCTTCTTGGCGTGCACAAGTACTTATTACAAAAAGTGGAACTCACAAAAGCGAATGGTGGTAGATTATTCACAAACAATTAATAAATTTACTTACTCAGATACCTATCCTCTCCCAGATGTTGAAAATATTGTTAAAAAAGTAGCAATATATTCTGTGTTCAGTACTATTGATCTTAAAAATTCGTACCATCAAATCCCAATCAAAAATGAAGAGAAACTATACACTGCTTTTGAAGCCAACGGCCAACTATATCAATTTTTCCGGATCCCTTTTGGGGTAACCAACGGAGTGTCCTGCTTTCAAAAGGTTATCGATGGTATTATTAAATCCGAAAATTTAAAAGGAGTATATGCCTATCTTGATGATATTACTCTTTGTGGCTTAAATCAACAACAACATAATGAAAATCTTAATAAATTTATGGAAGTAGCTAAGAAATACAATTTAAAAATAAATCAAAATAAAAGAACTTATACACTAAATTCAATCAAACTTTTGGGTTATCAAATAGAGAATCAGACCTTAAAACCTGATCCTGAAAGACTTGAACCATTAAAGAAGTTACCCTTACCAAACCACTCACAATCACTAAAGAGAGCTGTTGGAATGTTTGCACATTATTCCAAATTTATCCCACAATTTTCAGACAAGATACAACAACTAGTCACATACAGTACTTTTCCTTTAACAGAACAAGCAGCTGAAGCTTTTCAAATTCTTAAATCTGAAATTATTTCTTCAGCTGTTACTACAATTGATGACAAGATTCCTTTTGTTGTTGAATCTGATGCTTCAGATTTTTGTATTGCTGCTTCTCTTAGCCAAGGAGGAAGACCTGTTGCTTTCTTTTCAAGAGCTTTATCAAAAAGTGAAAGAAATCATTCATCAGTGGAAAAAGAGGCTTATGCAATAGTGGAAGCTCTTAGAAAATGGAGACATTTCTTGATCGGTAAACATTTTCGACTTATAACTGATCAAAAGTCTGTGTCTTTTATGTTCAATATGCGCCACACTAGTAAGATAAAAAATGAGAAGATTATCAGATGGCGCCTTGAACTATCATGTTATAATTTCGATATTCAGTACAGACCAGGAGTTGAGAATGTAGTGCCAGATACTTTCTCACGAGTGTGCTGTTCAATAAATCCTCGACCAAGTCTATTTGAACTACATCAATCCGTGTGTCATCCAAGAATCGCCAGAATGGTCAATTGGATAAAGACACGTTACTCACCATATACTATTAATGAAGTCCGTGAAATAACCAATCGCTGTCCTATCTGTTCAGAAATAAAACCAAAGTTTTTGAAAACTCAAGGGAGATTAATTAAAGCAACTTCGCCTTTTGAAAGATTGTCTCTGGATTTTAAAGGACCGCTTCCATCTAGGTCTCATAACAAATATATCCTAACAATTCCTAACAATTGTTGATGAATATTCTCGATTCCCCTTTATATATCTATGTCCACATGTTTCAGCGAAAACTGTTGTGAAGTGTCTTACAAACTTATTCTCTTTATTTGGAATGCCTAGTTACATCCATTCAGTTCAAGGGAGGGCATTTATGTCTTAAGAAGTAAAAACGTTTCTCCATTCACAAGGAATACCGACAAGCCGAACAACATCGTATAATCCTGAAGGCAATGGCCAGACAGCAGAAAGATATAATGGAATTATATGGAAAACTATTCCTCTTGCTTTAAAATATAAAAATTTAAAAACTTAAAAGTGGGAAGGAGTAGTTGAAATAGCTCTTCATTCAATTCGTTCTCTCTTGTGTACAGCTACTGACAGTACCCCTCATGAGCGAATGTTTCATCATTCTAGAAAAGCTTTAAATGGAACTGCACTTCCTTCATGGTTGATTAGCCCCAGAAAAGTGTTTATGAAAAAGAAAGTGAGGCACTTCAAATATGACCTTCTTGTTGAAGAAGTGCAACTGATTGAAGCAAATCCGAACTATGCTGTTGTTAGACGTGAAGATGGCAAAGAAACAACAGTAGCTTTAAAACAACTTGCACCACGAGGAGATGCATCTCTACTTGACTGTGACAATGTTACTGGATCTGAGTCTGATCTTTGTAATGAACAGTTTATCAAGGATCCACCAACCCTAGATTAAGTGATACATGTGAGGAAAATCCAAATATTTCTCTTGTTAAATTTCTGGAAGAGGGTGGCATTGAAACTGATTTGAGGGAAAGAAAATAAAGACATTTTTATTAGAAGAGGTACAAGGGAAAGAAATGCTCCGGCTTACCTTAAAGACTTTGTTGAAAAATAAAGCTGGGATGCATGTAGTAGTCTGTGAACTATGTTTGTTGTTTCTCATCTTAGTTACTGTCATCTTCTTATGTAATTATTTTTGTAATTTCATTAATCACCTTATGCTGATTTCTTGTATATTAAAAACTAGTTTATATAGGTTTTGCAGTTTCATTACAGTACCTACTCTTTATCTCGTCTTCTGGAGTTTTCTGCAAATTCATTAAAAAATTAGTAAAAAATCATTAGTCACGAGATAAACAGTCGGTACCCTGGGCACCAGGTACTCAGGAGATCAATTTAGATGTCATATTCGTCGTCAGCGACCCCAAAAACCCCCTAAGTAATGATTGTTGACCAATTTTTTAATGAATTTGCCGAATACTCCCGAAGACGAGGTAAACAGTAGGTACCCTGGGCACCAGGTATCCCTGAGATCACTTCAGATATCACATTCGTCGTTAGTGACCCCAAATCCCCCGAATAATGATTTTTGACTAATTTTTTAATTAATTTTTTGCCAAAAACTCCACAAGATGAGGTAAACAGTGGGTACCCTGGGCACCAGGTAGTCCGGAGATCACTTCCGATCAGTGGCGGCCCGTGAGGTAGTGCCATAGAGCCATGGCACTACCTTGCTAACTATGCAGAAACATATTTTTTATCCTAAAAACATCTAAACGCCTGTTAATTTTTTTTGTGATTATTTCTGTGTAGCGCAATGCACATCTAACCACCGACTCTGGCCACCCACAGCTGACCCGATAAGGGATGAAGATCATGAAAATCCCGGTGCCGAAAGTCATAGTGGCTCGCCAGAAAAGTGAAAGATTGTATGAGCATCCTATGTAAGTGACAGAGATAGAGCGGTATTGCACTTTTAATATACGTTTAAATTGGACTCTCCGTGCCAGTCTCGAAATCTCGAAAAGGAAGTTCGTAGATCTTAAGATACAATGTTTTAGATATATTTCTAGTTTCTTTACGCGTTCGCTTGACGCTATTGTGTTTATTATCTACTACTGTATTGTACAATTGTGTTTATACTCTTCTACTATATTTTAATTTGTAATTATTAGTGCGTCGTGGTCGTGGGTGTCGTAGGTATATAAATAATATTTTGATTATTTTCTACGTTTAATTTATTTATTGACAATGAATCAAATTAGTATATTAAAAAGCTCTTTTGGTGGTTTTTCGTTAGAAGACAAACTTCAAAATAAAGAACTCGGTAAAAATAAATTTACCCGATTTAAAAATTGAAAAACAAAGTGGAAATGGACAAAAACTTCGCTGTCGTAAGTTTAATAAAACTATTTATGATAAAAATAGCTGGTTGTGTAGTTGCGAACAAACTAATAAACTGTTCTGTTTTGTATGCGTTTTGTTTGGAGGTGACGAGACTTGGATAAACAAAGGCACCGATGATCTTGTACATATGGGGGAAATTGAAATCTCATGAAAAATCTAAAGTGCACATGAATAACGTTTTTAGCTTTTCAATGCTTGGTAAGTTAAATATAAAAACCCAATTAAATTCAGCTTATCGTGATACTCTACTTAAACATAATGAACAGGTAGATAAGAATCGATATGCCTTGAATCAAATCATAAATTGCATAAGGTTTTGTGGAGCTTTTGAGTTAGCTCTAAGAGGTCACGACGAAACGAAAAATTCAGACAACAGAGGCATATTTAAAGAGCTGGTCAATTTTAGCGCTGAATTAGACAACGACTTAAAGGTTCACATTCAAAGTTCCAAATCTTTTAAAGGTACCTCAAAAACAACACAAAATGAACTACTGGAGTGCATGTTAGATGTGTGCCACGAGGAAATTAAGAAAGAAATTGAAAATTCTCCTTATGTTGCAGTGATTGCCGATGAAACCACAGACGTTGCTGGTGAATTTCGATTAGTTATAGTCTTCCGATATTTGTGTAAAGGACTACCAGTTGAGAGATTTTGGAGATTTTACGTGCCGGGCGGACATGATGCTAAGTCAATCGCTGAATGTATTTTAAATGTTTTAAATCCCTTATTAAAACATACTCCAAACAAATTAATTGCTCAAAGTTATGATGGCGCATCTGTTATGAGTGGTGGCTTAAATGGTGTGCAAATAATTATTAAGGAGACATATCCTCTTGCAAATTACGTTCATTGCTATGCACACCAAATGAATTTAATTATGACAAGTGCATGTTCAATCAATAAGCAGACTAGGATATTTTTTTCCAATTTATCTGGTTTGTGCTCATTCTTTTCAACGTATCCTCAAAGAACAAAAATTTTGGATGAGGTGGTTAATCGCAGGTTGCCAAAATCTTCCCAAACACATTGGAATTTTCAATCACGAAGTGTTCATACTGTTCATAAAAATAGAAAAGACCTCATTGCAGTTATGGATATTATACAAAGAACTTCACGTGATTTGTCTTCCATTAATCAAGCAAATGGTTACAAATTAAAGCTCCAGGATAAAGATTTTGTAATTTGGTTATTTATTTTTAATAAAATTATGCCTCACGTAGAAATTATTTTTCATCAATTGCAAAAATTATGCACTGATTCTGTCAAAGTGAAAAAAGATTTGGAGAATTTTGAAGCAGAAATTCAGGGTATAAGGGGGCAAGTGGACGTCATTATTGATAATATTCAAGAAGAAATAAACACGTCACAGAGACAAACCGATAATGATAATGATGAACCAATAAAAAAATGCGCGAATTGAAGAGGACAGGCCCAGCAGAAAACGGGAAGCCTTAGAGATACGCGATGCAGTTTTGTTGCAAATAAAAACAAGCTTCTCCGGACATTTAGTTGCTTCTCATTTATTTATGTCAGAGAAGTTTTCTGCTTATAAGGATAAGTTCCCCGAATCATTTCTTAATGAAACATGCACACAATTTTTATTTTTAAACAAAACTCGGCTTAAAACTTAATAACAAGTATTGTATCAGCGAGACGAATTAAGTACTACATCTGGGGCTCTTCCGTTATCAGTTTTATTAAATGATGAAGGTTTAAAATGTACATTTGAAGAAACTGTTAAACTTTTAAGTATATTAATAACCATTCCCATGTCAACATCTGAAGCATAACGTTGTGTTTCAATGCTAAAACGAATTAAGATATTCCTCAGGAATACCATGAAGGAAGAACGACTAAGTGCTTTAGGTATGCTGTCTGCAGAAAGACATTTTGTGAATGGCATTGACAATTTTAATAATAAAGTCATTGAAAACTTTGCCACCAAAAAAGAAAGAAGAATGGACTTCACATATCGTAAACTTTAAAAGTGATATTAAATAACTTTGTGCGTGTGTGTAAATAATAGAATAGTGTTATTTTTATAATTTTCTAAATAGGCTCTAGAGACCAAATCGTAACAACAAACTTCAAGTACATCAGCAGTGGTAGGAAGAATGAAAGATTGACAGCATAGGACTAAAGGACGTGGTGGTGGGATAAGTGCGAGAGACGGAAGCTGATGCGTGATGACGAGCGACTGAGAATCGGGCAAAAGAAGGATATCGGGGAGAAGTCATGCCCTAACGGGCGATTCCATCCTGATGCCCTAGTATGAGAGGGGTGGGGTTTAGCTGGTCCCGGCCACATCGGAGTTACGGAGGACAGGGAGGTCCGATTTAGGGCCAAACTGGTCGACGTGACACTGATGAGGTTTCAGCTCAGGAACCCAGCATTGTTGGAAATGTTTACCTCCGACGTCTGTTTGCAGATTCCCCACCTAGTGATAAAAAAAAAAGTACATCAGCAGTAAATACTAGTGGTAAGCTGAGTTTTTTTATTTTTAATTACTTAATTTACGGAACTGTTTTGATAAAATTTGGTAAATTTCTTCGCATCCCAAAAATAGTCAATATATAGATACATATATAAGATAAAAATATCTGCGCCTATTTTTTTATTTCTATTTTATATTCTTTTTGACAATATCGTGAAACCATCACTAAAAATTTAGGCAGCTGCCCGGATTCTGGCACTACCTTCCTAAAGTTATACGAGCCGCCACTGCTTCCGATGTCATATTCGTCGTTAGTGACCCCAAAAACCCTCAAAGTAATGATCTTTGACTAATTTTTTAATGAATTTTATTGACGAGGTAAACAGTAGGTACCCTGGGTACCAGGTATTCCGGAGATCACTTACGACGTCATATTCGTTTTAGCGACCCCAAAAACCCTCGAGTAACAAAATTGAACTCATTTCCGCCGATAATTGAGTTCTGAATTTTTTTTTATTGTCTGTTTGAGATGCACTTTTGCATTTTTTGTATGCAGCTTTTTAATAATATATTATGGCTAAGGGTCACAAAGTTTCCTGGCGCATTCACGAATCGAATGCAAAAAGAATTATTAAGATCCGTCTTGTCCTTTTTTTTTTTCGGAGGTTCAGTGCTTTATTTCTACTACTAATAGTGTTTGTAATCAATTTCGCAATAATTCTGACCATTGTTTATAAAAAAATATTTTTCTTCGTCACTTTTGTTCTAAAACAATCAATTTGTTATTTAATTCTGCAGTTAACAGTAATAGACCGATCAAATAAAATTACAATACATGTAAATCAAAATGTAATTCCGTACAGGTTAGGATAATTTTTTATCAAAGTTTAGGTCCAAATAAAAGATATTTTCAAAAAAGTATATGATTCATATGAGGGGATCATTGTTTAAATAATTAAAAATTGGTAATTTTTGCACAAAATTTACTTTTTTAACTGCTGCGGTAATTCTTGTTTTTATTAAGGATTTTGCAATTTTTTTCTGCAAAGATGAAGAAACAGTCTGTTATATCAGACTTACTAAATTAAATTTGACCCTTAATTTATTTAAATAATTGTAAATCAAATTTAAAAAACAAATTTCCAAAAAAATTTTATTTGCAATATAAATAGGCACTATAAAATATTTTGTTTTGCAGAAAAAGTTGCGCTGTAATACCACTATAAATTGAAAAAAAATTGGTTGATAAATATTTAGTAGTTTATGAGATATTTAATTTGTTTATAAAAAATTACGATTTTTTCAATCGCAAAAACGCGGTTGTTGCCGATAGAGTATACAAGTTTTTAAGGTCTCATTTGTTTTGATTTTATGCATATTTTCTATAAATGTATTGACAAGTCAAAATTTCAATTAAACACCCCTCCAAAATGGCGTGTGAAATTGGTGTAATTTGTTTAAATGTTATTTTTTTAATATCATCGCCGGGATTAAAAATTTTGAAATTATTTTTCGATATTCGTATTATTGGTAAGTTTTGACATATCCACAAAAGAATAAAAATTCTCTAGGAGCATTTTGACCGAGATAGCTTTTCCCAGTTTAAAAATTCATAATTTGTTTATTTATCAATATTGACATTTAAAAGTACGTGAGTACATTTATTAATTTTAATACTTAACAATGTCATTTATACACATAATAAAAATTGTATAATATTTTTAAAAATGATGATATTCTTTGCACCTTGAAAACTTTTTGTCTGAAAATTGGCGGAGGAGTATTTTCCAATATCTCCGTTAATAATGGGCCAATTTCAATGTTTTCTTTTAATTTGGGTTAGCATATAAAAATAATAGCATCTGCATGACCCTTTTTGCCATAAATAATCATTAACTAGTTATAAACAATTTTTTCAAATTTTTTTTTCTCTAGTATTGTGATAAATAAAAGTTAGCACCAAAGATAATCACAAAAGAGGATTAAAACAAATTTTTATTTTAAAAATTTACCAAAATAATAAAATTTTGTTCGAGAATCATAAAATTTTTTTCTTTGTACAACTTATTGGCAAAATCTCGCAAAGATAATGTGAATACAAAATAAAATATATCAAATATAATATACAAAATATAATACATATAATGTATATAAAACCTCTATATAAATAAATGTATATAAGTGAATATAAATTAACAAATATATACACAATTTATTTTTAGTGTATTGCCTGTTAAAAAGATTATAAAATTAAATGTAAAATACATATATACAGAGTGGGCCAAAGAACAGGGTCCACCTCGATATTTGGCAGTATTTATTAGATTTTAAAGAAATGACAAAACACGTAGATTTTTAATCTAGGGGGACACATTTTTACGGTACATACATCTGTAATTTGTCAACTCCCTCCTTTCCACCTCCCCAGCCCTTATTTTTAAATAGGGAATAGGGGTCGTGTGCTAGCTCATTCGAAAGGTTGTACAATTCTCTATTGAGAAATATTAACGTTGGCATAATTATTTCTACAGGGTGTCCAAGAAAAATTATTTTGAATTAAATTAATTGACACAAAAAGAAGAATGTATGTCATTTATTTAACTCAAAATATATTCTACTGCTGACAGAAAACAGAAAAAAAAATGTTTATTTGATAAATAAACATTGTTTGCTGCTTAAATTCAATATTCAACCAACCAAGAGGCATATGGGTGGCAGCTTGAACATTGAAATTAAGCAAAAAGTAATGCTTATTTATTAAAACACATTTTTTTCTTTTGTGACAGCAGTAGAATGTATTTTGAATTAAATAAATTACATACATTCTTCTTTTTGTGTGAATTAATTTAATTAAAAAAAGTTCTAGGACACCCTGTATAAATAATTATGTTATTGTTTTAATTACTGAATAGATAATTGAATAAGCTTTTAAATGAGCTAGCACACGACCCCTACTGCCTATTTAAAAATAAGGGGTGGGGGAAGTTGAAAGGAGGGGGTTGACAAATTACAGATGTATGTACCGTAAAAATATGTACCTTAGATCAAAAATCGACTTGTTTTGTCATTTCCTTAAAATCTAATAAATACTGCCAAATACCGAGGTGGACCCTTTTCTTTGGCCCACTGTGTATATTTTAATATTGTACTTTATAAAAAATCTTTTCTATTCTACATCTAGAGAAAGAAAAATTGAAAAAAAAAAGAATGTGTGTGTACTTTGTACACACGTAAGAAGTTATACTTCTACTACATATTATGTGATTTTTAAGGCAATACCAAAAATTTTAAAAAATAAAAGAATAAAACGCACACAAACACATTGGAAAATGCCACAAAGAAAAAATGATTTCTGTCAAAAATTTTAAATACGCATTTTCTGAAAAAAAATTATATAACAAATATACTTACAATCATAAAATGCATAAAAAATAAAAAAAATAAAAACTTGCATCGGGAATTGAACCCGTGATTTTCGGGGCGCTTTGATTCGTTATTCCCAATTCCACATTATTTGTCATGTGGAAAAATAGGGTAACTGAACGTTTTACTGTTTGACAGTTGTTTTGAATATAATTAAATTATGTAGTTTAAATTTTGTGGAAGAAAATATTAAAATATAACAAAACAGTAAGAAAACAATATATGTATTAGATGAAGATTGGTAGAACTTTTGTTGGTAATCAAATTAGGTATGTAAATCAAAGCAATACATACCTACTAGATAAATAAATCTACGCTAAAAATCATAATTTAAAAATAAAAGTCGGACCTAATTTGGGATTTCTCTCTAAATTCCCCATTCTTGAGAAAATAAATGTACAGTAGAGCGTCGATTATCCGAACGTCGATCAACCGAACGACCGCTTATTCGAACTATCGACTCCCGCGTCCCGCACTCGAATACCGAGCAAGCGTTAGTAATTGACGCTTAAAATATTTTCAATTTTCTTCAATATTTTATCCAAAAATAATTATATTATTGCAAAGACTGCACTTTTTTGTTTAGTTGCTAGTTGTCATTATCAAGATATAAATAAATATGTAGGTATATAAATATGGCTTTTATTCACTTGTAGATAAATATGTATGTCTATAAATATGTATCAATATATTGTAGTTCGATTATCCGAACAAATCGGTTTTCCGAACACCTGTGTCCCCCAATTAGTTCGGATAATCGACGCTCTACTGTATTTCAACCTAATCCAAATGTATAATTACAATATGATTATAATAAAAACTACTTACCAAATTAGAATGAGTTTTCCTTGTCCAAAATAGTCCAAAAGTCCAAAAATATAGGTATATGAAAACTATTTAAAAAGGCAGTATAACTATTAACTAACTTTTGTTTGTTGTTTCTTTTCACACAAATTTTAAAACGCAACAACCATAAATAATCAAACTACAGCTGTACCACAGCCGCCATATTGAATAATTTTTGACATGTCATTTGAACATCCAATCAGAACAAAGTTATAATGCGCATGCGCCGGGATCATAGGTTTTAACATATAAAAATTCACCCTCATATCGCCGGTAAAGAAGTATAACTTCAAAAAAAGTTGTTTATAAAAAATTCACGAATATTTATTGCTAAAAGTGTCATTTCGATGTTACTATGTTATAAGCTACCATAAACTAAAAAAAAAACATTGAAATTGGTCCATTATTAACGAAGATATTGCAAAGTACTACTGCACCACTCTTCATGCAAAAAGTTTTCAGTTAAGGTCGTTACGAGAATCATTATTTTTTAAATTTAAAATTTTACTTCTATGTATAAATGACATTATTAAGTAGTAGGGTTGATAGATGTACTCACAAACTTTAAAATGTTATTATTGATAAATAAACAAATTATGAATTTTTAGAGTTGGAGAAGCTATCTCGGCAAAAAATGGATCTAGAAATTTTTTTTCTTTTGTAAGTGTGTCAAAAACTACCAAGAACACGAATATCGAAAAATAGTTTCAAAATTTTTAATCCCGGTGATGTTATTAAAAAAACAAGTTTTAAACAAATTACACCAATTTTCAAACACCATTTTGAAGGGCTGTTTAATTAAAATTGTAATTTGTCAATACATTATCGAAAATATAGATACAGGCAAACAAAATGAGACCTTTAAAACTTGTATACTCTATCGGAAATAACCGTGTTTTTGCAATTGCAAAAATGGTAATTTTTTATAAACAAATTAAATATCTCATAAACTACTTAATATTTATCAATCAATTTTTTTGTCGATTTATAGTGATATCAAAGCGCAACTTTTTCTGCAAAACAAAATATTTTATAGTGCTTATTTATATTGAAAATAATTTTTTTTGGAAATTTGTTTTTCAATTTTGATTTACAAATATTTAAATAAATTAAGGGTCAAATTTAATTTAGTAAGTCTCATATAAAAGACTGTTTCTTCATCTTTGCAGAAAAAAATTGTAAAATCCTTAGTAAAAACAAGAATTGCCGCAGTAGTGAAAAAAGTAAATTTTGTGCAAAAATTACCAATTTTTAATTATTTAAACAATGATCCCCTCATATGAATCATATACTTTCTTGAAAATATCTTTTGCTTTGACCTAAACTTTAATAAAAAATTTATTTCAACCTGTACGGAATTACATTTTGATTTTATTTTATTTTATTGGGCTATAATCTGGGGAATGACTTACATTAGATAACTTAAATTACTCAATTACATACTTCTGCCTTTCCTTATACTTTCTTTATCAGATACGTAATAATATTACTGTTTTCAGTGTTTTACATTGCAAATGATTTTGTACTTTTTACAGGAGTTAATAGCCCACTTATTTATGTAAATTTATATTAATATAAATGTATATGAGTAATTTGTTATTGTTTATGAAACAATATTACGCACTGCAAGGTTTTTCAAAATTTAAATTTATGATATAAAATTGCAAATAAGGGGCTATTAATTTTTCACATAAACTTACAATACCTTTAGTTGTAAAAATGTAAAAATATTATTTTTATGTTCATTCTCGAAATTCTAACCCATTATTTAATCAAAACTATTTGTACAAATACGTACGATAAATTCCAATATACGTAATTCAAGGTACAAAATGGGTTATATTTACATTTTTGTCTTGCCTAAGTAATAAATTTGGATTTTTTAAATATCTTTAGATATTACTGTAATTACAAGTGTTACATTTTTAATAACTGTAGTAGGGGAGTCAATGTAGATCGAAAACTTGCATTTGAAACTCGCATCAGCAAACAAGCTACATATTTTTCTAAAACTTTTATAGACTAAGAGCCGCTATAGGTGAAATTTCTTAATCATTTTAGGCACGATGGGACCCTATAACTTAAATAGTAGAACCTAGAAGAAAACGTTTGAACACTGTACCGTCACTTTTCAGTGGCACATGCGTCGACAGTGGCGCATCAAACTTTCCACTTATGAACGGGATAAATAAATCAAAAGTTACCCTCCCTTACTAACAGAATTAATTTTTTTTTATTTTTTTAAGTTCTATGTGATTAAAACATAGGATTCAGCGAAATTTTAACCAACCACCCCCTTCCCCCTGCCCCCACCATCAAAAACTTCATTTTCCGTTTTTATTTTTTTTTGGTGGGATTCAATTAATTTTAACATTTCAAAAAATTCACACGCATAGCTGAGGCTTTTATAAAACATGCCTATTTTTTATAGACTCGTAGGTAGAGTGTACATAACCTCAAAAATTTAAAAGAAATCTTTTTTTTTTCAAAAAAGGGTATAACTTTTTTTGAGGAATAGCTGCAGGTCTAATTTTTTCTTAGTCTAGTGTGTTTTATCAAACACTATATTTTTAATTTTTTTCAGATTTTTCCGTAAGGCTCCCCACCTTCAAAAATCCGAAAAACTGTTTTTTGGGGGGTTTTGGGGGATTTTCCCTAGTTTATAGACTTCATAATATATCAAATCAATTTTGTTTTTATAGGTTATATGTAACTTGAAGTAAGTGAGTCTTTTAGAATATTTAAAAATCCGAAAAACACGTTCCAACCCCCCAAAACCCCCTTAAAAAACAGTTTTCTGGATTTTTGAAGGTGACCGGCGTTACAGAAAAATCTAAAAAAAATCAGAAATATAGTGTTTGATAAAATACACAAGACTAAGAAAAATTTGATCTGCAGCTATCCCCAAAAAAAAGTTATATACTTTTTTCCAAAAAAAAAAAAATTTTTAAATTTTGTTGAGGTTATGTACACTCAACCTACAGGTCTATAAAAAATAGACATGGTTTATAAAAGCCTTAACTATGCCTGTGAATTTTTTGAAATTTTTAAAATTGATTGCATCCCACAAAAAAAAAATCAAATCCAAAAATAAAGTTTTTGATGGTGGAGGCAGGGAGAAGGGGGTGGTGGGTTAAAATTACGATGAATCTTATGTCTTAATCACATATAAGTAAAAAAATGAAAAAAAATTCTGGTAATGAGGGAGGGTATTTTTTAATTTATGTATCCCGTCCATAAGCGGAAAGTTTGATGCGCCACTGTAGACGCATGTGCCACTGAAAAGTGACGGCACAGTGCTCAAACGTTTTCTTTTAGGTTCTACTATTTAAGTTATAGGGTCCCGTCGTGCCTAAAATGATTAAGAAATTTCACCTATAGCGGCTCTTAGTCTATTAGAGTAAAAAGTTGTACTCACAGATTCCGCCGCTAATTGTTTATTAATTGTTCAAACACCAACAATTATTTTCTATAAATAATGTTCAAAATATCGGTGAATTCAACATTCTACTTTGATCAAAAATATTTCTATTTGTTTTTGATTATGTTGAATCCAAATCTGACACAATAATTTGAAAAAAAATACAGTATGTCTGCGTAACTAGGAACCATATGGAAAACTTTTTTGTTATCAATTTTACGGAAAAAAATTACCCTTCATAAAATGCCCTGCGTGGTCTAACATCTAAAACTTAACTCAACAATCTTGTATCAAATTTTATCAATTTTATACGAGGTATGTCAAAAATTTGAATTTCGTTTAAGAGTAAAGTACCTTTGTATTATTTAAAATATCAAAATTTGTTATAATGAAAAGTTGTTTGAAATTAAAAACTATGTTTTAATATGCAATTATGTACATCCTTCCAATTGAAAAAAAATTGCAAATTTTTATTACAATTATGATACCTAACTATATTTTATTATCAGTTTTACGAAAAAAGTTATTCTTCATCAAATGATCTATTTGGTCTAAAATCTATAAGATGCAACCATCAGATATGAAATTCAATTCTATACGAGGTATGTCAAAATATAATATGAATTTCGCTTTCCAAAAAACCTTCCTTAATAACAATTTTCGGTATTATGAAATATAAAGGTACTTTACGAAATTCATATTTTTTGACATACCTCGTATAAAATTAATAACAAAGGGCAGATTTTAATTGAGCATTGGCCAAAAGCTAATGTATTGTCGTTAATGGCTGTGATGTATGTAAATAGGTAGTATTAGGAACGCACTCAAGTTGGTAACATTGTAAGAGTGACGTGACAGCGACAAGTACAATGAAGTGGAAATAAAACCATTCTAAATCTAGACACAATAGATACAAGTTGTTTCATTATAACCTCTCCTCCAAAGTTAACCTAATAACCCTACCACGTGTTAAATTACATTTTACATTGCATGGTGCCGAACCAAATCGAATACGTTAAGAAAAACATATAAAAAGTGCAATGGAATTTAAGGCAGCGATAAACTCGATGCAAATGTCAGGTAACTTGTACGAAAATTGGAAATTCTTCATACAAAAATTCAAAAACTATTTACAAGCTACAGAATTAACAAAGAAACCTGAAATAACCCAGTGTGCACAGCTATTACAGTTAATAGGGGACGAAGGGTTCAAAATATATAACACGTTCAAGTTCTCAACTGAAGAAAAAGACAAGTTAGAACTGTTAATAAAAAAATTTGAAGCACATTTCAAACCAAAAAGCAACGTGTCAAATGCAAGGTATTGCCTGTTCACCAGAAAACACAAGAAGAAGGTGAGTCAGTAGACAAATTTATAACAGATAATAAACAAGGCAAAAAATTGTGAGCTAGAGAATTTGGAGGACAGTCTGATTAAGACTTGCATCACTTGTGGGGTAGCAGATGAAACGATGAGACAGAGACTGTTAGAAGAAGATGAGATGACCTTGGAAAAAGTAATCAATCTGTGTAAAAGTATAGAAAGTTCGAAAATCCAGTCTGAAAAAATGAAGTCAGAGCAGGAGGTAAACTACATAAAGAAAAGAAACTTCAATAAGACATAAATATGTAAATAGGGCCCAGTGGGAAAACAGAAGAGTGAATCCAACTCATTCGAAGTCCCAAGAGAGCCAGTTCGATGGTAAATCTGAAAGCAGTTCAGGGTGCAGTAGATGTGGAATGGAGCACAGAGGCCAACCCTGCAAAGCATATAAAGCTAAGTGTAATTTATTTAATAAAATAGGGCATTATGCAAAAAAATGTTTTCAAAAACAAATTAAATATGTAGATGTAGATGATTCAGAATCAGATGATTTGTTTATAGGTTTGGTAAATACTGAAAATAGCAGTTTCGATGATGATTTCATGATAAATTTTAAAGTTAACAAGCATAAATTAAGCTGTAGATTAGATACAGGGGCAATGGCAAACGTAATATCAATAAATAAGTTAAATTCTCTAGAAGTTAATGTTGAACTACAGAAAACAAACTGCAGGTTAACAACATTTTCAAATGAAACACAGGGTCATTGGAAAATGTGGTTTAGAATGCAAATATAAAGATAACATGTACAACATAATGTTTTATGTGGTAGAAATTAATTCACCAACGGTATTAGTTCTTCCTACATGTAAAGCTTTAAATATTTTAAAAAGAATCAATACTACAGAAAAAATTGAAAATAATTTGAATTCTAGACAAGTTACATTTAAAAATGATTACTCTGATGTGAAAAAAATATTTAAAGAAGTTTTTTCAGGTATAGGCTGCTTGGATGAGCCGTACAAAATCGTGCTAAATGAAACTGTACAACCAGTTATACATCATCCAAGAAAGATTCCACTACAGTTAAAGGAGAAACTAATACTTGAATTAGCTGAAATGGAGAAAAATGAAATAATTGAGAAGGTTGATGAACCTACAGATTGGGTCAACTCTATAGTCTTGGTAAGAAAACCAAAAAGTAATTCCATAAGAGTTTGTATATATCCTAGAGACTTGAATAAAGCTATCAAAAGAGAGCACTTTCAACTCCCTACCATTGATGAAATAGCTGCAAATTTAAAAGGTAACGTCTATTTCAGCAAGCTTGATGCCTCAAAAGCATTTTGGAGCATAAAGCTTGATGATGAAAGTAGTAAATTATTTAATTTTAACACTTGCTATGCTAGATATAAATTTTTAAGACTGCCTTATGGCATTAGTTCAGCAAGTGAGGTGTTTCACAAAAGATTCAGTAAAATATTTAATATGGAGGGTGTAGAAACATATATTGATGATTTAATTGTTTATGGCTCATCAAAACAACAACATCATAAATGTTTATATCAAGTTTTAGAAAGAGCTAGGATGAATAATGTAAAATTTAATTATGAAAAATGTAGTTTTGGTGTAAAAAATGTAAAATTTTTAGGATTTAATTACAATAAAGATGGTCAGAGTGTTAATAGTGATAAAATTAAAGCCATTCAAGATATGAAAAAGCCAGAAAATAAAAAAGACGTACAGAGATTATTAGGAATGATAACGTATTTGTCTAAACACATAAAAAATTTGTCAGACTTAACCGCACCTCTTAGGGAATTAATTAAAGAAAATGTAGAATGGCATTGGTCACATAAACATGATGAATGTTTTAGTAAAATTAAGGAAATAATTTCAAAAAGCCCAGTGTTAATACATTTTGATATAAATGAAAAGTGTTTAATATCGGTTGACTGTTCAAAAGACTCAATAGGAGCTGTACTTTTACAAAGAGGTCAACCAGTAGCTTACATATCAAAGGCTTTAACTTTAACACAACAAAATTATGCACAAATTGAAAAAGAACTTCTTGGAGTTCTGGTGGCATGTGAGAAATTTCATAATTATATATATGCTTCCAAGTTTGATATAGAAACTGATCACAAACCATTGATATCCATAGTAAAGAAACCCTTAATGAATGCGCCACCACGACTTCAAAGAATGTTATTTAAATTGCAGATGTATGATTATAATCTGATGTATAAAAAAGGTAAAGAATTATATATAGCTGATAAGCTATCGAGATGTTGTTCGGAATTGCCTGTAATAAAGAATGATTTAGATATTGTACTAGAATCACAAATTTGTTTAGTAAGATTAAACATTAATATTTCAATTAATCAACTGCAAAAAATGAAAGAAGAGACTAGCAAAGACAAAACTTTAATTGATCTAAAGACTTTCATAAACAAAGGTTGGCCAAAACAGTTAAACAATTACATAAAGATTTAAAAGCATTTTTTAAGATTAAAGATGAAATAACCTTCTTTGATAGTTTGCTGATGAGGAACAGTCAAATTATAATTCCTTATGCAATGAGGAAAGAAATGTTAAAAATAATTCACTATGGCCATCAAGGAATAAACAAATGTAATGCTAAAATTGTGATCATCGATTTTCAGAAAAGGCAAAATATTCAAAAAACTTATTATTAGGGAGCGGATTTATATGCGAGCAATTTTGATGAAATATGCGCATACATATGCAGTAAAAAATTACGAAATATGCGCAAGATATGCACAAAAATTTAAAAAAAATGCGCATTTTGAGAAACCAAATATTTATCTGCAATAAAATGAATGTATCGATTTTCCACTATCTTCTTGATTTTTTTTATGGGGTTGTAAATTTCTGGTACTTAATTTTTTTTTCAATGAACTTTCATCGGGCACCCTTTTCTTGTTGTCTTTTCTTGTCCAAAAAACCGTTAATCATAGGATTTTCAAGTTTTTTTAAATCCGACTTAAATTTATATTGTTCATTGGATGAAGTCATCAACGATTGTCTACTGTCAATGGGTAACTGATCAAAACTACTTTCGATTTGCTCATCTTCTTGCATTTTAACTTCTGTAGTTCTGTCCCGACGTGTTGTGTAACCGAAAATTTTCCCTAAGGTTGTATCTACCACATACCTTTTCAAACTGTTTAAACTTAAAATGTTGAGGAATCAGTTAAATATTATTTATTAAAGAAAAAAGAGGAAGTAAGCAATCTTAAACTCACCATTCTATTACATGCTTTGCAGAATAATTTCCATTGGTGTAAAGAAGCTGGGGATAGATTCTGATCTGGGAATAAACCAGGCTAGAATCTTTCGGCATATTGCACTATTCACAAACAAAAACTAAACATTCGCATTGACTGACTAAAGGTGACTAATTGTACTGATTTACGGGATCTGATTTAAATCATATTTAAATTTTCGTTAGAGAATCGTAAAATGATGTTTAGAGGTACAAATATTCTCTTAACATTAGGGTATTTAACATCCTACAATCATTTTATGACAGCGTGCTAGACGCACATTGTGTAAAAGTGCGGTGTCACATTATGCGTTTTGACCGGATGAGGTGGAAACGCATCCGTTTCCAACGCAACCGGACCTATCTGTCACACTATGCGTATAATCTGGTGCAGTTTGTAAGAGCGTGACCATGTCTCAAAACGCATCCGTTTCCAACGCAACCGGACCGACCTGTCACACTATGCGTTTTGACTGGATGCGGTGGAAACGCATAATGTGGCATCGCACTAAAGATCAGGAGTTTTCTAAGAAAAACCGAAATGCTAGTGAATGAGCCGACTTCAGTTAGTTCTCGAAAAATATGAGAGCATGTGCGGGGGAATATTTTGTGTCGAATTAAAAATTTAAAAATTTTTTCGTTTGGACAAAAATGTTTTCAAAAAAGGCACAAGTATGCAAGTTTCTTTAAAAATATGCAAAATTTGGTAAAGTTCTCAAATATGCGAAACATGCAAGCAATATGCATTTAGCATAAAATCCGCTCCCTATTTATTATAATAGAGGGACAATAAATTTAAAACCGCTTAAAAATAATGAAAAAGTTTTTATTAAAGATAAAAAAAAAATGAGAGAAGGTCTTATCACACATAAATTAAGAGAGAAAACCTACTCGATTAAATTAAGAAATTCTGGGTAAGAAATTGCAAGAAATAGACAATTTTTAGTTCGCATTCCTGCAACTTCTGACGATGAACATTCAGATAACGAATCTGAAACGAGTGAGTCCCAAAATTTTGAAAGTGTCTCTGAAAGCCATTCTGATCATCACTCTCCAATAAACTTACCTCCACAAACCTCTTCAGGTCGAATTGTTAAAAAACCTGATATGATTAGATTTATAAGTAATTTTATTATAAAATAAAGGGGGTAAAGGATGAATGAAACAATTGTGGAAATTTATAAATGTTTATTTAAAGATTTGTTAAAGAAAGTTATGTTTATTTTGTCATTATAAAAAGAGGGGGATGTGATGTATGTAAATAGGTAGTATTCGGAACGCACTCAAGTTGGTAACATTGTAAGAGTGACGTGACAGCGACAAGTACAGCCGGTTCCTAAAAAAACTGATACGACTCTTAGTAAGATTTGACCATGTTGAGCAGTGTATTTGATTGATCTGACATTATATTGATTATGACAGACAATTAATAAAATAAACCAACAACAAACAACTAATTCATGAAAAAACTAATAAGTATTTTAGAAAAATTTAAACGCAGGATGAAAGATTACATTATTACCGAGGGCGGAAGGCCCCTTAGAATAAACAAGCAGTTTCTGTTGAATGAAATATTTGAAATTAAATATCACACTTTTTTTATTTTCAACCCTGTAACTTATTAAAATAAATATTATAGAAGTTTTCAGGGACTTTCAGCCCTCGGTAATAATGTAGTCTTTCATTCTGAGTTTAAATTTTTCAAAAATATTTATTAGTTTTCTCAGGATTCGAAAAAAAAAATGAATACAATTAAAATACATTGAGAATTTTGACATGCGTCACAATTTTGCATTAACTCAATGTAAAATTCTTAACTGTTGAATTCCAGCTTCCCTAATTATTTGACATCAAAAGACATTAGAAACTATTTTTGTAGATGATTGAAATCTGTATTGAAAGCAACTGTTAAAATTGGTCTACGTAATTAAACATATTCCAAAATTTTGTAAAAATGTAATACATTTCAGTTTTCAGCCCAAACTTAGGCCACACACAATGCAATAATGTTCACATTTTTGAACTGTCAATATTTTTATTTTATCATCTATTGTTTAAAAACAATACAGTTGATAAGATACCCTCAGTTGCGGAGAAAGTATTAATAATAAAGATTAATAATAAAGTCTAATAACCGTGGAACAGAATAAGCTATCTGACAAATTTTAAGATTTGGCAGTGACATTGACAGTATGTAAATATTAAGTATTTTTCCTTCAAAATACACTGCTCAATTTTCTACAAAATACGCGTCAAGAGTCGTATCAGTTTTTTTTGGAACCAGGTGTACAATGAAGTGGAAATAAAACCATTCTGAATCTAGACACGATAGATACAAGTTGTTTCATTATAACCTCTCCTCCAAAGTTAACCTAAGAACCCTACCACGTGTTAAATTACATTTTACATTACAATGGCCGGGCATTTTCGTTGATAACCAGGGGAAATGGACATTCACGAAAATGCCCGGTCTTTAACGTCAATGGCCAATTTACACCTTTGTCCGTAACATATACATTTAGAAATAAAAATATTAATGTTAATTTTTAAAATAATTGCGTCCTTTTTTTTGTATTTTTTTTTGGCCTTTAATTTCAGGTATGTTTTAATTCGCTTAGAAAAGTTTTATCTTAACCGTCCACCAAATTTTGCAATCTAAATTTTTTTTAATATCTTAAAAAATTTTAGGACTAAAAATAGGCCATATTGTAGAAGTTTACTAAATTTTTTACATATAAAGAGATAGTCTACCTGTCCAATACACTTTACAGAATTGAAATCGGATTATTTAAGTGGCAACAGAAACGTTTTAAAATTATAAACAATTTTTTGACTTATAAACAAATAGAATATCTTCACAACTTCAAAAAACGGCACTGAAAGAGACTCAATAAGACGCTTCTTTAAAAAGAAAAAAGTTGAATTGCGAGGAGTAGTTCCTGAGGCAGAACCGGTCAAAGTTAACCGGTATTTGCGACGAAATTATAAACAATAGGATGACAATCTTTGAACTATTAACTTACTCTTTCCATCCTCTTTTACCATACAAATTTTCATATAATTATGACACTCAAATCATAATATTATAATTAAAAACAATCGTGTACCAGAGGAGTTTTTTATTATTTTCTAAAATAAAAACACAAATAATTTTAATCCATAAGTGGTTTTCAGTGTATGATTTTAAAATTTAACCCTGTAATATTCATAAAAGATCCTCCATGATATAGTTCGTTGCTAGCTCG
Source organism: Diabrotica virgifera virgifera (assembly GCF_917563875.1). Lineage (NCBI taxonomy): Eukaryota > Metazoa > Arthropoda > Insecta > Coleoptera > Chrysomelidae > Diabrotica > Diabrotica virgifera. The sequence goes on along the minus strand of NC_065447.1, from coordinate 113,054,520 downwards.
AGCTTTTAAAAATATAAAAATATGTATACAGGGTATTCTATTAACAATAAAGCTTATGGACTATACTAGGCTTGCGTGAATCACTCTGTACATTTATATTTATATTTAAAAAGCGCATATTTACATATAAAAATCGACGGCTCTCAGCGTTTTTTATAATTATTTAAAATATAGTCTAAGTAATGAAGCTTGAAATAGGACAAAACCTCGCAATTTTTACAGAATGGATCGATTTGCTTGAAAATTTAAGAATAAGTAGTATTTAGTCCAAGGATCAAAATCTATATGATGCCGAAAGCGCTTTTACCATGGGGGTGGTTGTCACCCCATCTCGGGAGTGGAAATTTTTTATTATATTTTAATTGCAAAAGTTGTTTAAAACGTTCAATCTAATTAAAAAACGTTCCATACATTTTTTTGATAAAATTGATCGTTTTCGATTTATCCGCTATCGAAAATGTTAGTTTAATATCGAAAAAATCAATGTTTTTAATAAGTTTTCTGCTAATAACTCCAAAAGTTTTCGTTTTATGAAAACAACTTTACTTGACAAAAATGTACCTTTTGACAAAATAAACAAAACCGTTTTTTTTTTTAATTTTCTTTAAGGCCAATAGTAATCGAGCTAAACTTTATTGTTGGCTCTTCTTCGTCAAATGCTAAATATGGTAGTTTCAAAGTCAAATGACGGAAAACTATGCATTTTTCAAGGACAATTTATTCAAACTAATTTAAAGCACTTAAAAATATCTATCTCCAGAAATAAAAAAAATGTCTTTATCCCAAAAATTAAGTGACTTTTAATGAAAAGAATGTCAGTTCCTATTTTTTTCAGCGAAAAAGGGATCGCAAGCAACCCCCTAATCACCACCCTAGTTAAAATTATTCATTGACCTTATTTGGTATTTTTTACTTATGTAATATTAATAGGTTCTAAAAGTTTGATCGGCTTAGAATGATTAGTTTTTAAAAAAATGGAGTTTAAAGCGAATAACGAATTTTTGTAGTTTGGAAAAAATGGCTTTTCCTTCAGAATAGCAACATTAGCATCAGAGATACGAAAAAATGTTTAAATATGAAACTGTAGCTTGTTTAATTCCCAAGAACCTGGTTTGCAAACATTTTTTTTAGGGCGAAAATTGAGTGAGCTATTGACAATTAAAGCTTGTAATAACATGAAAAACCACATTTACCAACCCTTTCAAAGGCACCTCTTTTTGCGACTGAGGATTTTAAAACGATTTAATATTAATAAATTTATAGATCTTGTAAAAAACTACAAAATTATCATTTAATCAACTTTCTGAGATAAAAAAAATTTAAAGCACTCATGGGAGTGCCGGCAGAAGTGAAAACTTCTTATAGTATATAAATTACGAGCTCAATGCTTTTTCCCCATCCAAAAAGAAGTGCTATACCTATATTATATACGCGTTGCGTACGTTCTATGCTATTTATGTATACATACACATAATATATATACGTACGAAATTTAGTTCAGCAAAGTGATGACGGTCGCAAACTCAATATTTTTCCCTATCTAAAAAGTTCACAACGCCCGTAAAGAAGTTTTTACTTCAAAAATTTATTTCGCCGAAGCAATGACGGTCGCTAGTTTAATACTTTTTCACCATCTAAAAAGTGCACAACGTCCCTAAAGAAGTTTTCACTTCAAAAATTTATTTCGTCGAAGCAATGACGGACAGAATAAAGGTCGCTAATTCAATGTTTCCCCATCTTGCCCAATTGCTTCCCCATCCAATAAGTGCACAACGTCCCTAAAGAAGTTTTCATTTCAAAAATTTATTTCGCCGAAGCGATGACAGTCGCTAATTCCACACTTTTTCCCCATCTAAAAAGTGCAAAACGTCCCTAAAGAAGTTTTCACTTCAAAAATTTATTTTGCCGAAGCGATGACGGTCGCTAATTCAATACTTTTTCCCCATCTAAAAAGGACCCAACGTCCTTAAAGAAGTTTTCACTTCAAAAATTATTTCGTCGAAGCCATGACGGTCACTAGTCAATACTTTTTCCCCATCTAAAAAGGGCACAACGTCCTTAAAGAAGTTTCCACTTTAATAAATTACTATTATTATACGTGCATTATAATAATATACGTACAAAATTTATTTCGTCGAAGCGGTGACGGTCGCGATGACGGTCGCGAAATCAATCCTTTTTCCCCATCCCACAATAGAATTTACATTTGTTTTAAATTTAAATACTTCTACACATAATAAATATACGTACAAAATTTATTTCTCCGAAGAGATGTAGGTCGCAATGACGGTCGCGATATAAATCCTTTGCCCATCCAAAAATAGGTTTTACATTTATTTTAAATTTAAATACTTATATACAATTTATGTATACATACACATAATATAGATACGTACAAAATTTATTTCGTCGAAGTGATGACGGTGGCGAAATAAATCCGTTTTCCTCATCCTAAAATAAGTTTTACATTTATTTTAAATTTAAATACTTCCATACAATTTATATATACATACACATAATATACCTATACCTATATGTACAAAATTTATTTGGCCGAAGCGATGACGGTCGCGATGATGGTCGCGGAATCAATCCTTTTGCCCCATCCTAAAATAGGTTTTACATTTATTTTAAATTTAAATACCTCTACAGAATTTATATATACATACATATAATATATACAGTAGGAAAAATGAAAGAATACCCATGAACGAACATATAAAACACGCTGAATTTTCCTGTCACCGTGTCACACAAAAAATTGGCCAGCGCAAGTACATGTAATAATTATTGTTACATGTACTTGCACTGGACAATTTTCTTTGTGACACGGTGACAGGAAAATACAGCGTGTTTTATATGTTCGTTCATGGGTATTCTTTCATTTTTCCGACTGTAGCATAAGCGATTACGGTCGCGATGACGGTAGCGATGACGGTCGCGAATTCAAAGCCTTTTCCCCTATCCAAAAATCGCACAACGTCCCTAAAGAAGTTTTCACTTCAAAAATTAAAAATTTATCCGTTTAAATACATGCTTTTAATAATTATCCTTAAATGGTTCTAAATGATAGGGTAAGGTAATATTTTGTTCTTATCTGCTTCAATGTGTATAATTAATTGCCCCTGTATATGAGTGTAAACCAATTATCTAATTACTAACATACATATACACAAACTTTTTCCGTATTTATACAAACCTTGGTCAATTTCGCTCACAGAAACATTTACGATAAATATGTTAAAAAGTGCCACATTTCTCTGTTTTGTTATTTCAGTGTGTTCAGTGGATTACTACACTGAGCGTGATGTTAACGCTTATGAAAAACTATTAAACGAAGCATTTGAATCTAGCAAAACTTACGAACCAGCAACCAGTTCTCTAAAATATAAAGCGTTGAAATCTGGACCTCCAGAAGGTGCGTCTTTGTAATCTTATTTATTTAAAAATGAGTCCTTTGACAGTGTTTTATTTTTCATGATTATATTTATTTCAGTAATTTTAATTAGTTTTAATCAGTATTTTTTAAGCTGTTCCATTTATTATTTTTTAGGACTTCTTTTTTTTTATTGGAGGTTGAATATCATCATCATTATCTTTACTCTATTTATCGCTGCTCTGAAGCTGCTCTAAAATTTATTAGTGGATTAGTGGAATTTTGATAATTTAAATTAAACTGACAAATTTTCTTTATTATAAAAATTTAAAGCGAGATTAACTTTATCAAATTTGTCACTTTATTAACGTTGTCAATTTATTCAAAGAGTAAATATTTAGTTAATAAATATATAAAATAACGGTAGGGGAGCCCAAGCGGGGATTTTGCAGTTACTCGAGCGCGTCAGATTATCAAATGGGGAGAAACCTTGTACCCTATAAATGTACCTATACCTTATATTGGGTCTTAATAGAGAAGAGCTGATTAAGGGGGGTCCGAAAAAAAATCTATCCTCAGAAAAGGTCACAATCGTCAGATTAAGATAAGGTAAGGTAAGTACATGCAAAAGAGTATATATATTTCAAACATCTGGCCATTTGAGGGGCGTAACGAAATTGGTGAGTTACAAAATGTCACAAAAAAGCGAATATTTCGCGAAATGAACGTCAGATCGAAAAACTAAAAAATATGTGTACAATATTTTTCAAAAATATATCGAATGATACCAAACACGACCACCCAGGGAGAGGGGCGGGGGTAAATTGAAAATTTTAAACACGAACCCCGCAATATTTCGCGAAATCAACATCAGATCGGAAAACTGCAAAATACACGAATTCAATATTTTTGACAAATCTATCGAATGGCACCAAACACGACCCCTACGGAGGTAGGGTGGGGGGTTACTTTAAAATCTTAAATAGGAGCCCCCAATTTTTATTGCAGATTTGGATTCTTTACGTAAAAATTAGAAAGGAACTTTTATTCGAGAAATTTTTTCGAATTATGGATAGATGGCGCTATAATCGGAAAAAACGATTGTTGGAAATGGAAAATTAAATAAAAAAATGGAAAGTCCCCCACTTTATGGAAAACTTAACTTAATTTTTTTTGGTTTTAGGACCTACTCTTTACAATCCAATAGGTCCCCATAACGTTCGAGTAACTGCAAATTTAGCGTATTTTCATCCCCTACTATAAGTCTTATTTGACAATGATGAAACAGAATTGTCAAGTTCATCAACTACTATTCGTCGTTGATGAAACCGGTCAATTAATTTTTGTCTGCTACTGTTTTTTTTATATACATTGATATAATCAATATCCTAATACACTGCGCGTCAGAGAAAACGGGCGCCCCAAAAATGGGTCATTTTTAATGTCTCGTATCTCCCAAACCTGTTGTCCGATTTAAGTATTTTTTTTTAATATGTTATAGCCTTATTCTTTAGCAATACCGCTGTAATATCACTGTTGCTAAACAGGTAAATTTTCATTGAATATCGGGTGTACGAATCAAACGGTATTTTTCTCAAAGTTCGCAACACCCTGTGGAATATTGTATTATTTGTAAAATACTGAAATTAAAACCCACGTATAGCCACAGGTTTTCTTAACATTCTCTTTTTTGACTCATTCGCTTATGTTGGATAACACAAAAGTTAGCTACTTCAACAACTAGCCATGTTCTTCATGGGTAGAGGCTTTTAATTTTGCATTAAAAATAATGACAGTTTGCATTTCCAATGTCCGCAAATGCTTCGTTTCCGAGATACGGCGTGTTGAATTTTTTCTTACAAACTGACGATTTATTCATTGCTTTAAAATCAGTTGAGATATGCAAATGAAATTTGATGGGTTTTAAGACGTAGTTATTACACATTTTTTGGCATACAATTAAGAATTTTGTATTTACCATTGGCGTGCATACGGGTAATATGATCGGTCATATTAGCCGTATGCACACCAATGGTGAATATAAAATTCTTAATTGCATGTCAAAACATGTGCAATAACTATCTCTTAACACCTACAAAATTTCATTTGCATATCTTAAACGGTTTTAGGGCAATAAATAAATCGTCAGTTTGTAAGAAAAAATTCAACATCCCGTATCTAGCAAACTAAGTATTTGCAGAGATATGTTTATAAAGCTAACGGTCATTATTTTTTCATGGAGAATTACCCCTTAAAGTTTGTAGCACTTATTTAAAAACACCCTTGTTAAAGTACCTAACTTTTCTATTATCCTACATAAGCGAATGAACCAAAAAAACAGAATGTTAAAAAGCCTGAGACTAGAGTTGGGTTTTAACTTCAGTATTTTATAAATGCTAGAATATTCCACAGGGTGTTGCGAACTTTTAGAAAAAAAACACAGTTTGATTCGTACACCCGGTACACAATGAAAATTAATCTTTTTAGCAACAGTATTATTAAAGCGATATTTTGAAAAAATAAGGCAATAACATATTAAAAAATTGATGGATTCGACCGTTACTTCATGGAAGTTCATTTTATCTAACAATAAAACACTGAAAACGTTTGTTTTCTATACTTCCACAAAATTTATTGCAACTATGTGACTACAGCTGTTTCGGCAGAGTGCCTTTCTCAAGTGATATAGCTTACAATGTGTTTGCCTTTTTAAGTCTTTAACTGAAGAGGTTGAGGAGTGGGGAGCTGTTTGTCTCGAGTTGGTCATTCAGAATTATATCTGTATTTTCCAGTTTATTAGTTTCCATGGATTCTAAAAAAGATAGCTTAAGGCCTTTATTTTGGATATGCAGAATTTGAAACTCTTCATTGAAAGAATGATTATGATCTAGAAGATGAAGTGCGTATGTAGAAGTGTCTATTTTTCTATTGTTGAAAGCCCTTTTGTGTTCTGCTATCCGTTTGTCAAACTTCTGCCAGTTTGACCGATGTACGTTTTCGGACAGTCACCATAAGTTAGTTTGTACACACCACTCTGCAGTTGCTTGCTCTTTCGGCTTTTATTGTTCTTAACATATTTGCTTAATTTGTTGTTAGTTCTGAAAGCTGGTGTTATTCCTTTCTTTTTTATGTATCTGGCTATTTTTGTTGTTATCTTGCAAGTATATGTGAGAGAGCAGAAGGTACTGAGTTCTTTCTGTGGTGGTGGATGAACTAGATACACTAATTAGGTGGAGACAGAACTAAACATCATTAAACAAATAGCAGTAAACAACGGCTATAACGAACAAACAGTTAACAAAATTTTAAACCAAAAACTCCATAAGAAAGCCCTGAAATTAGTGTATCCACCACCACAGAAAGAACCCAGTACCTTCTGCTCTCTCACATATACTGGCAAGATAACAACAAAAATAGCCAGATACATAAAAAAGAAAGGAATAACACCAACTTTCAGAACTAACAACAACTTAAGCAAATATATTAAGAACAATAAAAGCCGAAAGAGAAAGCAACTACAGAGTGGTGTGTACAAACTAACTTGTGGTGGCTGTCCAAAAACGTACATCGGTTAAACTGGCAGAACTTTTGATAAACGGATAGCAGAACACAAAAGGGCTTTCAACAATAGAAAAATAGACACTTCTACATACGAACTTCACCTTCTAGATCATAATCATTCTTTCAATGAAGAGTTTCAAATTCTGCATACCCAAAATAGAGGCCTTAAGCTATCTTTTTTAGAATCTATGGAAATTAATAAACTGAAAAATACAGATATAATTCTGAATGACCAACTTGAGACAAACAGCTGCCCACTCCTCAACCTCTTCAGTTAAAGACTTAAAAAGGCAAACACATTGTAAACTATATTACTTGAGAAAGGCACCCTGCCGAAACAGCTGTAGTCACATAGTTGTAATAAATTTTGTGGAAGTATAGAAAACAAACGTTTTCAGTGTTTTATTGTTAGATAATAAAAAATTACTTAAATCGGAAACAGGTTTTAGGAGATATGAGACATAAAAAATGACCCATTTTTTGGGATGCCCCTTTTCTCTCACGTGCAGTGTAATATGGTTCTATTTAATATTGATGTCTCTACTAAAATATAAAATATGTACTATCCTCGATACATTATTGACTTACTCATCATGGTATTTTCTTTCTACAGCTACAGCCTTCCTCTTTTAGTATGGGTAACCACATCCGACTGCATTCTACCGAGGAATTTGCGACACAGTTGGTTTCATTTAGCATATTTAAAGCCGCTTCTTTGATTTTTCGCTTTTTACTATCTGTTTCTTTCAGGACTTTACTTGAATTTCTCCACTGAATCTATGTCTATTATCCCATGAGTGTGGACATATTTGAGATCTACCAAATTCTCTATTTTTAATATTAGACTGATGTTCACTTATTCTAACGTTTAATGGTCTTGATGTTTCACATCAATAAAATTGTTCGCCTTCACAAGGTATTTTATAAATACCTACATACAATGCTTTATTCTTTCTTGTTTATTGTTAGGCTTAGTTTTAGATAAAATAGATCTCAATGTGTTTGTTGTTTTAAATGTTGTTAAAATGTTGAATTTATTTCCTATTGTTTTAAGTTCCTCGAATAGTCATTTTATATATTATATTGATATTTTCCTCGTATTATTTCTTATGAATGTTATAGAATCCTATTCTAAGTTGTTCTGTTCCAGTCGATCTCAGCTTGACCATTCCTTATTTTAAAACATTTTTATATATTTGGCTTGGTGTTTGTCACTCTGTCACTATGTCAGGCAAATTTTGTAATCCATTTTAAACATACTTCTAGGTTACCTCGGCACCTGAAATATTTGAAATAGCTCAGAACTAGTTAACAATGCAATGCTTAACTGCTATTATATGGATATATCGAGTTTTAAGGGAGCTAGAGAGCTTTAAAGATGACGTCTTGGAATTAGTTTTTCTTGAATATATCCAGAGCGCTTCTATTTAAAAAAACGAAAACTACTACGTTTATTTATCTTCCAAAGATAAATCGATTTTCGCAATTGCGACATTTTAGTACTAGTCATATGCGTCCGTTTTGGGTAGGTCAACGGTTATTTTATTGCATAAATTTTTTGTCTTAATTTTTAAGCATTTTTGACATTTGATGATTCAATATTTTGTTTGTGAATACAGTCGAACCCGCTTATTAGAGTACCGGTTATAGGAATATCCCGGTTTAAGGAATAGAAATTTGAGGCCCCGAAACGTTTCTATTTACTCCTTAATAAATTTATCCGCTTATAGGAATACGTTTTAATGAATTAATATCACTTAATCGAATATTATTCAAGTAGACGAAAAACTTTTTATTCATATTTTCCAAAAAATTAAAATTATGTCTGGTTTATTATATTTTTCACATAATAAATACTTTATTACGCACCAGTTTGACCCTTTTACGAAATACAACAGGCCATAAAATACCTACTTTTACTTGTCTCACAAAACTTGAAATTTCTATTGCGACCTACCTCGTTGCAGTTATAAATTTTATTGGTTAATGGTTCATTGACTTCGACAATACAATAACAGACAAGAATAGAAATGTTCTCTTTTATTGATAACCGCCCTGTCCATAAACCCGACATGAGTTGGAATATTCTAACAATCCGTGTTTGCCTGCCAATTCATCAAAATACAGAATTGGACAAAATAAAGGACAAATATTTTTAAGAGTTATTTCTTTTGACGATAATTTATCGGTTTTCGGAGATACTGAAGATTTAGAAAAAAACAATGAAACCACCCAACTCAATATTAAAGCGAAAAATGAGGCAAAAGATGAAGATTTTTTCGATTTTGTGGATATTTCATCCAATTTGGTAAGTTCTAACCGTTTGTAATATTATAAGAATATTTCTGGAGGGCCAATTCAATGTAATTTTTTCTAATTTGTACAACTTAAAGATTTTTCAAAAAAAAAAATGAAAAGTAATTTGGCGTATGCATTTTAAATAATATAATATATACATGTTTACATATTGCACACATTTCATGCTTATTAATGAATTTAGGCACAGAAAATGTAATTTGGTTTCTTAATAAAACAAGTTACACTGCTGTATCATTGACATAAAAGGACCTAAAACCATATAAATATAATGTAAATGTAGGTACATACATAGTATGTACTATTATTATGTAGGTCTATTCAGTAGGTACACTTATTTCTACCAGCCATCAATGATCGGGTATTAGAATATCCCGGTTATAGGAATATTTTTGCTTGGCACGAAGGCTATTCCAATAAACGGGTTCGACTGTATATCGCATACACTTGATCACGGCGATATAGAGGCCACACAATCTCAACAATGTTACCCATATCCCCATTAACTAGTGCTTTTTCGACATTAATGTTAGTTCGTACCATTACTCTTGCTCCGACGAATATCTCCAACTCCTTTAGTAATCCCCCTGGAGGGGCTATATGAGGGAAAGGGATGGTCTGGAGCAATGGAGCGTGGTGGAGTGATTCCTGTATGAGACGAATTAATACACTTTAATCCAATGAATTTTTGCACCCGGACGTCATGTTTAGGAGTAAACAAGTCTCACAGACTGGGTTGAATCAAATTGCTTGTTTACTTACTCAAAATGCCATATATCACCTCGTAGTGGATCTGGAATTTCAAATTAAGTTAGAAAACCAAGTAGGCAATTTCCAATATTTCCCTTAAAGTTGTATATTAAACAGTGTCTTTGATTTATATGAGTTTAAAGTCGATTAAAAAAATTGTTTTATAACATAGAAATTGAAACAACCAAATAGTTTATAATTTTATATTGGGTCTTAAAAATAATGAAAACGTTTTATTATAAAAAGTTGTTTTTTATAAAAGTGTAATTATATAAACGATAAAGGATAATCATTTCCTAATAAAACAGATGTTAACAATTGTTTTTCTTCTAAACATGAATTTTCTTTATAGTCCGTTCTTTAACGGTAAAATATTGCAAAACCTCTAAATTTTAAAGAACCGCTTGGATTGACATGAAATTTGGCATACACATAGCTAACAAGTCAAAGAACAAAAGTGATATTGTGCCGATATGTGCTTTTTCCCTGGGGGTGGTTTTCACCCCCTCTTGGGGGTGAAAAAATATTCGTCCAAAGTAAGTCAGGAAATGGATAAACTGGCTAATTTTAAGTAACTTTGGTTCTATAGAGTTTTTTCACAAAGTCAATACTTTTCGAGTTATTTGGCAGTGAATATGTTCATTTTTTCAACAAAATAACCACGCTTTTAGACGGTTTTTCGCAAATAATTCAAATAGTAAGTATTTTGTTGAAAAAACATTTTTATCAAAAATATAGCCTGTAAAAAATTTAAAAAAATGGTGTATATATCACGTCTCTACACCTAGCCGAAGCAGCGTTATAGCTAATGAAAAATAGGTTCATATTCGTCAAATTCCAAATGGAATACTTTAACGTGAAATAACCAAAAATGAAGCACATTTCGGGGAAAACTCATTTCAACTTATTTAAAATGTTTAAAAAAAGCTTCATTTTGGATTTATAAAAAAAATTTCTAGCATCAAAATTAAACGAGTTACACTCAAAATAAAGTTAGTCCCTTTTGGTTTTGGTAAAAAAATCGAGAAATTCACCCCCTAATTAGTATCTTAAATGAACTTAATCGTTACGACTTCACAAGTTTCTTGACTCGTGTATATATTGTTTATATGATCTGTAAGTTTCATCGGTTCAAAGTCCTTATTTTTGAGAGGGCTGTAGTTAAAAGTGGTTGAACGAGTCACTAATCACGAATGTATGCAAATTTAGAAACACCAAATCTTAATCAATTTTTGTCTAAGAGAAAAACAAAAAAATACATGATATTCAGAATAGCAAATCTGACTTTTTTTGTGTTTCGAGATTTTTGGTATATCTAACAATTTTTATATTATTTTGAAAAAAATCATATTTTTCAAAATTTAAATTTTTAAAAATTTTATTTTGAAACCAAATTTTTTCAAAAATAAGCACTTTGAATCAATGAAACTTACAGATCATATAAACACAACATAAGTAAAATAATTTGTGGAGCGGTAACGATTAATTTCATTTAAGTTGCTAATTAGGGGGTGGTCTTCCCGACTTCTTTTTTGCAAAAACAAAAGGTACCAACTTTATTTTGAGCGTAACTTGCTTAACTTTAATGCTAAAAACTTTTTGTAATAAGAAAAATAAATCTTTTTTAAACGCTTTAAAAAAGTTATAATGGATTTTCCCCAAAAAGTGCTTAATTTTTTGGATATTTCACGTCGAAATATTCTATTTGAAATTTGGTGAATATGAATCTATTTTTCATTGGCTCTAACTCTGGTTCTACGAGATCCAGAGACCTAACGCGTATACCATTTTTTTAAAAATTTTATAGGCTATATTTTTGCTAAGAATGTTTTTTTCGACAAAATACTTACTTGTTGAGTTATTTGCGAAAAACCGTCTAAAAATGTGGTTATTTTGTTGAAAAATGAACATATTCACTCGCAAATAACTCGAAAAGTGTTGACTTGGCGAAAAAGCTCTATAGAACAAAAGTTACTTAAAATTAGTCAGTTTACCCATTTCCGGACTTATTTTGGACATATATTTTTTCACCCACAAGAGGGGGTGAAAGTCACCCCCAGGGCAAAAGCACACATCGGCACAATGTCACTTTTTTTCTTTGACATGTAAGCTAGACGTGTGCCAAATTTCATGTCAATCCAAGCGGTTCTTTAAAATTTAGAGCAAAAACCTTGAAAGAATGGACTATTAGAACAAATAATTTTGGCTGTATCATATAAGGATTTAATGATTTCCTTTTTAACGTTAATGTTGTGATTTGATTCGTAATTTAGATATAAACGTAAATAAAATCGTTTTTTTAATTAAATTGTTGCTTATTTCCCATTTAGAATAGTTAATTTCAAAAATGCCGCAAAGGAAAAGCTTCAAAACAACACTCTATCCAAGTATTGTGTTCATGGAAAAATTTATTAAGGACAAAAATTAATCTAAAATAAATCGTAGTTCCTTAGACGAAACATTGCATAAAATATCTCTTGTAATTTACTCTTTAAAGTTGCATTTAAAAAATTTCAATATACAAGGCAGGTGAATTTAAACACCAATTTGCTCCTTTAACGCTTACAGGACCAACCTTTTATTAGAAACTGCGAGGGCCAAGGAAGTCAATAAATGTCCACTCGTATATTTCAAAAACATGCTTTTTTATTAAAACTAATTTAAAAATAACACTTTTACAATTAAAAAAATTATTCCTAGACATTAATGAAACAGTTAAAAAAATAAAAATTTATAATTTACCCGGAGTCTTCGGCTTCAGTGGAATTGGCATCATCGCAAGATACACAAATATTTAACTTCTTGCTGTACTTATCGCATACATACATCTGAAGAACAAAATGAAGAACCATTATTCTGAAATTTTCAACAAACTCTCTTTGTTTTTGCCAACTTATTGGTCTTTTCTCTTTTAGATTTTGCTAATTTGCAACATGAACGACATTGTTCCTTTCCATGTTGGGATGTGTGACGTTGGGGGTTGCAACGAAGACACTACCCCGAACAAACAAACTTAAACTTTTTCCATAAACTTTATTTTAGTAATTAAATGTACAAGTTAATTACGTACAACTTGAGATAGGTCAGGAAAAACCCATTGACCCAGAGGTAACTAGATCCCCTGACTACGTGAGTGAGAGTGTAACAACAACAACAACATATCAGGTACACGACTTTCCTATTTATATATGTTATAATAAAAAACAGTGCAAATATATATTACCATATATGGTAAGGTACTACAAATAAGTGTAGTGAGAATGACGTTTGCTTTCTTTGCAGTCTTTCAATAGATTCAATACTTTGAACTTTGCTACTGTCGTAATAAATTATACAAATTGCATTTATTATATTATGACCTTATTTTTATAACAAAGGAATTAGGAAAATTCCGTGAGGTTTGTCGTGTACCATCACAGATGGTGTTGAAGAAAAGTTTGCGTTGGAGTTTATTTGTCATGCCATGCAGCACAAAATGCTTAAGTCCATTTAAATTTGCATCTCTTCCATCAATAAGAGGTAGCGATAAGGCAAGTTAAAATTTTTACAGAAACAAATATCGACCATTGCTCTTATTTTCATTTCAATTTGGAAAATTGGGAATAGTGGGTACTTATGCATTGATGGCTGCAATATCCCAAAAAGTGAAAAAACTGAGAATGGCCATTTTCACGTCGATAGCTCCTTCATATATCTTCTAGAATCTACGACATATAATTTCAACGTAACTGTTTACTCGTATTTACGACGTTTTGATCTGTAAACTACCGAACAGTCTAGATACCTGTCAGTTCCATAGTGGACCAAAGGGGTTATTTTTATAGTCCACCGTAAAATTTTTATAAAAGTAAGAGAAAATTAATTAAAATATATAAATACTAATTACGGCATCTAATAGAGCAGTAGTACGCCGATAACTACTAATTATTTGAGATTTTTAGGAACAAAGGTATATCTAGAATATCGGACGTAATACAATTTTGTGGATGCTTTTTACCCACGCTTGGTCCTTCTAGGCTTAAGCCGATTTTACTCCACTTTCTGAAAAGTGTAGTTAGTGAATTTTACCTCTAATAGGACGATTTGTGCCAGAGCCAAACTTAGGATAGCATTCCACAACAGGCGACAGAGACAGGCGACCGAGACAGGCGACAGATAGATGAGACCGAGACACCAAATGAACTGTCGCTCCTTAAAATGAATACGAGACCAAGACAAGCGACTTGGCTAAATGTGCGTTTGTACTTCAGTATATCATTTACTATTTTATTTGGGAACGAAGCCACAATTTTAGTTTAAAATTAAATTTATTTGACATTTGATTTACGGCATCTAATAGAGCAGTAGTCAGTGGCGGCTTTTGGGGGTAGGCAGGATGGGCCGGGCCTACCCAATAATTTTAAGAGCTTTAAAATTGAAAAAGATATATTCAGAAATTATGTTAAAGCATGTAAATAACTTTTAAATGTACTAAATCACTCAATACATCAGTGTCCGTTAAGACAACTTTGTTATTATATTATCACAGAAAGCATCGAATCGTATTCAGGCATTTTAAATATCATTAATAGGCCCGCTCGCACCAGGCCGACCTAGCTCACATAAGATCTCCGTACAAAAAGCGTTTGAAGTTAAGCAGCTTGCCGGACAATGATTTTATTTGTCGTATTATGCTTGGTGTATAGGTCCGAATCGAACTGGCCTTCGCCTAGCCTCGTTGCCTCTTTAAGCATAATGATCGAATTCTAATATAAATTTTCTTTTAAATTTTGATAAAAAAATATGTAACATGTTCTATAATTGTAACATATTTTTAGACAAACAACACAATTGTAAACAAGTGCACGTTTGCGCAAATGAGTTCAAAAAAATTCGTAAAATTCGAAAAAAAAAATTTGTTCGATTTTCACTGTTATTACTAGTGGTTTGGCCGATCTAGGTTGATTGTTTAAAATTTTTCTTGGAATAGTGCGATAGTTTTATAATTGATACATAAAAATGAGTTTTTCTGAGGCTTTACTAAATCTGTTAAAGTTACCTTCTAAGTATTTTTATACATAAAAATAAATTAATATTAGCATATTATGTATTACACATACTTATATGTAATTTGCTGACTTGGCCTACCCAAAATTTTACCTCACCAGCCGCCACTGGCAGTAGTACTCCGATAACTACTAATTATTTGTGATTTTTAGGAACAAAGGTACCTATTTAGAAAATCGGACGTAAGGCAATTGTGTGAATACTTTTTACCCACTCTTGGTTCTTGTAGGGTTAAACCGATTTTACTCCACTTTCTGAAAAGTGTAGTTAGTGAATGAATTTTACCTCTAATAGGACGATTTTTGCCAGAGCCACACTTAGAATACCATTCCGCAACAGGTGATAGACACAAGAGACCGAGACTGGCGACAGATAGATGCGACAGAGCCACCAAATGAACTGTCGCTCCTTAAAATGAATACGCGACCGGGACGCATATTTACAGATGCTTGCGTGTGTAGACACCAGGGTGTTGAAATCAGTTAGGGTTTGGAAAAACAGTACATTTGCACATGCTAGCGCGTGTTGACACCACGGTGTTGAAATCAGTTAGGGTTTGGAAAAACAGTACGTTTACAGACGCTAGCGTGTGTTGACACTAGGGTGTTGAAATCAGTTACGGTTTGGAAAAACAGTACAGTTACAAATACTAGCAGATTTGGACACCAAAGTGTTGAATCCAGCTAGCTTTTTTAGTAATTAATATACATGCATAAATGCTAACGGCTATTGACTTTGATTTTATATACCTACTGCTGTGGAAAAATATTTAAGTGATTTAGGTATTACTAAATAATTAAACGTTGTTGGGATATAAACAATAATATATTAACACAAAAGAACAACATAAAAAATAATGTTGCTCTGAAGCTATGTGCTTGTGGCATTTTTATAATTAACTATTTAGATCGGAAATAAGCCACAATTAAATTGAAAAAAAAATAATTTTATTAACGTTTCGATGCCCAAATCGGGTGTCTTTGTCAAAATAAAAAATACTACTGCAGGGTGTTTGGTAAAGAATGGGCCATAGCTTAACCTCAGGTTCCTGAGGTTAAAATAGGCCGATTTAAGCTAACTTACCTTAGTACAAAGTTTATAATAACCGAGATACAGGGTGTCAAAGTTAAACTTTTTTTATTTATTATTGAATATTTCCTGACAGGCATGAGACATCAACACGAAATTTGGTATGTGGGGGTTTTTCGGGACGAGAAAACTAAATTCCCTACCAAAAGTTATGTGTTGCCCAGAGGGCGCCACATACTCCTTTAAGCACTCATTTAATACGTTCAATTTTTTTTATCCGTCACTCCGCATAATTTTGACATTAAAATTTGTATTTCCCTATTAGTTTTACTTAAAAAAGGTATACCTCTTTCATCTCCCTAAACTCAACCGTTTACTAGATAAACGCATTTTAAATCTACAGTGCAACATAATTTTTAGCATAATATCATTGTAGTTACACCAGAAAAATAACTTAAAACCATAAAATTATCCAAAAATGTATCGCAAATTTCTTCAAATGAAATTTACGATGCAATGCCATAAATTTGAGAACTGGCACAATTATTATGGTTTTAAGTTATTTTTCGGGTGTAACTACAATGATATTATGCTAAAAATGATGGTGTATCGCAGATTTAAAATGCGTTTATCTCGAAAACCGTTGAGTTTAGAGAGATGAAAGAAGTATAGCTTTTTAAGTAAAACTAATAGGAGAATAAAAATTTTAATGTCAAAATTATACAGAGTGAGGGATAGAAAAAATTTAACGTAATAAATAAGTTCTGAAAGGCGTATGTGGCGCCCTCTGGGCAATATATAATTTTTGGTAGGGAATTTAGTTTTCTTGACCCAAAAAAACCTCACATACCAAATTTCATGTTGTTATCTCATATCTGTCAGGAAATATTCAATAATAAATAAAAAAAAGTTTAACTTTGACACCCTGTATCTCGGTTATTATAAACTTTGTACTAAGGTAAGTTAGCTTAAATCGGCCTATTTTAACCTCGGGAACCTGAGGTTAAGCTATGGCCCATTCTTTACCAAACACCCTGTATATTAAACAAAAACGTTGTTGCTTAGTAAAAAATTCTACTAATAATTTTTTTAATGTGACTCATTTATATTGGCAATTCATACATATATTATACATTTTAAAGTATTTTTTACTAAACAACAGCATTTTTGTTTAATTTAGTAGTACGTATTTTGTATTTTGACAACGACACCCGATTTGGGCGTCGAACCGTTAATACATTTTTTTTTAATTTAATTGTGGCTTATTTCCCATCTAAATAGTTAATTATAAAAATGCCACAAGCACATAGCTTCAGAACAACATTATTTTTTATGTTGTTTTTTGTGTTAATATATTATTGTTTATATCCCAACAACGTTTAATTATTTATTAATACCTAAATCACTTAAATATTTTTCCACAACAGTAGGTATATAAAATCAAAGTCAATAGCCGTTAGCATCTATGCATGTATAACCACTAAAAAAGCTAGCTGGTTTCAACACTCTGGTGTCCAAATCTGTTAGTATTTGTAAATGTACTGTTTTTACAAACCCTAACTGATTTCAACACCCTAGTGTCAACACACGCTAGCGTCTGTAAACGTACTGTTTTTCCAAACCCTAACTGGTTTCAACACCGTGGTGTCATCACACGCTAGCATCTGTAAATGTACCGTTTCTCCAAACCCTAACTGATTTCAACACCCTGGTGTCTACACACGCAAGCATCTGTAAATATGCGACCGGGACAAGCGACATAGGCCAAATGTGCGTATACACTTGAGTATATCATTTACTATTTTATTTGGGAATAAAGCCACAACTTTAGTTTGAAATTAAATGTATTAAAAATGTGTAAGAATATCTATTTTGATAACGATTTCCAAAGCGGACGTCAAAACGTCAAATAAATTTAATTTAAAACTTAAATTAATTGTGGGTTTATTCACAAATAAAATAGTAAATTACATAAGATGCCACACGGAAATAGCTTCAGAACAATACACAGTATATCAGATGTAAAAAAGAATGTATATTGGCTTCGAAACCATTCTTTAAAATTTTACTAGAAGCAGAAGAAGAAGATCATATATTACATATTTCAAATGAAAAGACGAAGCTGTATAAATTCTATAGGTATCTAAAAGGAGGGGCGAAGAAGAATTTTACATTTTCCAGGCCGACAAAATCCCCGTATGATCCCACTTGAGGATCAAATAGCGCTGGACTCTTGCCACTAACTTCATAATTGGCCTTTCTCGCCAATAAATTTTATTTCGGACGTTATTGTTATTAATAAAAAGTACGTACAAATTGGTGCTGCAAGTGTCGTGCATCGACCGACTTCTTCACTACTGCTCTTGTAGGATACCGAGGAGACAGACAATCAACAGTCGTTTGTCGGTTTCTCGCTTATCTCGGTCGCGGGCTACAGAACGACCCTGATATAATTGCATTGAGAACAGACGTGGAGAGACAACAATCGGTCTCGCCTAATTGTCGCCTGTCTGGGTCACCTGCAACGGTGTCCTGCAGACCCGGCGATAACGGTCCTGCAAGAAATGCACTGCAGGCGGGCGCCCCTGTTTAGGGGTCGTCAAAATGAGCTTTTTCTGCTGGTGTGGTACAAAATACTAATTTAAAAAACAGAAGGGCGCTTAGTTTTGCAGGCGGGCACCTTATACCCTAGCGCCGGTACTAGTCTCCTGTTTAGATCGCTTGTTGCAAAGAGCCACAAATACAGCTCTGGAGCCACACTTTGCCGACCACTGGATTAGAGCATTTCTCCGACCTTGTTTGCAAACTTTTACTAATATTCTTCTATTCCTATCAGAAACTAGTTGTGGATGAATCGGTTAGGTTAGATTGTTTAAGCCTAAGATACTTCCTGTTTCTCCATGGTGCTTAAAATTAAATTCCACTCTAGTATTAGGAAAATTTATCCGCCACTTATCACATTGTATTCTTCTTCTTCAAGTGCCATCTCCACGACGGAGGTCGGCAAGCATCATAGCTATTAGGACTTTGGAGACGGCTGCTCTGAAAAGTTCGTTTGATGTACATCCATACCATTCTCTCAGGTTGCGCAGCCACGATATTCTGCGTCTCCCTATGCTTCTTTTTCCTTGAATCTTTCCCTGCATAACGAGTTGGAGCAAGTTGTACCTCTCTCCACGTGTAATATGCCCGAGATATTGTATTCTTGAGGCAATAATTTTTAATCACCAACTCACAGATTTTTTAATTTATAGAGATACCGATATCAAAGATACCAAAGGTAGGCGCTCTTACCACTGAGCCACAGAGGGGGTTGAGTCATCTATATTAAATCATATTGTGGGAATTTGTTTGTCGACAGGTTTCAGTTGCCTATATTCTTAACTGCCTTTCTATCAGTTGCGTAACGTACATTCACTGCACGCAATTTATTCAGTAAAATATTTTGACAGGGCTAGATTCTACCTCTAGAACCTCTGATTCGTTCGAGAGAATTAATAAACATTGCTCAGAGTTTTATTGCATAGTAAGCATCGACAACCTACACTGCATTAAAACCCATTACCAGCCTTTAACCATGTTAAATAAAAAAACGATATATTGTAAAACCCAAAAAACGGCAAATATTGCTAACACTAGACTAACTAAAATAGAAGCTGATCGTTGGCAATTGTGGGTCTACGTCATCTATCATGAAACTCGTTGGTCAACAGTAGACCGAACCGCATATTTACGCATGCTCCTAAACGCGGCACCAGTGTGCTGAAATCTGTTAGCCTTTGATACACACTAGCGAACATCCATAAACTACGTCGTAAATATTTTGGACTTTTGTATACCCTCCCCCCTTTCTGTCGTAAAGTATCATGTACAGTCGACCCCCCCCCCTTTAGTGATTATTTTTAAATTTCATGATATTTCTGGATTTTTTACCTTTTTCTGTAAGTTTAACTCTCAAACCTCTTTTAACTCTCAAACTGTACTTACGAATTTCACTGAACAACTAATTAGCTTTATTTTGACAGAGGCCGGCACTTTTATCGGAATTCGTATGTTTTCTTACCTGCATCATATGGTTTTTAAGATAAATTTTCTAGAATTGAAAATTACCAGACTGCAAAACAAACATGAGATCTCCGTATTTCATAAAGTTACCCATACTGACACAACCATACACGTCATCCCATCCTACACAACAGAACTTATCAGTCTACCATAGCATGTTACATATGTTGACAGAAATTTCCCTGTCAAACAATAACTTCAAGGTGCCCATACTGACACAACCATACACAATCCATCATCCCATCCCACACAACAGAAATTAGCAGCCTACCATAGCATATTACATAAATTGACAGAAATTCCTATGTCAAAAAATAACTTCAAGATCACGGTTATTAGACTTTATTACGGTTGCCTTGACCGACGTGACGGTGGTGGGGAGACTTATATTTTTAACTTTACGTCACAAGAGTACACATTCCCATATTTTTAAATGATTTTCGATCATTGAATGTGTGTTATTGTGTATATGTGTATTATTTGTGTTATTATGAAATAATAAGACAAATAGTACACATTTTATCTTATACCGGGTGGTGAATCGTAAAAAGGGCCATAGGAAACTCAATTTAAAATTCTAAATTGTTGAATTCCTGCTTCCCTAATTATCTTACATCAAAAGTCATGAGAGAATACTTGTAGAGAATTAAAATCTGTATTAAAATCAAAAGTTAAAATTGTTCTACGATTTAAATGCATTCCAAAATTTTTAAAAATATGATACATTTGCCACAATAGGTATGCGTGTAAAAGTTAGGCCACACGTTACTATTTAACTGAGAGTGCTCACACCATTGACTGAATAAAAAATCTGTATTATTAATACTTTCTCCGCAACTGAGGGTATCTTATCAACTGTATTGTTTTTAAACAATAGATGATAAAATAAGAATATTGACAGTTCAAAAATGTGAACATTATTGCATTGTGTATGGCCTAAGTTTGGGCTGAAAACTAAAATGTATTACATTTTTACAAAATTTTGGAATATGTTGTTTTCAATACAGATTTCAGTCCTCTACAAATAGTTTCTAATGTCTTTTGATGTAAAATAATTAGGGAAGCTGGAATTCAACAGTTTAGAATTTTACTTTAAGTTAATGCAAAATTTTGACGCATGTCAAAATTCTCAATGTGTTTTAATTGTATTCATTTTTTTCGAATACTGAGAAAACTAATAAATATTTTTGAAAAATTTAAACTCAGAATGAAAGACTACATTATTACCGAGGGCCGAAAGTCCCTGAAAACTTCTATAATGTTTATTTTAATAAGTTACAGGGCTGAAAATAAAAAAAGTGTGATATTTAATTTCAAATATTTCATTCAATAGAAACTGCTTGTTTATTTTAAGGGCCTTTCCGCCCTCGGTAATAATGTAATCTTTCATCCTGCGTTTAAATTTTTCTAAAATACTTGGTTTTCTCACGATTCGAAAAAAATCATATTACGATTCAAATGACAATACACTCTCGTGACGTAATCGCACCCTTAATGTTCATTGGTTAGTCCATCTAGGCAACCGTAGTAATGTCTAAGAACCGTGCTTCAAGATAGAATTTAACATCATTAAACGAAAAGCAGTAAACAATGGGTACAACGAACAAACATTTAACAAAAGTTTAAATCAAAAAACTGCATAAGAAAGCCCTGAAATTAGCCTTGCCACTACCATAGAAAAAACCTAATACCTTCTGCCCTATCACATATTCGCGGTGTGCAAGTACTTGGAGGCGATACGAGAAACGATCGTGCGAGAATAGCTTTTCATCGATTGTTATTTGTTTCGAGCTTCTATCATGTGTCACATAATATTAATATATCTACGTCACACGTCTTTGGTTTGTATTATTGGGTGCGTTCGGACGACCACAGCGGCTGGACAGCTGAGCCAGCAGTAGCTGTCAGACGTCACCGCTGGAAGCCAGCCGCTGAGAGATTTACTAAGCTTTCCCTATCACGGCTGGATACAACCACTCAGCCGATTTCTGCTGACAGCCAGCCGCTATGGTCGTCCGAACGCACCCATTGGTATTCTTTTTCTCATGATCATCTGTCAGTGCGTCATAGTTTTTCGATTTCTTTCTAACGCATTAAATTGTATGTGACAGAAAAAAGGCACGTCCGCGATTACAGATATTTACAACAATTATTCTAGTTATTCTAGTTGTCGATAGATGGCGCCATAATAAAAAAAATATTTTTTTAATTAGATAATAATATTACAAATATAATCTGTATAATTTATAAGACTATTCAAATCAAAGAAAATACCATTTTATAAATGCAAGAAACACATTTGATTTGTTTTTATTCCAAATTGAAAATATAATGTGACAACTGTCAGATTTAACTAAAATGTCATGTTAGAATAAATGTCATAAATGTGTATTACCACTGACTTACCCTTTTTCCTATCATTTGTTACGCACTGAAAAATGCTCATGAAAAGGAGAATATATACCAATAACGTATGACGTAGATATATTAATAGGTTTGTTCTAGCATCAGTTTCAAACAGTTTGAAACCATCAGCGACTAGCGGACCAGCGCGAGTAGAGGGGATAGCACTGGTGACTCTATTATGTTCTGTCCACAAACCATACATACTCATAGACGTTTCACGTAAATTGTCAAGGTCAAGACAGCAAATTAGTTACCATTCCAATCCAGAGATGTCGCTGTCAGTCAATTTTCTTGTCATATTTAACAACTGACAGTTGACAATTAAATTAATTTGTTATTTACTTTTTATTTTACAGTTTGTGGTTTAATTATTTTATTATAGTGGTGTTACGTTTTTAATTAGATTAATCACAATATTAATCAATTGTATTAACCATCCGTTTTTATGAGTAGAATTTTCAGTTTACATTGATCATCCCGTGTTGTGTTTCTCCACATTTAAAAAAAAAACAATATAATAGATCCTGAAACAGATTATTCCAATAGACAAGTGTGTCATCAACATTTCTGGCCTATATATTTTTGGAAGTTTGTAAAAGATTATAAGGTAATATTTATCTAAACAATCATCCTACAAGATTTTTTCAAAAATTTTCATTCAACTCAATATTACACATCAGTGCTTTCACGTGACACATGGCAGTAGTGTTTAGCATTTTGAAAACAAATTGGAATATTTGAAGTTTTCAGTAAAATATTGAATAAAACATTGAATTGTCTTTCTGTTGTTTTAATTTCCTGCCAAATTTCATCAAAAATCACGCAAAATTTATAAGTTGAAATTCCCACGTAACTAAAATTTGTCAATTTAGTTCCCATTCCAATCAAGAGATGGCGTTAATTCGATCCGAAAGATTAACATGGTCGTGAAACGTCTATAAGTATATATGGTCTGTGGTTCTGTCACTGACCAACTGTTTGCTGACGGTTTCTGACTAGTTTGACTGTTTGCTAGAACAAACCACGGTTATTAGACTTTATTACGGTTGTCTTGTCCGACGGTGGTGGGGAGACTTATATTTTTGACTTTACGTCACAAGAGTTTACATTCCCATATTTTTAAATGATTTTCGATCATTGAATGTGTGTTATTGCGTATATATGTGTATTATTTGTGTTATTATGAAATAATTAGAAAAATAGTACACATTTTATCTTATACCAGGTGGTGAATCGTAAAAAGGGCCATAGGAAACTCGATGTAAAATTCTGAATTGTTGAATTCCTGCTTCCCTAATTATTTTACATCAAAAGTCATGAGAGAATACTTGTAGAGAATTAAAATCTGTATTAAAATCAAAAGTTAAAATTGTTCTACGATTTAAATGCATTCCAAAATTTTTAAAAATATGATACATTTGCCACAATAGGTATGCGTGTAAAAGTAAGGCCACACGTTACTATTTAACTGACAGTGCTCACACCATTGACTGAATAAAAATAGTATATTGTACAACAAGAGAGAAAAAAGACATATTCCTCACGAGCGCAGAAGTTTGTTGGCACGAGCCGAGGTACGAGGCGAGTGCCGCAAATCAAGCGAGGGAGAAATATGTCGTTTTCTCACGTGTTGTACACTGTACTTTTTCTATGGATGCGTTTTTGTCAAGAGTTCAAACTTCAAAATTAAATAATTTAGGTGCTTTTATGTAGATTATATGCCAAAATGGAAATAAAATACATATTATAAACATATGTAGGTATTTAATATTCTTAATATTTATATACTTTTATTTATTTAAATTTGTAGTTACCAGTTAGTTATATTTGAACAGTTTTGAAAGGTAATTTTTGGTAAGTTTCGAATTGATACATTTTATTTGACAAGAATATTTGTGATTGTATTGTGCATGTCACCAAGGAAACCGCGATTCTACGTATTGAACCCGTGAGAAAAAATATTTCTCACTGCAATGGCCGACTTTTCTCACAGCCTGAGAAATTGTTCGTTTTGAATGTATGTTAGTAGTGAGAGAAGTTGCACATTGTATAGCATCCATAGAAAAATCTTTATTATTAATCCTTTCTCCGCAACTGAGGGTATCTTATCAACTGTATTGTTTTTAAACAATAGATGATAAAATAAAAATATTGACAGTTCAAAAATGTGAACATTAGTGCATTGTGTGTGGCCTAAGTTTGGGCTGAAAACTAAAATGTATTACATTTTTACAAAATTTTGGAATATGTTTAATTACGTAGACCAATTTTAACAGTTATTTCCAATACAGATTTCAATCCTCTACAAATAGTTTCTAATGTCTTTTGATGTACAATAATTATTAGGGAAGCTGGAATTCAACAGTTCAGAATTTCACATTGAATTAATGCAAAATTTTGACGCATGCCAAAATTCTCAATGTGTTTTAATTGTATTCATTTTTTTCGAATCCTGAGAAAACTAATAAATATGTTTGAAAAATTTAAACTCGGAATGAAAGACTACATTATTACCGAGGGCCGAAAGTCCCTGAAAACTTCTATAATGTTTATTTTAATAAGTTACAGGGCTGAAAATAAAAGAGAAGTGTGATATTTAATTTCAAATATTTCATTCAAAAGAAACTTTTTATTTATTCTAAGGGGCTTTCCGCCCTCGGTAATAATGTAATCTTGCATCCTGCGTTTAAATTTTTCTAAAATACTTGGTTTTCTCAGGATTCGAAAAAAATCATATTACGACTCAAATGACAGTAAACTCTCGTGACGTAATCTCACCCTTAATGTTCATTGGTTAGTCGATTTAGGCAACCGTAGTAATGTCTAAGAACCGTGAGAACAAACCTAATATTATGTGACACATGACAGAAGCTCGAAACAAATGACTGTGAATGAAAAGCCCTATAGCGGAGAAATATTGTAACTTTCTTAAATAATTCATTGTCAATTGAAATTGTCAAATTAATGTAGGTATATTTCATATCTACTGTCAGTGAAGAAGAAAAATTATATATTGCTCCACAATATTGACATGATATGCAATTATTATATAAAGGTAAATGTAATTAATTGTATTTTGCTTGCATTATTGCATTTTATTAACTAATTTTATTTACTACATACAATTGTTTAGATTGTTTACGTTTTAATAACATAACCTGAATCTTATTTTTTCTTCTTATTATTTTTTTGGACTATGGCCTTGACAATTATCCAGCAACCAGGACCATATGATTGGCCAATATAATTAAAAGTGCGAATAAAAGTGCAGAGCGAAGAAACCAGGTGTCGCTTTTCCGAACTTGCACGGTCCCAATACAGTCAAGATATAAACAAAAATAGCCAAACACATAAGAAATAAAGGAATAACACTAGATCTCTGAGCTAACAACAACTTATTCAAATAGATTAAGAACAATAAGAGCCAAAAGAGAAAGCAATTACAGAGTGGTGTACCTATACAAACTGACATTTGGTGACTGTCCAAAAACTTACATACTAAAGAGTATTAAATTCTCCATATTCAAAATAAAGGCCTTAATCTAACTTTATTATAATCTGTGGAAATTAATAAATTAAAAAACAGACATAATTCGGGATTGACACAAGCAACTCCCTACTCCTCAACTTATTTAGTTAAATACTTTAAAGTGTAGACGCATTTAGTCCATTCTTTCACGGTTTTTGCTCTAAATGTTAAAGAACCGCTTGGATTGACATGAAATTTGGTATATGCATAGCTTACATGCCAAAGAAAAAAAGTGATATTGTGCCGATGTTTGCTTTTGCCCTAGGGGTGACTTTCACCCCCTATTGGGGGTGAAAAAATATAAGTCTAAAATAAGTCCGGAAAGGGATAAACTGACTAAGTTTAAGTAACTTTTATTCTATAGAGCTTTTTCGCCAAGTCAACACTTTACGAGTTATTTGCGAGTGAATATGTTCATTTTTCAACAAAGTAACTACATTTTTAAACGGTTTTTCGCAAATAACTCAAAAACTAAGTATTTTGTGGAAAAAAACGATTTTTCCAGAAATATAGCCTGTAAAAAAGTAAACAAGATGGTGGACGCGTTAGGTCTCTGGACCTCGTAAAACCAGAGTTATAGCAAATGAAAAATAGATTCATATTCACCAAATTTCAAATAGAATAATTTGAAGTGAAATATCCAAAAAATTAAGCACTTTTTGGGGAAAACCCATTTTAACTTTTTTAAAGTGTTTAAAAAAGCTTTATTTTTGTTTTTATAAAAAGTTTCTAGCATTAAATTTATAAGTTACGCTCAAAATAAAGTTGGTCTCTTTTGTTTTGGCAAAAAAAATCAGGAAGACCACCCCCTAATTAGCAACTTAAATTAAATTAATCGTTACCGCTCCACAAATTATTTTACTTATGTTGTGTTTATATGATCTGTAAGTTTCATCGATTCAAAGTGCTTATTTTGGAAAAAATTTGATTTTAAAATAAAATATTTAAAAATTTTAATTTTGAAAAATATGCTTTTTTCAAAATACCTTAAAAAATGTTAGAGATACCAAAAATCTCGAAAATCAAATAAAGTCAGCATTGCTTTTCTGAATATAATGTATTTTTTTGTTTTTCTGTTAGACAAAAAGTGATTAAGATTTGGTGTTTCTAAATTTGCATACATTCGTGATCAGTGACTCGTTCAACCCCTTTTAACTACAGCCCTTTCAAAAATAGGGACTTTTAGTCCTGTCGCCAGGGGGGGTACAACGGCCTTCTTAATTCAGATGGACTTACCCAAGTTTTTTTTATGTATTTTGACCCGTAGAACACGAATTTTTTGGGTAACAGTTGATCCGGATGTCGATAAGATTGTTATAAACAAAGAAGTTGAGGAATTACATAACAGCGATTTCTCGCAAAACAAAAATTTTTTTTGTATTTTTTGGGTCATTCTAACCAAAAAATGTTCCTACAAGTTTTTTCGTAGGATGCATAGTTTTCGAGATAAACGCGGTTGAACTTTCAAAAAATGGAAAAATTGCAATTTTTGAACCCGAATAACGTTTGAATAAAAAATAAAATAGCAATTCTGCTTACCGCCTTTAAAAGTTTAAGTCAAATTATATCTGTATTGAATATTTGTATTGCTAAAAATTTATTTTTTGATTGTTAAAATAGCTATAAACACATACTGTTTCCCGTGCCTAATACATGCGTTTTAATGCATGCTACTTAGAAATAGCCCCGCTTGCACTTTTACCTCCTCTACGTACTCGTTCGATTTTAAATGAGAAATCATTGAAACATCACTCAAGCACTAGGTGTTTATAGCTTTGTTTTAACAATAAAATAATACATTTTTGGCAATACAAATAATTAAAACCGATATAATTTGACTTGAACTTTCAAATGCGGTAAGCAGAATTGCTATTTTATTTTTTAATCAAAAGTTTTTCGGGTTCAAAAATTCCAATTTTTCGATTTTTTTAAAGTTCAACCGCGTTTATCTCGAAAACTATGCATCCTACGAAAAAATTTGTAGGAACATTTTTTGGTTAAAATGGCCCAAAAAATACAAAAAAATGTTTTGTTTTGCGAGAAATCGCTGTTATGTGATTCCTCAACTTCTTGGTTTATAACAATCTTATCGACATCCGGATCAACTTTTACCCAAAAAATTCGTGTTCTACACGTCAAAATACATAAAAAAAACTTGGGTAAGTCCATCTGAATACAGAAGGCCGTTGTACACCCCCTGGCGACAGGACTATTTGAACCGATGAAACTTACAGATCATATAAACAATACATACTCGAGTCAAATAACTTGTGAAGTCGTAACGATTAAGTTCATTTGAGATAATAATTAGGGGGTGATTTTCCCGATATTTTTACCAAAAAAAAAGGGACTAACTTTATTTTGAGCGTAACTTGTTTACTTTTGATGCTAGAATTTTTTTTTTAAACAAAAAGTAAGCTTTTTTTAAACACTTTAAATAAGTTGTAATGAATTTTCCCCGAAATGTGCTTCATTTTTGGTTATTTCACGTTAAAGTATTCCATTTGGAATTTGACGAATATGATCCTAATTTTAATTAGCTATAACTCTGCTTCTACTAGGTACAGAAACGTGATATGTACACCATTTTTAAACTTTTTTAGAGGCTGTATTTTTGATATGAATGTTTTTTCGACAAAATACTTACCATTTGAGTTATTTGCAAAAAACCGTCTAAAAGCGTGGTTATTTTGTTGAAAAAATGAATATATTCACTGGCAAATATCTCGAAAAGTATTGAATAAGTGAAAAATCTCTATAGAACCAAAGTTACTTAAAATTAGTGAGTTTATAAATTTCCGGACTTACTTTGGACGAATACTTTTTCACCCCCAAGAGGGGGTGAAAAGCACCCCCGGGTCAAAAGCACATATCGGTACAATATCACTTTTTTCGTTGACTTTTTAGCTATGTGTATGCCAAATTTCATGTCAATCCAAGCGGTTCTTTAAAATTTAGCGGTTTTGCAATATTTTACCGTTAAAAAACGTACTAATTGTGAAAACCCATCACTTGAGAAAGGCACTCTGCAGAAATAGCTTGAACTGCAGTGCAGGCTAATACGCAGTCCCGATCTTAACCCAATTGAACACATTTGGGACACCCTTTAAAAAATTGGTAAGATCAAGAGTATCAGCCCCTACCTATATCCTTCTGAGAGCTCAAGACGGTTGCGGTAGAGGAGTGGCACAATATCTCCCAACCAGATATCCAGGATATTAAGGATGGATTGCCGAAGAGTGTCCAAGAAGTCCTAAGGGAAAAAAAGGGGTAATTTCCATTATTAATACTCATTATTTTAAGTGAAACCTTCTTTACGGACGTTGTGCACTATTTGAGATGGGGAAAAAGCATTGAATTCGCGACCGTCATTGCGACCGTCATTGCGACCGTCATCGCGACCGTCATCGCGACCGTCATCGCGACCACTATCGCGACCGTCATCGCTTCGGCAAAATAAATCTTGTACGTTTATATTATGTGTATGTATAATAATATATAGGGTGTTTCATTGGGAAACGGAAATACTTTAACTGTGAATATAGGCCACCAAGCTGGTTCAAGACATACTACATTTTTTGCCCTGCCGACTTTTATAACCGAGTTACAGGGTGTTTTATCGATTTTGCCTAATTCTTTTTTAAGCCATAACTTTAGAACCACCCTGTATACTTTTTGATATTTGTTACACATATGTCTCATTCAGAACCCAAACGACCGACATACTAACCATAAGAAAAATCCAGGTCCGGATTAACAAAAAATTATAAAGTAATTGTGACCTTAAAACAACACCCTGTATATTCAAATCTTGAAAATCTGTTTGCATATTTAAAAAGAGCACAAAAAAGTAAGTATAATGGTTTGCTTCAATTTTTCGGCCAGACAATTTTATGACTTTAATTTTGAAATTATATCGAATTTTTTAAGAACTCTGATATTAAAAAGCAGGTATTATTAACTTTTAGTTATAAATTATAGAAGTTAATGAATAAATACTCATTTTAAAAATAATCATTACTTATTTACCACATTTTAACGACCCAATTACTAATGACAAGAAAAATCCAGGTCCGGATTAACAAAAAATATAAAGTAATTGTGAGCTTGAACCAACACCCTGTATATTATAATTTTGAAAATTTGTGTGCCCATTTTAAAAGAGCATAAAAAACTGTGATTAAATGTTCATTTTAATTTTTTCGCCGTTGATTTAATTACACCAATTTTGAAATTACATTGAAATTTTAAAGAACTCTGAGATTAAAAACCAGATTATGTATTATTACCTTTTAATAATTTAATGTTAATGAATCAATACTTATTTTAAAAATACTTAATACTTATTTACTACGCTGGCTTCATGGATTCTCTGTATTTGTAGCTGTATGCAAAATGCACATCATTAAAAATTAGAATTGCGAGAATTGGGATATTTTGATGATTTAGTAAAAAATTAAAAAACAGCTATATCTAATAAAAAAAATTGTTTAAACAATTCAACAATTGAAACATTAATTAAAAATATTTGAACTAGAAATAACAGTTGCTCAAATTGTCCGACATTTTGTTCGATGCATTTCCTTGCTCGTTTTAAAAGATTTCGAATCGATTTTCTTATTATATTGGATTTGTTCTTCATTTTTCTGGCAGCTTCTTGTGACCTTGACAGAATTAATCAATATGATTTCAAAATTGCCGTAATTAAATTATCGGCGCAAAAACTTGGCATGCACATTTTAACGCAGTTTTTGATCCTCTTTTAAAATGCGCAGACAAATTTTCAAAATTTCAATATACAGGGTGTTGGTTCAAGCTCACAATTACTTTATATTTTTTTGTTAATCCGGACCTGGATTTTTCTTGTCATTAGTAATTGGGTCGTTCCAATGTGGTAAATTAGTATCGATTATTTTTAAAATGAGTATTTATTCATTAACTTTAATAATTTATAACTAAAAGTTAGTAATACCTGCTTTTTAATGTCAGAGTTCTTAAAAAATTCAATATAATATCAAAATTAAAGTCATAAAATTGTCTGGCCGAAAAATGGAAGCGAACCATTAAACTTAGTTTTTTGTGCTCTTTTCAAATATGCAAACATATTTTCAAAATTTGAATATACAGGGTGTTGTTTTAAGGTCACAATTACTTTATAATTTTTTGTTAATCCGGACCTGGATTTTTCTTATAGTTAGTATATCGGTCGTTTGGGTTCCGAATGAGACATACGTGTACCAAATATTAAAAACATATACAGGGTGGTTCTAAAGTTATGGCTTAGGAAAGAAATGGGCAAAATCGATAAAACACCCTGTAACTCCGTTATAAAAGTCGGTAGGGCAAAAAATGTGGTATATCTAGAACCGGCTCTGTGACTTCTATTCACCATTAAAGTATTTCCGTTTCCCAATGAAACACCCTGTATAAATTGTGAGAAGTATTTAAATTTAAAAGAAATTTAAAACCTATTTTTGGATGGGGAAAAAGGATTAATTTGGCGACCGTCATCGCTTCGGTAAAATAAATTTTGTACGTATATTTATGTTTTTTTATGTATATATAAATTGTGTAGAATTATTTACTTTTAAAATAAATGCAAAACCTATTTGTGGATGGGGAAAAAGGATTTATTTAGCGACCATTATCGCGACCGTCATCGTTTCGGCGAAATAAATTTTGTACGTAGATATGTATATATATTATGTGTATGTATATATAAATAATGTAGAAGGCACGCAACGTGTATATAATATAGGTATAACACCTATTTTTGGATGGGGAAAAAGAATTTCCCCAAGAATTTGGATGGGGAAAAAGAAGATTTCGCGACCGTCATTGTTTAGTCAAAATAAATTTTGTATGTATAAATATTATCTTCTTCTTTTTCTTCAGCCTGTTTGCATCCACTCCTGGACAAAGGTCTCCCCATGAGTTCTCCATTCGTGTTTTGTGCTATTTAGTGCCACTTTCTCCCCATGTTTGCTTTGATGTCGTCTAGCCATCGCTTTTGTGGTGTTCCTCTACTACGACTGTGCTCGCTCTACTACTACTGTTCTCGCGTGGTCTCCAATGTACAATGTTTTTCGTCCACGTTTCGATGTTTTGTCGTGCCACGTGTCCTACCCAGGTCCATTTCATTTGTGCAATTCTTCCAATTACATCTTCCACTTTCATCCTGCTTCACACGTCCTCATTTTGTATATCATGTTCTCTCAGAGATACCCCTAACATAGCTCGTTTGATCGCCCTCTGTATCGTTCTCAATCTATTGGCTGATACCATTGTAAGTGTCATCGTCTCCATGACATAGGTCATTACTGGTAGAATATAACTGTTGAATACCTTTTTCTTTAGATATATTGGTATTTTTTTGTTCTTCAACATATCACTGAGTCTTGTTACTGCTGCCCAAGTCATTCGGATTCTTCTAGTTATTTCTGCCGTTCGATTCTGTTTGCCTAGTTCTAGTTTCATCGTGTGACATAGGTATAGTCCGTCCGCTATAACTTTTCCCATGCGGTACGATTCATTTTCAATCAAATTAAGTCAAAACAGAAAGTAAAACGTACGCCGATGTGTGTAGTATATAGTATACAGTATACAAAATGTATATACACATCGACGTTCGTTTCAATTTATGTTTTGACTTAATTTGATTGACAATGCATCGTACCGCATGGGAAAAGTTATAGCGGACGGACTATACAGGGTGTTTCATTAATAATTGTCCATATAGTAACTGGAGAAACCTTAGTACAAAATACGAAGATTTAACCTAAAACACTTAAATAAAATGTGGTTCCTTACTGAGTTACAGGGTGTTTTATCTAAAAATTTAAAAATTATTTTTGCTCAGCATTTTTAAACTATTCGACGTATCCTTTTTATACTTGGCAGGTAGTATAGGTACTGTACAAACTACTAAATTATGTTAAACAAACGTTTCTGGCCATTACCAGAGGCGTATGACGGGGGAAAGTGAATGGTTGACCCTTTCCAAATTCTACGCCACTGGCGAAATTACTATTTTAGTTCAATTTTTGGATTCTCCAATACTTTCTATGAAAATAATATACTCTTCATTCGTAAAGATTAAGGCATTAGTTTTCGAGATCTTTGAAGTTAAAAATGAAACGACACAGTTATTTTGATTAATGTATTGTGTCGCTTCATTTTTAATTTCAAATATCTCGAAAACTAATAATTTTATCGTTACGATTAAAGAGTATATTATTTACATAAAAAGTATTGCGAAATCAAAAAATTACACTAAAATGGCAATTTCGTCAGTAGCGTAGAATTTGGGAAGGGTCAACCAGCCACTATTCCCTGTCGTACGCCTCTGGTAGTAGCTAGAAACGTTTATTTAGCTTAATTTAGTAGGGTGCACAGTACCTACACTTTCTGTCAAGTATGATAAGGTTACGCCAAATAGTTTTAAAGTACTGGGTACAAATAATTTTTAAACTTTAATCGTATGAATCATATCATAAATAAATTAATCAAAATATCTGTGCCGTTTCATATTTAACTTCAAATATCTCGAAAACGAATGACTTTATCGTTACCAATAAAGAGTATATTATTTACGTAGAAAGTATTGGAAAATCTAAAAATAGGACTAAAATAGTAATTCCTCCAGTGGCGTAGAATTTGAGAAGGGTCAACCATTCACCGTCTCCTGTCGTACGCCTCTGGTAGTAGCTAGAAACGTTTGTTTATCATAATTTAATAGGGTGTCTAGTAGTCGCACTGTCTGCCAAGTATGAAAAGGATACGTCGAATAGTTTTAAAATGCTGAGCCAAAATAGTTTTTAAATTTTTAGATAAAACACCCTGTAACTCAGTAAGGAACCACATTTTATTTAAGTGTTTCAGGTTAAATCTTCGTATTTTGTGCTAAGGTTTCTCCAGTTACTATATGGACAATTATTAATGAAACACCCGGTATATATTATACTCTTCGACATTTTCGATATCACTTCCATCTAAGTCGATTCTGATATATTGATTTGTCATCACTTTTGTTTTTTTTTTTTAGTTTTTGTCCTGTGTCTAACTTCTCTCTCCGTTCTTATTTTGCTTGTTGATAGATCTTCTGATACATTTATTTGCATAGTTGCATTGTCGTATATGTATATGAGGAGTATTCTATATCCTTGAATCAATCCTTGCGTTATTCATTCCTTCTAATACGGCCCAGAGTTCTATGGAATCTATATGCCTTATTGTCTTCCACAAAGGGCAAATGAAGAGGTTCATTGTAACAGTTGCACTTTTTGATAAGTGTCGTTATTGTCTTTAGGTGTTTTATGGTACTATGTCAACAAGCTGGTAACTATTGAATTATTTATTTGGTAGTCTGTTAGTAATTATTTTGGAAAGCAGTTTGTACGGATGTGGCAACAGGCTTATTGGTTTTAAATTTTAGCGTTTGTGATATATATTATGTGTATGTATACAGGGTGGTGAATTGGAAAACGGGCCATAGGAAACTCAATGTAAAATTCTAAAATGTTGAATTCCTGCTTCCCTAATTATTCTACATCAAAAACATGAGAAACTATTTGTATAGGATTGAAATCTTTATTGAAAACAATTGTTAAAGTTGTTCTACGAATTAAACACATTCCAAAATTTTGTAATATATAATAAATTTTATCAAAGTATTTGCCAAATTTAGGCCACACACAGTACAAGAATGTGTATAAGATTGCCTTCGATCACAATGAAATTATTATATTAACAATATTTTGAACTGTCAGTATTCTTATTTTATCGTTTTTAATAAAGATGTTTTATTCAGTCAATAGTTTGCGTACTGTCAGAAATAGTAACGTGTGGCCTTACTTTTACGCACTTACTTAGGTATGGCAAATGTATTCTATTTTTCAAAATTTTGGACTCTGTTTAAATCGTAGAACAATTTTAACTTTTGTTTTTAATACATATTTTAATCCTCTACAAATAGTTTCTCATGACTTTTGATGTAAAATAATTAGGGAAGCAGGAATTCAACAATTTAGAATTTTACATTGTTTCCTATGGCCCGTTTTTCAATTCACCACTCGGTATATAAATAGTATAGGACGCTCGCAACACGTGTATAATATAGGTATTCGCGGTGTGCAAGTACTTGGAAGGGATACGCGAAATGATCGTGCGCGAATAGCGGAGAAATATTGCAACTTTCTTAAATAATTCATATTGTCAATTGAAATTGTCAAATTGACGTACATTTCATACTTATTGTCATTTAAGAAGAAAAATTATATATTGCTCCACAGTATTGATATGATATGCAATTATTATATAAAGGTAAATTTAATTAATTATATTTTGCTTGTAGTACTGCATTTTAATAACTAATTTTATTTACTACATACGTTTACGTTTAAATAACATAACCTAAATCTTATTTTTTCTTCTTATTATTTTTTTGGACTATGGCCTTGACTATTATCCAGTAACCAGGACCATATGATTTGCCAATAGAATCAAAACTGCGAATAAAAGTGCAGAGCGTAGAAATAGGTGCCGCTTTTCCGAATTTGCACGGTCCCAATAGCACTTCTTTTTGGATTGAGAAAAAGCATTGAATTCGCGACTGTCATCGCTACGGCGAGATATTAGTAATTTATATACTATAGGTTGAATTACGTATAAGTTCGAACGAAGTTATAATGGTTAGAGGAAGGATAGAGTTTGTACCCCAAGCAGCTTGCGAAGCAAGCGCACGAAGGGCCACACTATCCCTACTCCAATAATTATAACTGATTAGTGTTTAAAGTATTTTTAGTGAAAACTTCTTTAGAGTAATTGTTTATTTTTGAATGGGGAAACAGCATTGAATTCGCGGCCGTCATCGCTACGGCGAAATATGAGTAATTTATGATATACTATAGGTTGAATTGGGTATGTATAAGTTCGAACGAAGTTATAATGGTTGGAGGAGGGATAGAGTGTGTACTCAAAGGAGCCTGCGAAGCAAGCGCATGAGGAGCCACACTGTCCCTACTCCAATTATTATAAGTGATTAGTGTTTAAAGTATTTTTGAAGTGAAAACTTCTGTAGCGATGTTGTGCACTTTCTGGATGGGAAAAAAGCATTGATTTCGTAACCGTCATCGCTTCCCCGAAATAAATTCTGTACGTGCATGTATTATGTGTACGTATATATAAATAGTATAGGACGCACCCAATGCGTATATTAGCACCTCTCTTTGGATGGGGAAAAGCATTGAGCTCGCGACTGTTATCGTCACGGCGAGATATTAGTAATTTATATACTATAGGTTGAATGGAATGACCACATAAGCCGAATGACAACGAATAGAGTACTTAACGAATAAAGTAATAGGTAGTAAGGACGGTGAGAGACGGTTCCCCAATAGGAAGA
Source organism: Diabrotica virgifera virgifera (assembly GCF_917563875.1). Classification (NCBI taxonomy): domain Eukaryota; kingdom Metazoa; phylum Arthropoda; class Insecta; order Coleoptera; family Chrysomelidae; genus Diabrotica; species Diabrotica virgifera. The sequence continues at coordinate 113,018,040 of NC_065447.1, read as the reverse complement.
TGATCAGTGGAAAGACCACGAAAAAGGTGGAATGAACCTATTGGAGGCACATTGAAAAACAGACAGAGTCTTGTCTACACAAAAAGAAGAAGAGGTTAAATTGCGTATAACGTATAAGTTTGACCGAAGTTATAATGGTTGGAGGAGGGATACAGTGTGTACCCAAAGGGACCTGCTTCGTAAGAAGTTTTCACTTCTGTCGGCACTCACACGAGTGCCCTAATTTTTTTTTAATTATAGTATGATTGTCAAAATTAATTTTGAATTTTTTTCAAAGATTTTTAAACATTGCAGTTTTACTAAGCATCTCTTGATTATTGACTTTTTTTAATAATTTTAATGTTTCCTTTTCCTAAAATGTAGTTTCCACCGTATCTTTCATAAAATGTAGTCCACTATTGAAAATTTCTGCAAATTGAAAGAAATACAAGGTGGGCGGCAGTGAATTTTGCCGGTGAGTGTATAATAGACTGTTAGAGGGTATTATAGACACATGTCGATGCGAAAGTAAAAATAAAGAGAAAAAGGGCGAAGACGTTATGATCATTGTTAGTGCAGTCACCGAAGGTGGATATGAACTATTACCTCCGATTTCGTTTAACCTCCATCGATTTTCATGAAAATTGGTAAATAATTATAGAATACCTCAAGGAACAAAAGTGACGTAGTGCCAACTTGCCCTTTTACCCTTGGGGTGGACGCCACCCCTTCTGCTGGGTGAAAATTATTTTATTAAAATTAATCCCATAAATCGACATAGGGACAAATTACAAGTAAAATTTTTTATATCAAGTTATCAAAATAAATTATTATTTTTTGAGTTACTTAAGATCAAAGATTTTAATTTTTCGTTAAAAAAATGCTTGTTTAAAAGCGGTTTTTCATACATAACTCCAAAACTATAAGTTTTTACAAAAATATTATTATTACTAAAATTGAATATAATAAGAAATCCAATAAATTCGTTACTTGAAAATTATTTTAATTTTAATTGAAAGTGAATTATAGGTATTTGAATATATACATATATTTTTCGGCGCTCACTCAAATCTAAGTATTCCAGCTTAACTAATGGGAAAACGGATAATTATATGACATATACTGACTAAATACTTGCTAAAGAACTCATTAATACCCATTAAATGAGCTTCAGAAGAAGTTGATAGCATCAAAATTTAGGAAGTTCTGATAAAAATAAGAGAAACCTACGAATTTTTTAGGAAAGAGTGAAAAATAGTTTTTAGGATAACTTCATTAATTTTTAGAATATAAATTCATATAAAAAACATTTGGAAGGTAATTTCAAAGGTCATAAAATAAAAATTTAATCTTTTAAACTCCCTATTTTTTTTTAAATAAAAGGTTAAAAGGCGCTGGTTACATGGTTCTCGCAGTAAAATTTAGGTTTTAAACGTTTATATCTCGGACATTTTTTATCCTACGGTAACAATGATAAAAGTAAAATATTTTCTAAGAAAAAACTAAAATTGGGTTTACTACCATTTTTACATACAGTGATGACAGTGATGAGCGCGCTAATAACCGGCAAAACAGCACAAGAAATGGAAAACGTATTAAGCTGTGAGATAAAAAGACACGAAACTAGTCGAGCTGGGAAGTTTAGCGATATTAACCTATAAATTTACATTATATTGATTGTTTCCCACCTTTACACGTATCCGAGGTTATGTCAACTAATACTGTAACTGTGACAGTGGTAGTTGCCAAACTCGTGCGATACGTGTAAAGGTGGGAAACAATCAATATAATGTAAATTTATGTTAATATTGCTAAGTTTCCTAGCTTGACTAGTTTCATTTCTTTTTATCTCACAACTTAATGCGTTTTCCATCTTTTGTGCTATTTTGCCGGTTATTAGCGCGCTCATCACTGTATATCAAGTATTTTGGGAGGGCTTATCAAAAGAAAATGAAATTTACGAAAAATTTGGTCTTTTTAAATCATATTTTTTTTTCAAGAAAATGCACTCTAAACGGTTCAACATTTTTTAGGTAATTAGTCATTGTCATTAATTATACTAATATAAAGAAAGTCTTAATAGGGATTACTATAAATTTGAATTTTTGTAACCTCCTCTGTGGCTCAGTGGTAAGAGCTCCTACCTTTGGATCGAAAGATCCGAATGGTCGTGAGTTCGAATCTCACCAGGGTCAGAAATTTTTAGTTTATTATAAATTAATAAATGAAAATAGTTTCGATGAGACCCCCAACAAATTCCTGTAAGAAAATTTTCGCTTGTGGTAACTAACAGGGTTAGCAGGGATGAAGTGTGTTAATTTGACTTTTCTCAAAAATTTACTACTAACTGTTTTTTTTTTGTTAATTCTCAAGATAATTTTATCTAAATTTAGTACATTCTTTCACGGTTTCTGCTGTAAATTTTAAAGAACCGCTTGGATTTACCTAAAATTTGGCATGCGCATACCTAATATGTCAAAGAAAAAAACTGATATTGTGCAGATGTGTGCTTCTGCTCTGGGGGTGAGTTTCACCCCCTCTTGGAGGTGAAAAAATATATGTCCAAAATAAGTCCGAAAATGGATAAACTGACAAATTTTAAGAAACTTTTGTTCTATAGAGTTTTTTCACTAAGTCAATACTTTTTGAGTTATATGCGAGTGAATGTTGATTTTTCAAAAAAAATCCACGTTTTTAGCCAGTTTTTCGGAAATAATTCAAAAAGTAAGTATTTCATCGAAAAAAACATTCTTAGCAAAAATATAGCCTGTAAAATAGTAAAACAAATGTTGTACCCATGAGGTCTATACACCTAGTAGAACCAGAGTTAAAGCTAATAAAAAGTAAATTCATATTCGCCAAATTACAAATGGAATATTTCAACATAAAATATCCAAAAAACTAAGCAGTTTTTGGGGAAAACTCATTAGAACTCTTTTTAAGTGTTTTAATGAAGCTTTATTTTTGTTTCATAAAAAATGTTTCTAGCATCAAATTTAAGCAAGTTACTCTCAAAATAAAGTTGGTCAATTTTGTTTTGGCAAAAAAATTCGGGAAGATCAACCCCTAATTATCAACTTAAATAAAATTAATCATTACCGCTTCACATGTCGTTACTTTAGTAATTTGTGTTTATATGATCTGAAAGTTTCATCAATTCAAAGTATTTATTTTTAAAGAAAATTCGTTTTAAAATAAAAGTTTTAAAATTTTTCATTTTGAAAAAAATGTTTTTTTCTTCAAAACTGTTTGACTTACAGTGGTACAAATACGCATGCGCACAGCGTTGTTTACAGTATGTTAGCAAACGAATATAGACGCATAGGCCTTTTCATCACATTTTTTTGCGCATGACATTGTTTTATTTGAATAAAAAATACACTTACCTATCACGTGATACCTTGGTCCTACAGTTACTAATAAAAATGGCCTTGTGGTATTAACAACTTTTCAACGTTGGAGCAGGACAACACACCACACAATTTGTAGGGCAAAGTGGGTGTAAAATTATATAAATATTAACTAACCACTACAAAAATCAGGTGGTTAGTAATCATTTGATAAAACTCTTTGATAAAACCTTCATTTTGTAGGACAAATATTTTTTCGTTTAATTTAGATCATTATCCTGAAAATTAAAAAAAAAAGCAGTAATACTCTTTGAGAATCGTCAAGTCAGCATATTTCATCTCTGCTACTCTTGTTAGACCACAAAAAATAATTTTTGCAACGAAAAAAGTTGGGCGTCTCGTCAGAATGAAGCTACTCACGAAAAATTAGCTTGTTAGTAATAATTGGTGAAAATGGGCCTGGGATCCTGGACTATAAATGAAAAACCTCATGTTTACTCTAATTACTTTTTAGGTGATGACGGTGATTATGATTTCATTGTGGTTGGTTCAGGATCAACAGGATCATTGTTAGCTAGTCGCCTCTCGGAAATTTCAGACTGGAGAGTTTTAGTGCTGGAAGCAGGCAAATTTGGAAACAATGTTACTGACGTTACTGTAATGAGTTACAAAGCTACAATTATGAGCGACTTCAATTGGGGTTACTACAGTATACCACAGAACAATACTTGTTTAGGTAAATATTTAAATTGGTTGATATAATCTATGTAAGACGTTTAATTTTAGGGTTTGAAAAAAACAGATGCCCGCATATTAGAGGAAAAGGAGTTGGTGGTACATCTCTTCTGAATGCGCTAATTTATACTAGAGGCAACAGATTGGATTTTGACACCTGGTGCTCGATGGGTAACAAGGGATGGTGCTATAACGAATCGTTGCCATATTTTTTAAAAACTGAACATCTCCATTGGACAGATCGTAATGCCCCAATGGATCTCCCTTACCACAATTCCACAGGATTGTTGTGGGTAGAGCAACCTCTACCTAGAACGCAACATACTAAGGTTCGTAATAATAATAACAACCTACTTTACACTCAAAAAAATTTAGTTCGTAATATTGATTAACAGTGATTACTGAATAGTATTTCGTTGTCACAACAATTTACTTTGTTGTTTCAACGAACTTTTAGACATTGACGAATGTATTTGGTTATTGTCACAATGATTGAATAATAATTGTGAGAATAACTAGAGTACATTAATCAATAACACACAATTTATTCAGCCAATAACTTAGTTTCGTATATTTAATAAATACTGTTAATTCTGGCAGCAACTGACGTTCTTGATTTCGTAGATGACAAGCAATTACCTTGGTTTATCGTGACAACGTACAGATTTCATTAAAACAATGTAGAAATGTTGTTAATATAGAGTAATATATGATTATTGAATAGATGTAAATTGATTGTTGTGACAACGAATGCATTAATCAATCTACTACTGCATTTAATACCCACAATCAATGCGTTTATTGTGACAATAATCGTAGTTGTTGAGACAATAAATATTTTGCTTGACCATTTGAAAGTTAACGGCTTTTCCTTATCGTGATACCCCTAGCTTCTCTGTGTTACCGAAGTGCCGAATAATAATTGCATTTCGTTTTCAAGTGTAGTCCGTAGTAGAAGGAAGTTTTTGTGTGTCTATTATCGTGAAATTTCGGTCGAATTCTTTTTAAATATATTCATTTTTTTCGAATCCTGAGAAAACTAATTATTATTTTTGAAAATTTAAATGCAAAATAAAATATTGTCTGAAGTCCCTGAGAACCTCTATAATGATTATTTTAATAAGTCACAGGGGTGAAAAAGAGAAAATTTAGTATGATTTTTAATTTCAAATAGGCATACCATTCAACAGAAACTTTTTGTTTATTCTAAGGGACTTTCTGCCCTTGCAATAACGTAATATTTTATTCTGCATTTAAATTTTTCAAAAATACTTATTAGTTTTCTTAGAATTAAAAAAAAATGAATGCGTTTAAAAAGAATTCGATCGAAATTTTGCACCTGCGCTCTCAAAAAGAATTAAAGTGTTATACATTTTTGGAATCACTATTTCAAACGTTTTTAAATAAGCTGTCACATGACCTACTTTCCCATTAAAAAAAAATCAAAGTTACGCCGCGCCTCTCACATGAAGGGGGATCGTGTAAAGTTCGAAACATTGATGTTATAATATACTTTGATTATTTTAAAAATCGACCTGTCCGAGCGTTTTGCTTATGTGCTAAAAATAAATAAGTTAACAAGGGGGTGGGGGGAGTGTAACATTTATTCCAGTACACTGTATAAGTGAAATCATATGAAAAATCGCACAGTGTAAAGTCCTTTAGCTTAAGGACAAAAAAGGGGGATTTAAAAAATTATTAATAATCAATTAATATCATACATTGGGCTATTGAATTCAGTAATTATTAATATAAAATACGTTCATAGTAGGAATGAACGAAACTGATTGTAAGAATGAATAGAATTGCTTGTAAGAAAAACCGTATTTATTGTGGGAATGAAGGGAATTATTTGTAACAATAAACGGAAATAATTGTAGAAATAAACGAAATACGTTAGGAGAAATAACACTGTTATTGACACAATGAATAGTCTTTGTCGGTCAATTAACGACGTTATTGTTTCAATAAATAATGTTCGTTGACTCAGTGAACAGAGTTCGTAATATCAATAAATAAAGTTCGTTGACTCAGTGAAGAGAGTTCGTAATACCAATAAAGTGATATTATGGTATACATAATGAATGTTCATCCATTCAACAAACGTAATACATTGGCTCAACGAACGAAAATAATGAATTGATGAACATCGTTTTGTTGTCCCAATAAAACCAAGAATTGGACAAATTTTAAGTATTGCGTTTGTTGTCTGAATTAACATTTTTATTGATATTACGTACTTTTTTCGTTGAGTCTACATCGCGCGGTTTCCGAAGTAGATGACACAACACTGAATAAACTAAGAGAACCACAAATGTGCATAAACTACCTTATTAAGAACGCAAACTGCACACCTGGATGGGCAAACCTTTGCACGGAAGGCATCCCAATTAGATCAGTCAAGACTATATCAACAGTATAGCTTCGGAATATTGGTTGACATCAGTAAAGATGTTCCCTGAAACAGAAAGTTCACCACTCGCCATTCAGGACCAGATTGTTTCAACCAAAAATTATATATCATCAAAGACCGTCAGGTTCAAAATAACAAATGCCAATTTGGATGTCAAGCCCAAAAAACTCTCCAACTTATTAGCGGGAGTTGCCAGGCAATTGCTGCAACCGAATTCAAGGAACAGCATGACTCAGTAGGAAAGATCCTTCAGCACAATATAGCTATAAATCTGAGACTTCTTCAAACAAACCGTCTCCTAGATTATCAATATTTTCCTGAGAGTATGCCTGGGACTGACAACTATAAGCTACATTTGGCCCGCACTGTACTCAGACCAAACAGTGGCACATAATAGACAAAGAACACTGATTCATGTGGCGATACCTAATAACAATAATCTGCAGGTCAAATTCAAATACGAAGACAATAGAAAATAAAAGGTAGCCAGAAAATACGGATTATTCTTTCTAATCTAACGTCATCCCAAGAGAGAGTTTGTGGCTATTGAAAAAGGCCCCCATACGGTTGAAGGTGAATCTAGCTTTTACAACCAAGAGATAAGAACGCGCATCGCAAAACCTAGACAAAGTCACCTAGGGCTTAATAACCCGGAGAAAGCCCCTTCTTCTTCTTAAGGTGCCGAGACCGTTTGTCGATCGTTGGCTCTCGTGTTGCCCAGCATATTAACAATAATTATTGTCTTATTTACAGCCGTACGAAATAGTTCAGTGCTAGTTTTCCCAAACCATTGGCGTAGGTTTTTAAGCCAAGAAGTTGTACGGCGGATTGGACGTGGATTGTAAGTTGGACTAGACAATTGTAAATATCAAGTGAAAAACATCAGATAATGAGTAAAAGTGTTGTGTAAGTACAAAAATCTCGGAGTAAGGAAAGGGCGAAAAATTTACCACAAAAAAATGAAAACCGAACTAACTTCCGAAATAGTACGAAAACTAAGACAGCTAAATCGGTCATATCTTGATATTAAAAATTATTTAAGGCATTAAATACGTAAAATGGTTTAAAACAGGTTTAGAGGGTCTTTAGCGGAAAGTACGAATACTTCTCACAAACTCACAAATTCATGATTCTCGAAGTACCTATAGTAGAAAAAAGAACACTGTCGCGTTATATAGTGGGAAGAGAACTTACGAATATATTATGAGAAAATGGTAAAACGGGTTGCTATATCTTCTTCATTGAGTACAATAAAAAGATATCTTCTTAATTGAGTACAATTTGTGCAGTAGATGACACAACAAGCTTAAGCTAAGGACACCTGTGCATAAACCATATGTATTATTATATATTATTATGTACAATAAAAATGCAAGAATGGAACCTGTGGGAACTTCTGCTTGAAAAGGATATTAGGTTGAGGGATAAATGAACATTTAACTGATGTTCTGGCGTTAAAAGACGAGTAGAATACCTTTAAAAATTTAAAGAACAACCAGATCTCCAATAAATTACTCAAAATATTTGGACATCAAGTAGACGAGGAAATAAAGCATTTACACCTCTAACTTTTTGAAACTAAGACGGATCGTTATGAAACTTTTTGCAATCGATTCGGGAGAGCTTCATAAAACTTCTTGAACACTTGGCATGAGGGACAAATAAAAATTGCATTGTTGTAGAGTGAAAATGCATTTTTCAAAGTGCATCTCAAACTGTTCAAACAAAAATTCACAACTCGGAAAACAATCATGAAAATGAGTTCAATTTTCAGACTTCGTAGTTTGTAAGGTCGCTCAATAGGAATATTGGGTCCGCAAAGCTGTAAGAAATACCTACCTGGTTCCCGGTATCTCGGTATGCACGTCATCTCCTGGAATTTTATGGAAATTCATTATAAACAAACGTTGAAACTTGTTATCCCGAGGTTTTTGAGTTTGCTGAATACGAATATTGCTTCGGCGATGCTGTACAAAATATCTGGTGCTCGGTCTCTATGTCATCTACTGGAGTTTCAAATTCGTTATGAAAATAGGTGAAATTTATTATATCAGGGTATTTGAGGTATCTAAGCACGAATATTTGATTGAAGATGCACACTGTATTAAGGTACCTATTTCCCGGTAAATACGTCATCTCCTGGAGTTTTATGAAACTTCGTTATGAAAATAGTTGAAATTTGTTACCTCGGGGTTTTTGAGGTTGCTCAACACGAATATTGCGTGGAAGATACTATACGAGGTAATTCTTGCGCGGTATCTACTCCATCTCCTGGAGTTTTATGAAAATTCGTTATAAAATCCAACGGTGAGTAATAACAACAGTAAGTTATTTTAATTCTTCTTCTTCTTAATCATCTTCAAGTGCCCTGTAGACGAATTTATCGTGTCTCAATGTGTATCCTAGATATTCAAGTTTTTTTGTTTAATTGTGCTCGCGATTTCTTTCCCTTTTCCGATTCTATGGATTATGTCTATGTTGGTAACATGTTCGGTCCAGGATATACGAAGAATGCGTCGGTACACCCACATTTCAAATGCTTCTAGTTTTTTGGTGAGTGTCTCTGTCAGCGTCTATAGGCACGTTCATACATCATATACATACGTTCATACATCATGTAGAAAAAATGTAGCATTTAATAAGACGCAGTTTTAGGGGAAGAGAAAAATCCTTGCTTATGAGAAGCTTTTTCATATTGTTAAATGCTGCGCTAGCTCGTTATATGCTCGCCTTAATTTCTGTGCTTTGTTCCCATTTTGCATTTACATTGGTGCCAACTTATACGCCTTGGTCTTACGTTGGTGCCTTCTTATAAGATTCTACATGGTCAATTAGTATGTTGTTTATCCGTAACTGTCGAGCAGGACTTTTACTTATCAGCATCCATGTTATCTTCTTGAAATTGAGACTCAGGCCATATTCATCACTAACTGAATTAACCCTTTCCATTTCCTGTTGTAATTCATTTATGCCACTTGTAAGGATCACCGTGTCATCGGCATATTTTATATTGTTCGTTAACTAACTGTTTATTTTTATGCCCCCATTTGCATTTTCCAGACATTTTCTAAATATTTCCTTGGAATAAATATTGAACAGAAGTGGGGATAAGATACACCCCTGCCGGACACCTCTTTTGATTTCCACACTTTCAGTAAGTTCGTTGCCAATTTTTGCTCTTGCTGTTTAACGCCAGTATATATTTGCCATAATCCGAATATCCTTATCATCAATACCTGTCTTCCGGAGAATATCTATTAATTGTGCAAGATTTTCATTGTCAAATGCTTTTCTAAAATTCACAAAGCACAAATACATATCCTGTTCAACGTTTCTGCATCGCGGTGTAAGCACCTGGTTCCAAGCGCTTTCCGAAAGGCAAACTGCTCTCTATCAATGTTCGACTCACATTTATCATATTATATTATATTTACCTATGAATGATCTTGGTGAACGATGATTTATCAATCTTATAAGTCGGAAGTTATCACAGAGCTGGGCATTTGGTTTCTTCGGGATTGTAATTAATGTCGAGTGCAGCCAGTTCTCCGGGATTCTACCGCTATTACAATATATAGGGTGTCCCAAAAGTAGCGGAACGGTCGAATATTTCGGGAACTAAACATCGGATCGAAAAACTGAAAAATACGTGTTCAATCATTTCAAAAATCTATCCAATGACACCAAACACCAATCCCCACTACACCCCCTGAAGGTGGGGTGGGGGGTAACTTTAAAATCTCAAATGGAAACCCCCAGTTTTTCTTGCAAATTTGGATTTGTTACGTAAAAGTAGGTAACTTTTATTCAAGATATTTTTTTGAACTGTGGATAGATGGCGCTATAATTGGGAAAAACGATTTATCTTGATACCATAGGTAAATTATAGAAACGGTCTAATATCTCACGAAATACACTTCCAAATGAGAAACCAAAAAACAGATTTTAATCTTTTACGAAAACCTATCGAATAACACCAAACATGACCCTCCAACCCACCCCCTGGAGGTGGGGTGGGGGTAACTTTAAAATGGTAAATAGCAACCCCCACTTTTTATTGCAGATTCGGATTCGTCATAAAAAAATTAAGCAACATTTATTCGAAACATTTTTTAAAATTTCTGATAGATGGCGCTAATAAATCGTATTTTTCCAATTAAAGCGCCATCTATTAACAATTCTAAAAAATGTTTCGAATAAATGTTGCTTAATTTTTTATGACGGATCCGGATCTGTAATAAAAAGTGGGGGTTGCTGTTTAAGATTTTAAAGTTACCCCCCACCCCACCTCCAGGGGGTGGGTTGGAGGGTCACGTTTGGTGTTATTCGAAAGGTTTTCGAAAAATATTAAAAATCTGTTTTTTAGTTTCTCATTTGGAGGTGTATTTCGTGAGATATTAGACCGTTTCTATAATTTACCTATGGTATCAGGATAAATTGTTTTTCTCAATTATAGCGAAATCTATCCACAGTACGAAAAAATGTCTTGAATAAAAGTTGCTTACTTTTACGTAACAAATTAAAATCTGCAAGAAAAACTGGGGGTTTCCATTTGAGATTTTAAATTTACCCCCCACCCCACCTCCAGGGGGTGTAGTGGGGGTTGGTGTTTAGTGTCATTGGATAGATTTTTAAAAATGATTGAACACGTATTTTTCAGTTTTTCGATCCGATGTTTAGTTCGCGAAATATTCGACCGTTCCACTACTTTTGGGACACCTTGTATAATATATGTTGTTAAAAAATACAAAATATTATCACGGAATTGTGTGCCTGGTTCAGATATTTTAATTCAGACCGCAAACTATGAAAAAAAAATTGAAATATTTTTTACTATTAACCCTCGTAAGGCGGTACAGGGTGCAGGTGCACCCCAGACCTCGTTTTTCGCACCTATCTTTTTTAATAATTTTCTTTGATTTTTGTCCATTATTTGATTCGCATTAAATTCAATTCTAAACGCATTCCACCCATTATAGTTTTTTTTTTTTATAAAAATGACTGTAGATTGCAAATGATGAAAATTTCATATCCTGAATTGGACATTTCTGATGTTTCACATGGAGCTAACAGAGCTAAGGGGCAAGGTCGGTGTTACTTATGTCAGAGAAAAAAGACCGAAAGTCCTGGCATACCTAACTGTATTATGTGAAAAAACTTTGTGCTGTCACTCTGTGAAAAATGTCATGTATTTGTCTTGCAACGATAATAAGTCCTAATTATCTTTCAAATCAATTTCCCCGACGTTCACAAACAAAAAAAGGTTTATACAGTTGGGGTGCAAATGCACCGCCTTACGAGGGTTAATAATAATTAATTAGATCTAAAGATGTCAGACGCTCGAGTATATGATTAAAACTTTCAGTAGCCTTAAAAACCCCGGAATAGCAAGTTTCGACAAATTTTATTACGAATTTCCAAGGAAAATTTCCGGAGACGACGTAGATACAGGGCAGCAGGTACCTCGTACAGCACCTTTGTTGCAATATTCGTGTTCAGCGACCTCAAAAACCCCGAGATAATAAATTTACCTATTTTCATAACGAATTTTCTTAAAACTCCAGGAAATGACGTAGATACCGTGCTCCAGGTACCTCATCAGTTGCCTAGGGCGGCACATTATGAGAAGGCGGCATGAATACTGTACAAAGAATATTTGTATATAAAAATTATGGATCTGGGTTCTGTCATTAAAGAGTATGAAGCTCTTTCAAATTACTTTACCGCAAGGAAGCCAAAAAATTGTGCCCAAATAAAATATATAAAGAAATAAGAAAGAGAAAAAGAAAAAGACTAAGTTTTCACTCTAATGGCATATAGCATATCCCACCAGAATGAAAACAATGGGAACCTCCTCTGGTTACACCTCCGAGGCTTCTACAATTTGCAAGCCATACGGATGCTGAGACTAAGGAAGATGAGGGAATTCTACAATTTACAATTCACGTCCCATCTGCTCAGCGCGGTAAAGTTCCAACGAGCAGAACTTGGAGCAACATTGGAACTTTACCGCGCTGAGCAGATGGGACGTGAATTGTAAATTGTAGAATTCCCTCATCTTCCTTAGTCTCAGCATCCGTATGGCTTGCAAATTGTAGAAGCCTCGGAGGTGTAACCAGAGGAGGTTCCCATTGTTTTCATTCTGGTGGGATATGCTATATGCCATTAGAGTGAAAACTTAGTCTTTTGCTAGCAGTTGCCGCTGGGGCATCTATGCCATTTCGTTCGTTGCGATTCGGGACTGCACGCTGGGGTTTGTTTTGGTTGGATCGGGGAGGGCAGCATATGTGCCTCCTGATGAGAGACTAATAAGTTTCGAAACCGGTAGAGGTGCTTGCAGCACTCTCGGATTGGACTGGAATATGGTTCGGCTGTATTTTCGTTTTGCAACGAAATTGAAAATGGTTATTCATTTTAGAAAAAGAAAAATTCAATTTGACGAGGAGGCCGATGATAAACTAAACTTTTCAGCTAGTGATCAGATGAAAATCGACACATTCTATATTATAATCGACACTCTGATAAGACACCTGAATAGACGTCTGGAATCTTATCGACTTATTTATTAACGTTTTCGTGTTATTAACAGATTTGCCAAAATTAAGCAATGAAGAAATTATTAAAGAAGCTGAAAATCTGATACAAAATAAAGACGACCAAGATACATCATTCATACATGAATGCATTCACTTAAAGGGTCATTTGGATATCACAATAACACTGGCGAAGAGTCCATGTAACCACTGTTACCATTGGTAACAGTTAAAAATCTTGCAAATAAATATTTTATGACCACTATGAAATAATTCCATTTATATTTTTTACTAACAGAAATATTTGTTAATAGTACCTAATTCAGTAAATAGTCAACTAGACGCACGAAAATATTGGCGAGATTATGTGAATCCGTTGCACGTTATTATACGCAGTTACCACATTGGGGTATGGTAACACAGGAGGAACTTCACTATCGCTCGGGACTAGCTCGTTTCTGAAAATATTGAAGGAGCAACGGCTCTCGACACGGCGCTTTGGCACGCTGTGTATATCAGTATTGTAACCATATTTTGATTTGGTAACGTTTTAGTTTAGTACCTATTACAGATTACAGTGTGCATGCATGGAAGAGTGTTGCTGCGTATTGCGTAATCGATCAACTACTTGAAAAGTCATTCTCCTTGTGTATTTTTTTATATATAATTTTGAAGAAAAAAATGGGATTAATTATTAAAAATGAAAATTCAAAATATGTTCTTTTCCCTACTTGTTCATTTTTTTATGTTAATTTTATGGTAGAATAATCTGTTTAGTTTGTTTATTATTTATTGTTATACGTATTACATATATACATAATTACATACATAGGTATAATTTGGGAATAGTGATTTGTTTAATTTTATCCCACAGGATTAAAAACAAAAACTTATATTTGGGAGGTTCAAAATAATTTTTTTTAATAAGATTTTTTTACATCTGGTTTTGGTAACACTTTCGAAAAAGTCACGCGTCACCACTGCACAATAAAATCACTAATTGACATAAGAAGAGTTAGTGCAGTCACTGAATGTGGATATGAGCTACTACCTCCGATTTCATTGAACCTCCATCGATTTGCATGAAAATTGGTAAGTGGTTAGAGGATACCTCAAGGAACAAAGGTGACGTGGTGTTAACTCGCGCTTTTACTCTGGGTGTGGATGCCACCCCTTCTCGTGGGTGAATATTATTTTAATAAAAATATCCCGAAAATTAGATAGAGGGACAAATTCTAATCAAAATGTGTTACATAAAATTATTAAAATAAATCAAACTTTTTGAGTTATTAAAGATCAAAGATTTTAATTTTTCGTGAGAAAAATGCATGGTTTTAACCGATTTTTCATAAATAACTCAAAAAAAAAAGATTTTACAAAAAAGTTATTATTAGCAAAATTTAAGTTAATAAAACATGAAATAAACTCTTTACTGAAAACACCTTTTAATTAAATGTTAACTAAAAGTGATTTATAAGTAATAGGTAATTGAATGTATATTTTTTTCGGCGAGTACACAAATCTACGTACCTCTTCAAGCTTAAATAACGGGAAAATGATACATTTTATAACATAACCTTATTAAACATTTATCAAATTACTTAGAAATATCTATAAAATGAGCCCTCGAACAAGTTGATAGCATTAAAATTTATGCACCAAATATTTTTCAAAATCTATCTATTAAAAATTTCTCCAAAAAGGTTATTGTTTTTTTTTTTAATAACTCCGTTAATTTTTACGATATCAGGTTTGCCTAAAAACCATTTAAAAGGTAATTTTAATCGCTATTAAACCTCGTTGAATTTAATCTTTTAATCCCCTTACTTTTTTACCAATAAAAGGTTGATGGCCTGGTTACATAGTTCTTGCAGCAAAAATTAAGCTTTAAACGTTTCTATCTCGGTTATTTTTTACCCTTCAGAAATAGTAAAAAGGTTAAGTATTTGATATAGAAAAAATTAAAATTTGGTTATACATATATCACTTTCTACGTATATTGAGTATTTTTTAAAGTTATTATCAAAAGAAAATGAAAAATTTGATAAATTTTTAAATTCTGATTTTTTTTAATAATATCTTTTTTTCAAAAATATGAATTCTTAACCGGTCAAAATTGTTGAAATCATTAAATTTTACAGGTATATTTTATAAAATGCATCGTTTTCCCGTTATTTAAACTTTAGACTATTTAAACTATTTAGATTTGCGTACTCGTCAAAAAAAAAATGCACATTCAATTACCCATAACTCACTTTGAATTAACATTTGTTTAGTTCTTTAAGCGAGGAATGTATTCAGATTTTTATTATCTTTAATTTTGGTAAGAATAACTTTTTTGTATAAGCTTATAACTTTTGAGTTATACGTGAAAAAAAGCTTTAAAACATGCATTTTTTTACGAAAAAATAAAATATTTGATCTTTAATCTCAAAATCTTAAACTCAAAAGGTATTGATTTATATTAATAACGAACAAATTTTGCTTAGAAAATGTCCCTATATCAATTTGTGGTATTATTTAAAAAATAATAATTTTCACCCTTGAGAAGGGGTGGCATCCACCACCAAGGTAAAAGCGCAAGTTGGCACCATGTCACCTTTGTTCCTTAAGCTATCCTCTAGCTACTCACCAATTTTCATGAAAATCGATGGAGGTTCAAAGAAATCGGAAGTGAAAATCTTCAGTTACTGTACCAAGTGGATTGAAAGATATTTTCCCTAAATTTGACATTGCTTTGTACATTTATTTGTGCATCCCAGTTGCCAACGTGTCCGCTGAAAGGTCGTTTTCCAAAATGTCAAGAATTAAAAGTAATATTCCATCAAGTATGACACAAGAACGTGTTAACAATTTGTCGATTTTGTTAAGAAAAAAAAATTTTTTTAAGTCTTTTTTTGAAAAGAATTTCCCGATGTGATCGAACTGGAGTGACGATTTTTCTGTTATAGGTATATAAGCATCGTAGTTTAAATCCATTTTTAGTGTATTCTTATTTAAATAAAAATTTCTGCAATTTTTTTCGCAAAAATGGTAGGTATATGTTTGAAGGGCGGCTACTAGAGAATTGCCTAGGGCGTCAATTGACCTAAACGCTGCCCTGTACCTCATACAGCATCGCTGAAGTCATGTTAGTGTTCAGCGACCTCCAAAACCTTGGGATAACAAGTTTCAACGGTTTTCATAATGCATTTCCATAAAACTCCGGGAGACGACGTGCATACCGGGATATCGGGCACCAGGTACCTCTTACAGCTTCGCCGATCCAATATTCCTGTTCAACGACCTCACAAACCATTAAGTATGAAAATTGAACTCACTTCCATGATTATTTTCCGAGTTGGTGAATTTTTATTTTTTAAACAGTGTTGAGATTCACTTTGAAAAATGAATTTTTCGCCTACAACAATGCAATTTCCATTTGTCCCTCATGCCGAGTGTTCAAGAATTTTCCTGAAGCTCTCTCGAATCGAATGAAAACAGTTTCAGAACGATTCGCTTTACTTTAAAAAAGTAGTAAGATCATAATGTGTAAAGTATATTGGATGAATTTATACTTCTGATTTATAGACGATGCTTATGAATCATAAGATATAGGCAAATACTCATAGACTTATAGACTCATATAGACAATACACTCATAGACTTAGGCAAATATGCAAATAAAAAAGTATGAAATATGCGCATTAATATGCAGTATTTTATGCAAAAATATGCAGTATTTTATGCAAAATTTGTATATTTATCTAGAAAATATGCATGTAATAAAAAATATTTACAATATTTTTTTATTTATAAAAATACATACAATATTATAAAAACATAACATATACAATTATTTTAACATACAAATATTATTTTGAATTGTGTTAACAATAGATTATCAAATGATGTTCAAAATTTTCTAATAAAAACTTATGGCTTCTATCTGAATACATATATTTGTAAATAGAAAAACTTCTTTCGACATCAACTGATGTAACTGGGGCATTTTTCAAATTTACTATAATATATGGTTCTGAATTAAGTAGTTCGGAAAATGTCTCAGCTAGTACTTGAACCACTTCAGAAAGAACCTGGTAACCACTATTTTTTTCCATGGTTACTTTAAATTTTTGAAAAATTTCCTTTCCAATAGGACCTTTAACGTTTTGACACAATGACTCAAATTCTTTTATTAAAACTGTACTCTCTAACAATGATAATTTGAAGGATTCTAATTGAGTTATAGTTTTCTGGACAAAACTATAATTTGATTTTATGAATGACAATTGCTCTTGGAGGATATTATTTTGGAAGGCTTGCCTAGCTTCCAATAAAGATTGGCAATTATCATCCGTTAAAAGGTTAATTATTTTTTTTTAAATCAACAAAATGATCAGCATAGAAATTAGCTGCTTCCAACCATGTTCGCCAACGTGTTAAAATGGGTTGCGGTGGCAGTGGAACAGCAGGAAGCATATTATATCTATAACATTGTATTCTTACAGGTGATTTCAGGAATGCCTTTTTGACGCTCGCTATTAAACTGTTAACTAGGGAAATTTTTTACTTCCTCCGCAACTCTGTTTATTCCATGCGCTAAACAAGTGACATGTATTAAATTTGGATAAAATATTTTTAAATATTGTCCTGCTTTCACCATATATGGTGCGGCATCAGATAAAATAAGCAATAGTTTATTATTAGGCACAGCAGCAGGAAGAAAAAACTTTGCTAATGCTTCTTGTAGAAACCGTGATATTGTTAGAGCGTTGGTTTTTTCCACTTGCAGAAAATTAAATACGATTTTGGAAAGGTTTCAGCGCTAAGTACACCAATCAATAAGTGCACAATGTATCTTCCTGACGAGTCAGTGGTCTCGTCCACACATATGTCAAAGTAATTATTACCTATTTCGGCTTTTATGTTGTGGATAACTGAGGAGTATAACAAATTGACATTATTTCTCTTTAGAGTTCGTTCACTGGGAATGTTTTGTTTGCAATATTTTTTTAAAAAAGAACTAAAGCTTTCACTAGATTATTTTGAAAGCGGTATATTAGAAGATACTAATGCACGACACAAGTCTTCGTTAAAAGTTTTTTGTTCGGTTTGTTTTTTGGAACTTGACTGAAAGCACTTGGACACTGAAGGTTGATATTTTTCACCGGATGTGGTTTTTACTTTTACATTTAGCTAAATGTTTCGTGGTTCTGACATGCTGGTCTATTTGAAATTTTGTTTCAGATGAAATCTAAAAAAGAATATAAATATGCTATAGTTGTACCCATTTTTAAAATCTAAGATTGTAGAAATAAACTAAAAATGAACCGTTTTTGCATAACAATTAAAATATTTAAATTAAATCAAATAAAAATCGGTGTAGTAATCTTAAAAATGTCAATAAATGACTGTGCAAGAAGGAAGAACTCCCAAATAATTACAAGAGGCTCTTGGTCTTCTCTGTTTACATTTAAAGAAAAAATACTGTGAGCATAAATTAAAAGCACTTAATTAATTAAGTCCAATATATGATATGTTTTTGTGTTTAGCAAAATTAAAGCAAACTATGCTATTGTTAGAAAAAAATGTTAGCGACCTTTCAGTAGACTACTGAATGATTTGAATTTTAAATAGGTATCCTATTTTTTATCGCAAGGAGTTTAAAAAATGCTTAAAAAAGAAAAATACATCGATTTATTGCGAACTAGCCTTGTGTCGGTACTTTTCTTAAACATAATCTCCAATTTTAAAATCTTTGTACCACCGTGTAAAATTTTAAAATAAAATAAAAAATAATACGTATGTACTTACCGGTTTTGCCACAACATGAGCAATAAACTTTATCCATATCCATAGATAGCTCTTTGTAAGGTTTTATCCAAGTTGAATCATTGCTTATTTTCGATATTTTCAAATCACAATAATTATTCACAATTAGAAATACACGTTGGTTACGCCTCCAATTTTACAACAAAAGTGAAACCAAGTGAAACTGACCGTCAAAATAAAAATTTTTACCTAGAAACATAAACTGTCAAACACAAACCCTTAATTCCAGGACAAAACGTGACAAAACTATAAGCCGCTGTCTTTTATTAGTTACTATAGCAAGAATTTGAATACCAAGTGATTATAAAACAAAATGAAATATTGGCATTTTCATGCTATCTGTAAGTTTGAATATAAAAATATATAGTTAAAACACCAAATTTTCAAATTATATGAACTTTATAAAGTGCTCACTTTTATAAAAATATGCAAAATTTGACATTTTTGCATTTATTATGCATTATATGCAAAATATGCAATTTGCATATTTGCCTAAGTCTACTTATGATATAGAGTCCAACTATTATAAAGGGGGCATTTCTTTTCAATTTTTGTTTACTTTAAATGATATGTTTTCTTTTATTTTAAATATAATTTTCAACGCACTTTTTTCTTTAAAATATAGATTGTATTTACCTGATTATTTTTCTAGATATTTTTAGAAGCAAATGAGCAAATGGGCTATAAAAACAGAGATTTAAATGGCGTAGATCAAAATGGCGTAATGACTATGCAAATAAATACTAGAAAAGGCAGGAGACAGGATAGTGGGACTGCGTTTATAAAACCGTTTTTACACCGAAAAAACCTAAAAGTATTAACAGAAGCTTTGGCTACAAAGATTATTATCCAAAATAAAATAGCAACTGGGGTTGAATATTTACGAAATGGTGTATTATACTCAGCAAGAGCTAAAAAAGAAGTAATTGTAAGCGCTGGGACTATTAATAGTCCCCAATTATTGATGTTATCAGGAATAGGACCAAAGAAGCATTTACAAAAATTCAGTAAGTTTATTATTGACTTAATAAATTTTCATTCTTTCACGGTTTTTGCTCTAAATTTTAAAGAACCGCTTGGATTGACAGGAAATTTGGCATACGCATAGCTTACATGTCAAAGAAAAAAAGTGATATTGTGCCGATGTGTGCTTTTGCCCTGGGAGTGACTTTCACCCCCTCTTGGGGGTGAAAAAATATATGTCCAAAATAAGTCCGGAAATGGATAAACTGACTAATTTTAGGTAACTTTTGTTCTATAGAGCTTTTTCGCCAAGTCAACACTTTTCGAGTTATTTGCGAGTGAATATGTTCATTTTTCAACAAAATAACTACATTTTAAGACGGTTTTTCGCAAATAACTCAAAAAGTAAGTATTTTGTCGAAAAAAACTTTCTTAGCAAAAATATAGCATGTAAAGAAGTAAAAAAAATGGTGTATGCGTTAGGTCTCTGGACCTCGTAGAACCAGAGTTTAGCCAATGAAAAATAGATTCATATTCACCAAATTTCAAATATTCCAAATTATATTTCGAAGTGAAATATCCAAAAAATTAAGCACTTTTTGGGGAAAATCCATTATAACTTTTTTAAAGTGTTTACAAAAAGCTTTATTTCTGTTTGTATAAAAAGTTTCTAGCAATTAATTTAAGCAAGTTACGCTCAAAATAAAGTTGGTCCCTTTTGTTTTGGCAAAAAAAAATCGGGAATACCACCCCCTAATCAGCAACTTAAATGAAATTAATCGTTACCGTTCCACAAATTATTTTACTTATGTTATGTTTATATGATCTGTAAGTTTCATCGATTCAAAGTGCTTATTTTGAAAAAGTTTGGTTTTAAAGTAAAATTTTTAAAAATTTTAATTTTGAAAAATATACTTTTTTTCAAAATAACTTAAAAATTGTTAGAGATACCAAAAATCTCGAAAAACAAAAAAAGTCAGCATTGCTTTTCTGAATGTCATGTATTTTTTGTTTTTCTGTTAGACAAAAATTGATTAAGATTTGGTGTTTCTAAACATTCGTGATCAGTGACTCGTTCAACCCCTTTTAACTACAGCCCTTTCAAAAATAAGGACTTTGAACCGATGAAACTTACAGATCATATAAACAATACATACACGAGTCAAGAAACTTGTGAAGTCGTAACGATTAAGTTCATTTGAGATACTAATTAGGGGGTGATTTTCCCGATTTTTTTACCAAAAAGAATGGACTAACTTTATTTTGAGCGTAACTTGTTTACTTTTGATGCTAGAAATGTTTTTTATAAAACAAAAATGAAGCTTTTTTAAACACTTTAAATAAGTAGTAATAACTTTTCCCCGAAATGTGCTTCATTTTTGGTTATTTCACGTTAAATTATTCCATTTGGAATTTGACGAATATGAACCTATTTTTAATTAGCTATACTAGGTATACAGACGTGATATATAAACCAATTTTTTAAATTTTTTACAGGCTATATTTTTACTAAGAATGTTTTTTCGACAAAATACTTACTATTTGAGTTATTTGCGAAACACTGTCTAAAAGCGTGATTATTTTGTTGAAAAAATGAACATATTCACTGGCATATAACTCGAAAAGTATTGACTTAGTGAAAAGACTCTATGGAACAAAAATTACTTAAAATTAGTCAGTTTATCCATTTCCGGACTTACTTTGGACGAATATTTTTTCACCCCTCAAGTGGGGGTGAAAACCACCCCCGGGGCAAAAGCACATATCGGCACGATATCACTTTTTTCTTTGACTTGTTAGCTACGTGTGTGCCAAATTTCATGTCAATCCAATCGGTTCTTTAAAATTTAGAGGTTTTGCAATATTTTACCGTTAAAGAACGTACTATTAATTTTCATATTTTAATAATAATCGTATTCAAAATTTAGAGTATCAAGTAGATTCGAGAACGTGAACCTCTAATTAGTATTAACTTACAACATCCAGTATGTTCTTTTTACTACTGCCATATAGACATATAGATTAGTACTTCTTTTATATACCTTCAAAGTGTTCAAAGGCAAAATATAGAAGTAGCAATTGGAGTAAGGAAACTCACTATCAACCTCATTATTTAACATTGCGATGAATGGACAGGAATAAAAAGACATCCCAAAAAGGATACAATCAGAACATGAGGTCTAACTTGAGGCGTATAATGCATAACATAACAGTTGACGTTTCTCAGTTCAGACATTTAGTTCTCCTGATAAATATGGCAGAAGACCAAAAAACTTATTACTGAAGGATAAACCAATAAAAATTTTAAATTTATTGTTTATCACTGAAATTGTCAAAAACCGCAACCAGATCACACCGGGTCTTTGCGAGATATCCTGGCTTAATGCCCCCATTTCATTATATAATTGAAGGAATTAACTTCTTCTTCTTTTTATATAGACATTACTCTGTTTGTTTTTCAATGTGCCTCCAGTAAGTTGTCATTCCATATTTTTCGTGGTCTTCACACTGATCGTCTTCTTATTGGGGAACCGTCTCTCGCCGTCCTTACTACTCTATTTGTTGTCATTCGGCTTATGTGGTCGTTCCATTCTACTCTTCTGCTTTTCACCCAGTTATTAATGTTGTCCACCTTGCATCTCCTTTATATATCTGCACTTCTAGCTCTATCCCACAGCGTCTTACCATAGATTTTTCTCAATGTTTTCATCTCTGTTGTTTCTAGCATTCTTTTTTTCTTTTCTGTATCAGGTCGTGTTTCTGCCGCGTATGTCATTATTGCTGTGATAACTGTTTTGGAAATTTTGCCTTACACTTCTTTTTCGATGTTTTTATTTCTCCATATTTTTTCATTCAGGCAACCTGCGGCTCTGTTTGCTTTATTCACCTGATCTTCCACTTCTGTTTGGAGCTTTCCGTAGCTGCATAGTGTGATGCCTAGATATTTAAACTCCATGACTTTTTCTATTATTGGACCCTCCAGCTCTAATTTACAACTTATTAGATCTGCTGTTATAACCATTCATTTAGTCTTTTTCAGGGAAATTAAGATGTTAAGGTTATATTTTCTAGCGGTTATATTAAATTTGTGCAGCATACCTTGTAAATCATCTTCACTTTTAGAGATTAGTATTGCGTCGGCGTCGTCTGCATAGCAGATTATTTTAAGTTGTTTTTCTCCCATTTGGTATCCTTCTTTGTTCTTACTTTTTTTATTATTTCGTCCGTGATCAGGTTGAACAACAGAGGACTCAGGGAATCTCCCTGTCTTATCCCATTGCCAGCTTCAATTGGGCCAGTTAGTTCTTCATCAACTTTTACTTTTATTGTGTTGTTCTGGTAGATATTTTAGATCGTTTTAATTATTTATAGAGGTACCTCTCTTGCGTACAATAAATGGATAACGTCCTTTAATTTGACCCTGTCAAATGCCTTCTTAAAGTCCACGAAACATAAGTATGCCGGTTTGTTGTATTCTAACGATTTTTCTTGAATCTGCCTCATTATAAATGTAGCGTCGGTGCATGGTCTTCCCGACCTAAAACCTTGTTGTTCTTCTGCGAATGTTATAATTTTATTCAGTTTGTTTGTTATCACTTTGGTCGTTATTTTTCCGGTTATTTGTCCCTTTTTGAAGTGAGGTATTAGGATGCTTGATCTCCATCCTTGTGGTATTCTGTTTTGTTCTATTATTTTTTGGATTAGTTTTAATAATTGATTGGTCAGGTCTTGTCCTTTGTCCTCCATACTTTAGGAGTTCATTCGATATTCTCTCCTCTCCTGGTGATTTTCTATTCTTTAATTTCCTTAATGCTTCCGTTACCCCTGCTTCTTCAATATTTATTTCTTCGTTTGTTGTCACTTCAGGTGTTGGTGGTTTGTTATCGTTATCTTTAGCAAACAGAGATCGAAAATAGTTTCCATAATAGTTTCCAAGTTTCCTTCTGAATGTGTTTCGTTTTTATTAGTTCGTTCATCTCTTTTCTTTGTCGTTTGATCATTCTCCATATTTCTGTTTGTGTTCCGTTGTGTTCTCTTTTTATTTGTCTGACTAAAGTGTTTTTTCGTTTCTAATTCTTTTATAGTGGTTGTATGCCTGTTATGTTTGTTGTGTTCTGTATTGTAAAAAGGCTTTCTTCTTTTCTTCACATTTTATCTTCACTTTCTCTCGAAACCATGGATATATTGGTATTCGTTTTATGATATATTGGTATTCATTACTTTCCTCTCTCCAAGTGATTCTGCGTTAATTATATTACTTTTGAGTTTTTCCCAGATTTCCTCGATGTTATAGTTTCCTAGTATTTCATTATCAGCAATCTTCTCTGATATTATTTTTCCATATAAGTACTCCGTGGATTCGGTACTTAGTCCTTCGACTTCGATTTTTGTTTGTGTTGGTGCCACTTTCTTAGGTGTTAAGCATTTCATGGTGATTCTAATTTTACATAATACTATGCTGTTGTCACTACCTACATCTGCTGAGTTGAGGCACGTTACGTCATTTATATTTGATGGATGTATATCTCTGTTAGTTACAACATAATCTATCATAGATCTTTGTCCACGGGTATTATTGAATGTATATTTGTGTTGGTCTTTGTAGTCAAAAAAAAGTGTTGTTTTTTCGAAGTTCGTTATTCGTGCAGAAGTTTATCATCAGTTCTCCCTTTTCATTTTTGACATTCTCATTATGTTTTTGTTTAACTCCAGGTATTACTTGGTTGCCTATTCGAGCGTTAAAATCCCCCAGTATTATCAACTTTCCTCTAACTTGATCTACTACTTGTTGCAATTGATCATAGAATATTTCCCTTGTTGTTTGGGGCTTACTATTTTCTGGGCCGTATACTCCGGTGATGTTCAGTTCTTCCTTCTCCATTCTAATTTTTGCAACGACAATCCTTTCTGATACATATTGACACTCTTTGATGTTATTTTGGTATTTTTGGTGTATTAGTAAGGCTACACCCTCTTTGGCCCTGTTTTCTTTTGCTACTCCACTGCAGATTAGTATATATTCGCCTAATTTTGATTGGCTTTTTCCTTTCTTTTTGGTCTCCTGTAGAGCGCACATATCTATTTTTTTCTCTTTTAGCTCTTGGGTTATTTCTTGATCTCTAGTGTTAAGCGATCTTATGTTCAAAGTGGTTATTCTCATCTGGGTTTTGGAGTTTTTCTCGTGTCCTTATTTCTTGCCGACGGATTCTTGCCGTCATATTATCAATCCGGTTCAGAAGCTTCACATTGTTTCTTTGAGCAGTATTCGTTTTACGATTGGTAGGTTGCTAACCTTGCCAATCACCCTCCATATTTTATCCGGGCTTGGGACCGGCTGTAATCGCTACTCGATCCACCCTGAAATTACCCCAGGCAGTGAAGGAGTTATAAATAATTGATTCTAATGTTGTCTATTAAATATCCTTTACAGAGTGCATCTGGTGCTACATTGGCATGACCAGCCACTTTTTTTAAGGTTATTTAACCTTTCATAAAAGCGAAATTAGGATTTTCAAACCCTCTTGTGCCTTTGCACAACACCCCATTTCTACTAAAGGTCAGCTCGGCTTAACAAACGTCAAAATACTAGCCAACCAACAACATTATCGAAAAAGGTCCTTCCTTGAAATGTGCCATATTCTCAAATATTAATCTGCCCTAAATAGAAGAGCTGACATCGATAATTTGAGCCATATTTATCACTTTCCCATCATACACAATAAATAAGAATCACACCATATTCCATGTTCCGAGTTAAACACTCTTTCAAATAGTTCAGCCATATAAATCCTCCCGTCGAAGAAATTATTCCACTAACTCCGTAGTAGTCAACAATTGCACACTTGTACCATGACCACCGGGGTTAAAAATTATACACACATCTGCTTAATCTCTTGGATTTGAAGCAATTATCAGTCTCTTTTCGTCCTATTTTGGATAGTCGCACAACCAAATGAAGCCATCGGTAAAATTCAAATCACCATATTATAATCAAATAAATGAACATTACTCACGGTGACAGCTGTTTATTAATTTTCGTTAAGTTATTTGCTCTTTATATTGTGCAACTATACAGTTGTTATGTGAATTGCTTATCTAAAAAAGCTATATTATGAAGAGGAAGTACGAATGACGCTAGAACTGGAAACACCAGAAATTACCACAAATGAAAAAGTTAATATAAGTATACTTGGAAGTTGTAAGAGTGTAATAATAAGCCAGAGTCTTTTCTACTTTCAATCACTTTTCTGATTCCAAATAATGCATAGTGTAGTATAGTACCTGTATGGCTTAACACCCCATGTGGGGTTTTTCCCTTGATAGATCTATTTTACGGGGTGGATCATTCTTCATCATCATTGTATTTGTTTAATAATATGTCTCCATTTCTTCCGGTATATTGTCTTCTCTTCCCATTTTGTAATTCCTGTCCTGCTTAGGTCCTCATCTACTTCAGTTAACCATTTCGATTTGGGTCGACCACGTCTCCTTTTTCCTCCTTGTTTCCATAATAGCATAGCTTTTGATACTGATTCTTGTCCTTGTCTCCATATATGACCAAGTCATTTGATTCTTTGTACTTTTATTTTGTTTACTTTATCATCTCTATTTAATTCTTCTAAAATTTCTCTATTCGGTCACCTTCTATACTCTTGTTCTTCGATTCTCGCTGGACCCAATATAGTTATTATTATCTTTCATTCATTTATCCTTAACTTCTCTTTTTCTTTTTGTCTTACTATGGTTTTATAAATATTTATTTTTGTTTGTTTGGTCAATATTTTACTCTTTAGTAGTTTTCTATTTGTTTGGTATACTCGGTGTGTCGCAGTTTTCTTTCTTCGATCTCCGTTTTTTTTTCCACTTTTTGTTGTTTATTATTACGCCCAGGTATTTCAGTTTTTGTACTTTTTCGAATTTTTTATTTCCTCTCCTTATATCTCCGTTTTGTTCTGCCTTTCCAAGTTTCATTAGTTTTGTTTTCTTTCATTAATTTTTAGTCCCATCTTCTTCCCCTCTTCTTCAAAGTCCATTAATAATTTTTTCATGATTTTTCTTGTGTTTGCTAGTATCGCTATATCATCTGCATAGGCGATTAGTTGGTAACCTGATGCTCTTAGGTTTCCCTTGTGGATTTTTTGCAAAATCTACTGGCAGGTTAAACAGTGTTGCTGATAGTAAGTGATCTTGTCTCACCCCTTTATTTATTTCGAATTCTTCTGTTTCCCCTTTTTGTGTTAGAATACTGTCCAAAATTTATTCATTGTCATTTTTATTAGGTTTCTTAGTTTTTTACTTACTTCTTGATATTTTAGGGCTTTCATCAGTTCCTTTCTCTTTATTCAGTAAAAGGCTGGTTCAAAGTCTATAAATAATATTTCTGTTTGATGTTGGTGTTCGTGTGCTTTCTCCTTTTTTTAATGGTGTATATTGCATCCGTTGTTGAACTGCTTTTTATGAAATCGCATTGTTTCTATGATATTTTTTGTTTCATCCGTTAATGTTTTTTGTATTATTGACGATAATATTTTATAGGCAACGTTTAATAGACGGGGCTGTACCGTCGCACCCGTTAGCGAAATTATTCCGATTCGATTTTTTTGAACAAACTGACTCAAAACGAGGTCCTTATAACAAATCCACAGGGTGCCAGGCGGTGCTGTGGTCGAAAAATTGTTTAAACAATTTTTTTAAAACAAATTCACAAAAAAAAATTATTTCATTTCGAATTTACTGTTTGTACTTCAGATCTTAAAATAGCCTCAAATGGGAATGAAATTTTTTGAGACGAAACTGACTCATTAATTTGCCACAAAGAAAAAATAAATTACTATTGTTATCTCGTCTTTGAAATTATATGGTAATAAACAGATTTATTGTGGGAAATTTTCATTATTATGTTCCATAGAATTTTAATAATTTTCGATTCCAAGGATTTCTGTTTTATGTTTCAGTTATTAAGTTATCAACAATTATTAGAAAAAGTATCCTACAAGCAGCAGAAGAAGCTTTAGGTAAAGGAAAAGTCAACAGAAATAAACGGGAATACAAAACTCCATGGCAAAACGAAAGGGTGAAAGCACTAGCAAATCAAAAGAAGCAAGCTTAAGTTATATAAAAAAGAGTGAAGCCACTGGAGGCACGAGAGGACTACGTGAGAATCAGGAATAGAGTAAACTAAGAAATAAATAACATCAAAAAAGAACACTGGGAGAAATTTACCAAAGATATGGAATACGACTTCTATGGATCCCAGAGGTCGGTGTGGATGATGATAAGGAGACAAAAAACAGAAATTAATGAATTTGTACGGATAGATAACATTACGGAGAAACAATGGGCTGAGCTTTTCACGAAATTATATGGAGAAGGAGAAGAAGAGAACAGAGAAAGAAACATTAATGAAACCCACGATAGAGTACTAATATCAGAAGAAGAGCTACAAGAACGAATAAAAAAATTAAAAAATAGAAAAGCACCTGGTCCTGATAAGATAAATAATGAACTGCTTAAATATGGAGGAGGAACACTACTCAAATGGCTCCTAAAATTATTTGTCTAATGGCTCCTAAAATTGTTGACGGCAGTCATAAAAGATAAAATCGAGAAAAAAGCGAACATGGCAGATGAACAAGGCTTCCGGAAGAACCGCAGCACAATAGATGCAATTTTTATTATCAGGCAAATAGTAGAAAAGTCTATTGAATATCGAAAACCAGCATACATGTACTTTGTAGATTTAAAAAACGCTTTTGACAGGGTGAGGCGAAATGACATCTTAAATTTATTACAAGCTGAACAAATAAACCACCAGATAATAAGGCTAATTAATGAAATTAACAAGAACAACAAGATCAGAGTTTTAATGTCAATAGGAGAAACAGATCGCATAGAACTAAAAGGAAGAATCTGAATCTGCCAAGGAGACTCGCTCAGCACATTGTTATTCAATATGGTGATGAATAAAATAATCCTCGAAGTAAGAAAACGACATGGATACCACATGGGAACGCATAAAATCACGATACTATACTATGCCGATGATGTAGTACTAATTGCTGATAACGAGGATGACCTTCAAAGGCAGCTCCACACTTTCAATATCACAGTAAATAAACTTAATATGAGAATATCAGTAAAAAAAACTAAATGTATAGTGATAAGTAAAGAGCAGCGTCGATGCAAGTTAGAAATAGACGGCAAAATTGTAGAGCAAGTAATGAAATTCAATTACCTAGGAGTAGAGATCACTAGCGACAGGAATATAAGAACAGAGACCACAACACAAGCAACAAAAGCGGCAAGAGTAAGTGGTTGCCTCCGAGAGACCATATGGAGAAACAAATATCGGACCACGGAAAGCCAAATAAAAGTATACAAGACAACAGTAAGATCTATCCTAACATATGCAGCAGCGGAGACAAATTCTGATACAAGAAAGACGAAACAACAAATCAACAGTATCGAAATGAAAGTATTACGATCAATAGCGGGCATATCATTAAGAGACAGACAAAGCAACAGAAGTATACGAGAACGATGCAAAATTTAAAATATTAACAGGTGGATCAAAACAAGAAAGAAAAACTGGAACGAACATGTAAACCGAATGGAACCAGATAGATTAGCGAACATCTGTAAAAACAACAAGCCGTATAGCAGAACATCCGTTGGGAGGCCGCCGAAAAGGTGGAAAGATAATGTACAGTCAACAACAACTAAAACAGAAAAAGAGGGAGACAAACAGTCGCACGAAGAAGAAGAAGAAGAAGAAGAAGAAGAAGAGGAAGAAGGAGAAGAAGAAGAAGAAGAAGAAGAAGAAGAAAAAGAAGAAGAAGAAGAAGTTATCAACAGGACACAAAACTCACTATTTATTTTCAATCTAAATGATCTCTCTCTTAAAAAAGTGTCAGTAGACACCAGGCGAGGTCTCAAGGAGGGGGAAATTGACTCCATTGACCCCCCTTGGATCCGCTCCTGGTTAGTACGCCTTAAAAATGGCCATTTTCGCATTTTTCAAATTTTAAGTTGCGTATAACTCGACAACAATCAATTTTAGAGAAAAATCACAAGAGACCTTTTTTGCTCAGAATGATCCATATATTCTAAAAAATGTGTATGAAGTAAAAAAAGATTTTTTGAATTTGTTTAACCCGCCATTACACGCGCTATGAGGGAATCCCTCACCATATTTGTTTATAACCAATGAAATTGTATAAACTAATACGATAACCTTAAGCACCCAGGAATGCCTTTAGCATGGTTCATGAGAGGGTATGAAAAAGATATAGAATATTTCAGGCGGTCAGTGTGCTGTGTGATAGTTGAAAGGAGAGACATCCCTCTTCAAGTGAGGGAATTCCTCACTGCGCGTGCAATCACGGTGAAATCACGTTTCTGTTATCTCAAAGAAACGTTTAGGTTTTTATTTAATATTTAGGTAGGTTTAATTAAAATATTATCTTTTCCTTTTAATTGCAAAAAAAGATAGAATTGGCTGGGACACACCCTGAGGAAAGACAACTCAGATATAACAAAGAAAGCTCTAAACTGGACAGTAGCAGGACGAAGAAAGCAAGGACGACCCGCAACGACCTGGAGAAGAACAATTGAAGCTGACTACAAAGGTATGAGAAAGAGCTGGGGAGAGGTAGCAGCTATGGGCAGAGACAGAGTCCAATGGACAAGCTTCGTGGATGCCCTATGCTCCTTTACGGAGTAACAGGAAATAATGTATGATGAATTAAAGTATTATGGTTTGGATTAGGTTAGGAACAGTGGCACACCGAGCGGGGGGTTTGGGGGTTAAAATCCCACCCAGAGCATATAGAAATATATATAAAAGTAGGAAAATGTAACTTGTCTTTCACAAATAATACAAAAAACTTTCGGTGCCCAAGCTAACCCCCCTCCCCCCAGAGGAAAATTCTACGCCACTGGTTAAGAACCCATTTTTAAATTTACCTATTCTAATTGGGAAATAAGCCACAATTTAACTTGAAAAATTGATTTTATTGACGTTTCGAATTCCACCTCGGACGTCGTTATCAAAATACAAAAGATTAATAGTTAATTACATAAATACCACAAAGAAATAGCTTCAGAACAGTTGTTAATTTTAATTTGTATTTTTAGTAAAATGAATTCGCGTAAAGAACGTTAATTTCTTCAGTGGCTTGCTGAAATTGAAAATTGAGAAAACTTGCTTTTGATCTATGTATATTATTTTTACTTTTGTTTTGTTAAATTAATAAAAAAAAATTGGTTTACGAGACTTTCTATAATATGTGAGTACAACCCATTTTATATTTACACATGTTGACATTCATTCTTCCTCGAAATAAGTCGAACTTATGTAGGTGAGGGCGACGCTCATACGCGTGCAACCACGTCACAATAGGAGACGCGTGTAACGGCGGGTTAAAAAGATTGTTTAAACAATTTTACGACCGCGGCACCTCCCGGCACCCTGTGGATTTGTTATAAGGGCCTCTTTTTGGGTAAGTTTGTGCAAAAAAAAACGAATCGGAATATTTTACCTAACGGGGGCGACGATACAGCTTGGACTATAGCGATAAATGTTAATAATTAAAAATAACAGCTTTGTAATAAAATAATGACAAAAATGTCTTCAGGATCTTGATGGAGGGATTTTAAACTTTGATTTGATTATTTTCTGACTTTCAAGATATGATTTTTAATCGATTTATTAAGCCTTAAAAATGGCCATTTTTGCATTTTTTTAAAAAATCACGTATAACTCGACAACAGCCGATTTTAGAGAAAAGTGACATGAGACCTTTTTTGCTCAGAATAACCAAAATTATCTAAAAAAATTGGTTGGAAACGAAACAATATTTTTTTCTGTGAGTTTGTTTCAAAAAAAAAATTGTTTAAACAATTTGTCGACCACGGCACCGCCTGTTGGTTGCTTGGAAAACAGAGATATAAGGAGAGGAAATAAAAAATTAGAAGAAGTACAAAAACTTAAATACCTGGGCGTTATAATAAACAACAAAGGGGAAAGAAAAACGAAGATCGAAGAAAGAATAACTGCGACAAACCGAGTATACCAAACAAATAGAAAACTACTAAAGAGTAAAATATTGACCAAACAAACAAAAATAAATATCTATAAAACAATAATAAGACAAAAAGAAAAAGAGAAATTAAGGATAAATAATTGAAAGATAATAAGAACTATACTGGGTCCAAATATAGGTTGCTACAAAATATTGTACAAGTGAAAATAGCAGACAAACGCAGTCCAGGACGAAGATGCACTTCGTGGTTGCTTTAGGGTAGCAGTGAATAAAACTAAGATAGCTATGATGGTAACCAACATTCTGAAAGGACATGGTACATGAAGAAAAAGGAAATAACAGCCCATCCCGAAAAAGAGTCCTGCGTATGCCAGTGACGTGAAATTTTTGATTTCATTGCTTCCACCTTGCAAGGTTGCTGGATCTACCGTTGGTAATAACTCGATAAAAAATTATTATTATGCAAGTCAGAAAGTGACCAAATCAAAGTTTAAAACCCCTCTTTCAAGATCCTGAAGAAATTTTTGTCATTATTTTATTACAAAGCTGTTATTTTTAATTATTAACAATTAGCGCTATATAATAATAATTTTTAATCAAGTTATTAAACTTGAAAACTGCAATTTTCGCATTTTTCAAATTTTAAAACGCGTATAACTCGACAATAATCAATTTTGACCCACCTTTTTTGAGACCACTTTGCTCGGAACTTTTTTGCTCAGAATGACCCACTTTATCTAAACAAAATTGTTCGAAGTGAAAAAATTAGTTTTGTGAATTTGTTTAAAAAAATTGTTTAAACAATTTTTCGACCAAGGTACCGCCTGGAACCCTGTGGATTTGTTAAAAGGACCTCTTTTTAAGTAAGTTTTTTGCTTACTTTTTAAGTAATTTTAGTTTCTAAGTAAGTTTAAAAGATTACTTTTTAAGTAATTTCGCCTATGGGCGCGACGATACAGCCTGGACTATAGCGCTAATCGTTAATAATTAAAAATAACAGCTTTGTAATAAAATAATGACAAAAATTTCTTCAGGATCTTGAAGGAAGGAATTTAGTCTTTGATTTGATCACCTTTTGACTTTTATAGTAATAATTTTTAATCGAGTTATTAAGCCTTAAAAATGGTCATTTTCGCATTTTCCAAATTTTAAATCGCGTATAACTCGACAACAATTTTAGATAAAAATGACAAGAGACCTTTTTTGCTCAGAATGACCAGAATGACTCAGAATTCTGTTTTCTAAAAAATTTAATAAAAAAATTATTTTTGTGAATCTGTCTAAAAAAATTGTTTTAACAATTTTTCCACCACGGTACCGCCTGGCACCCCGTGGATTTGTTATAAGGACCTCTTTTTGAGTAAGTTTGTGCAAAAAAATCGAATCGGAATAATTTTGCTAACGGGGGCGACGGTACAGCCCCGTCTATAATATTGTAATAGCTTTGTAGTTTTGCACTCATGCTGGTCTCCTTTTTTATGGATCGTTTTAGTCTGTCCAATTTCCCACTTGTTCTTCATTGCCTCCTCTATCCGTATTTTCCTAATCAATTTGTGTATTTTTTCATATAACATGTCTCTTCCGTATATTATTAGTCCTAGATTTATTCCGTCCTTCATAGGTACTTTTCCATTATTCTTCTTCATCATAATAATAGTTTCTAATAATGGTTCCTGTGTGATCATTTATTCTTCATCCTCTTCTTCTATTTCATCATCTATAACTGGTTCAATAATTAATTCTGTAAATTGATTTATCCATATTTCTTTATATTCTTTTTCTTTTCGACAATTTTGCTTTGTTTAGTTTTTATTCCTTCTAGTTTACCTTTGAATGTACTATTGTTTTCTTTTATTTTGTTATAGATTGTTTTTTTAATTTATGTTGTATTTTTCGTTCTCTATTTCCTGAATCTTTAGTAACTCTGTCTATTCTTTTTCTCATGATCATCTTTCAGTGCGTCACAGTTTTTCGATTTCTCTCTAACGCATTAAATTGTATGTGACAGAAAAAAAGGCACGTCTGGGAATACTTCGGTAATTATTCTAGTTCGGTGATTATTCTAGTTGTCGATAGATGGCGCCATAATCAAAAAAGAATTATTTATTAAATAAAATAATAATATTATCAATATAATCTGTACAATTTATAAGACTATACAAATGAAAGAAAATACCATTTTATAAATGCAATAGACACAATTGATTTGGTTTTATTCCAAATTGAAAATAAAATTTGACAACTGTCAGATTTAACTAAAATGTCACGTTAGAATAAATGTCATAAATGTGTATTATCACGGACTTACCTTTTTTTCTATAATTTGTGACGCACTGAAAAATGTTCATGAAAAGGAGAATAGTTCGTTTTTATCCATTTTAATCTCGCTTCCACTTTTCTTTCCATAATTTTTGGCATTCGATATTGTACCACTATTTTTTCTTCTCGTTTTTCTTTTTGCCAATTGTTTTTTTTTTCTGCTGTTTAATGTATGGTGTGCTTTATACAGCTCCAATCACGTTTCACATCAACACATTCTTGATTGTCATCAATTGTTAGATATTTTCCAGTTCTTCCTGATATTTCCTTCTTACTTGCTCTTCTTTTAGTTCTTCAGTGTCCCATTTCGTTTCTTTGCTTTTATTTTCTCCTGCATGTTTTTTGTTTTATTTTTGCCATTACCATGAAATGATCTGAGTCAGCACAGGCTGTTTTGTAGGATCTTACGTCTTAATTGATGATTGTCTCCTCCTGTTAATCAAAATATGGTCTATCTGAGATTTAGTTTGCTGATCTGTTGATATCCATGTTATTTTTTGTGTTTGTCAGGATGTGGGAACTTTGTACTGCTTATGACCATATATGCTCTTGTACATAGGTTGCATAATCGTTGCCCATTGTCACTTGCCCTTTCGTGTATTGTGTATCTTCCTACTATGGTTTCAGTGTATTGTTCTTTCCCTATTTGGGCATTGAAGTCTCCCAGTACCATGATCGTGTTCTCTTTGGATATTTTTTCTATTTTTTCCTCTATATAATCGTACCGTTTTTCTTTTTCTTCCCTGTTTCCCATTTTCTGTAGGCGCATATACGTTTAGTAGTGACATATTGCTGGGTTTTGCTTCTATAGGCTATTGATTACGTTCAAAATAAGAGAGCTAAAAGAAACTACAACGTTAACGGGATTTTATTGTCTCATATAGTCAATGGATCTCTAAATTTGAAAAAAACCGCGGAGTGCTACCATTTTTGAGAAATGGGTGAATTAGTCCCTAGGCACAGGGTGAATTAGGGTAAGTGCTATGCACTTTTGGTACAAAGACTTACACTTACAAAAAATAACTTACATTCTTTCTCTTTAAAATGACGTTTAGTAGAAGTTTCTAGGATTTATATTTTCCGGAATAAGATTTTCAAAATTCGCCGTTCACAGCATTTTTGAGCTATTTTCCCCATTATTTCGCAAACATTGTTCTGTAAATGTTTTTTACGCATTTCTAGGTATATGCAATGGTACATTTATTAGAAAGAGGAGTCAATTACGTTTAAAATGGTCTATTGTATAAGGTTGCATGACTATTTTGAAGCAAGTTCTGCTTTATCAAATTATTATACTTTTAATGATTTTTGATATTTTTTATGATTATTTTTTAAATTTATCATTATGACCTTTTTTCTTGCACATTTAGGGATATACATTATATAATAGAAAACAGAATATTTTCTGTATTTTAAAATGGTTTATTCCATAAAAATCTAGGACTATTTTTAAACAAGATATCCGTAGGATATCCAAGAGTATCCGTAATTTGAAAAAAAAATTAAAATTTTATATTTTTTTTTAATTAGAAGAATATAATTGCATATTATAATATAATTTTTAATTCCAAATAATTTTTCTTAATAACACTTTTCGATATTGTGAAATATAAAGGTACTTTACTCCTGAGCAAATTCACATTTTTTAACATACCTCCTACACTATTAATAAAATTTTATATCTGATGATTGCATTTTAAGTTTCACACTAGGCATTTTATAAAGAATAACTTTTTTCATAAAATTAATACTAAAAAAGTTTTCCATATGGTTCCAACTATTGCATGTGTATATGTCACACTTTGAATCACACTATCACACTAGTCACACTATCTTGTTAAAAAATAGTCCTAGAATTTTTTACGGTACACCATTTTAAAGTAAAGAAAATGAGCTTTTCTTTTTATTACACAATATATATACCCAAATATACAATAAAAAAGTTATAATGAGAAATTTAACATTAATCGTGAAATATATCAAAAATCATTAAAAGTATAATAATTTGAAAATTCATATCTGGCTTAAATATAGCCACACGACTTTCTACGATAGAACATTTTAAAGGTAATTGACTTCTCTTTCTACTAAATGTACCATTGCGTATACCTAGAAATGCGTAGAAAAAAGTTACAGAACAATGTTTGCGAAGTAACAAGGAAAATATCCCAAAATCGCTGTGAGTGGTAAAATTTGAAAAATCATATTTTGAAAATTGTACATCACAGTGACTTCTACTGAACGCCATTTTTAAGAGGAAGGATGGAAGTTCTTTTTCTGTGAAGCAATGCCTATAACTATACCCCCGTGGAAAAAAGTTATTGGGCAAAAAACAAAATTGCTATCTTTCATGTTTTTTCTTGCTTTTCTTTTGGATATATTTTTGTTAGAAAACATGTTTTTGACTTTAAAATGTAATATTTCGATAGTACATTTAAACTGAAACAATTTTTTTATATAAATGAACTCACCCTAATTCGCCATGTGTCTAGGGACTAATTCACCCCTTTCTCAAAAACGCACCCATTTAAATGGTAGCACTCCGCGGTTTTTTCAAATATAGAGGTCCGTTGGCTATATGAAACAATAAAACCCTGTTAACGTTGTAGTTCCTTTCTAAAATACATAATCATTAGCCTACTATGCGCAAGTATAAATGCGCAAGTATACATTTCTAATAATGTAAATAATAACTTAATACGTGAACAAGTACATAAAAGTATATAAATAACCTTTCTTCATCTTTTTTTGTAGAAATACAAGTAGTCCAAGATCTGGAAGTTGGAAGCGGTTTTTCGGATCATTTACAAGTTTATGGTATGGTTTATTCAAGTAATCTTACAGAACCAATAAAGACACTTAGAGAAGCAATTGCTGAGTATTTAAACAATGGCACTGGATATTTAGCTGAAGCAGCATCAACTCAGGCTCTCGGATACTATAAGACTATACTGGAACCTGTTGCGGGCTATCCAGATTTGGAATTGAGCTTTGCCGATACTAATCTAACGTCTGACGCTCTCTCTCGTTTTTATAACTGGAAAGCAGACATATCTGCCGCCACAGGTGGTATTAATGCTGCCAGTTCTTTCCAAATTTTTGTGACACCATTACATACAAAATCATTAGGCACTGTTAGGTTGAAGAGTGCCAGTCCGTTGGATTACCCTGATATAGATCCCAACATACTATCAGATCCTGAAGGACATGATCTAGAAAGTGTTTATGTTGGAGTACAATTAGCTGTAAATCTGACAAAGCAGGGTCCATTTAAGAAAATAAATGCCAAATTACAACAAAAGCCGATAAAAGAATGCATACAGTATGAGTTCATGAGTAGAAAATATTGGAAGTGTGCTAGTAAATACATCGTCTGTCATAATAATCATTCTGTCGGTACATGTAAAATGGGTCCAAATCCAAAAAGAGGTGACGTAGTTGATAACAAATTAAAAGTACATGGAATTAAAAGATTACGAATTGCCGATGCTAGTATTATACCTCTTTCTACGTCCAGCCATATCAATGCAATTTGTTACTTGATTGCAGAAAAGGGAGCTGACTTCATTAAGGAAGCTGATGGAAGGTTAAACTCCACCAGTTAGTTATATTGATATTATAAAATAAAAAATTTCATTTCAGTATTTCATTTATTTCATAAGTTTTTGATATCTAATCTCATACCCCACTTATGGACGAAACTATAGCTCGGTAGCCTCATCTGTCAGTATTACGTCGTCTGTTATGAATATTGAGAATCCTACATCCATTTATCTCCTCCTTTTAAATTTCACTATTACAAGTAGGTACAATGGTTTAATAGATACAAGGGGGAAGGGGACTTTTGGCTAGCACTGTATAATAATTGACGGATAATAAATGTAAAATCATTCAAAATACAGGTGACTCATAAATATAAATATGTTTATGTATTAGCGATAAACCTTACAAAGGTTGTATGTTAAGTATAAAACATAGTTTTATAGACAAGTGAATAAAGAAATGGGATTTAGTATATCACAAGAGACAGACAAAAACTCTTAGGAAAACGCCAGATAGGTAATTATACTTTTTTCTGCGGCCGTGCTAAAACAGCCACTTTCCCGCACTCATTTTGTTTGCGTAAGTTGCACTTTCCCGCACCAGTGCGGGAAAGTAGAATACCTTGTAATATGGCTTTAAAATATTTATATTATGGCATATTATAATACATGCAATAAACTATAGTTAGATATGATATACTAATTTATTTCAAATTTATCTTATTGTGTTCATATTTTAATAAAATTAACG
Source organism: Diabrotica virgifera virgifera (assembly GCF_917563875.1). Lineage (NCBI taxonomy): Eukaryota > Metazoa > Arthropoda > Insecta > Coleoptera > Chrysomelidae > Diabrotica > Diabrotica virgifera. The sequence goes on along the minus strand of NC_065447.1, from coordinate 112,979,597 downwards.
CGATTATTTCATTCATAGGAGATTCTGACCAATAGAAAGCTACAGAAATAAAAATTAAACTGACTATTTCACTAGACCAGTGGTTCTCAATCTTTTTGAGTCATGTACCACAAAATACTTTTTAATATTTTTGGTACCACCTAACTGAAATAACTACCTATCTAGATAGGTAATCTAATTAACTGTAATAGTGGTGATTTCGACAGTTTTGCGTTTTGTGTACCACCGCAAATAATGATATGTACCACCAGTGGTACATGTACCACAGATTGAGAACCACTGCACTAGACTGTTTTTAACTGATAAAACGGCATAGCAACGCTTCGTTTCCTACTGACAAAACTCCTTAACGACGTGAAATCTCAGCGACAAAATTATGACAGATAATAAATAAAGATAAATAAAGAAATAAAGATTATATTTCGTTGATATGGTGCATTAATTGTCTCCTGAAATAGTATTGTCGAATATCATTCGAGAGAAATATATTTCCGGCAAAATTTTCTCCTGGTTTCATTCAAGTTCGTTGCCTTTTGGTAATTTTCGCTTATGAAATTTTGACAAAATCACTCGACTGACGTCTCGTGATTTAAGTCAAAATTTAATTCGCGAAAATTGCCAGGCAACAAACTTTCATACCAGTCGAAAATATTGCCGGCAAAATTTTCTCCCTTGTGATATTATATACGGTTATTTTTTGATGATTTTAACTTCCAATCGCATAGTAAGATATTTGATCACGTGTTTAATTCTGTCCAATCAGATTAAAATTATACTGAGAATTATCTACTGTAGAAAATTTCCGATAGAATTTTTTTAAGTAGATTGTTTCTGTTTAATGGCAACCAGTTTCCTCGTTTTGGCAACTGTCACATTTAAGAAAATATCCATAATATACGTATTAAAAAATAATCTTACGGATATCACAGACAGTAAGAATAAATAAGAAAATAATTTGTTGTCATTGGGCAATAGCCACTCGAGCCCTGCGGACTCTCGTGTCTATTGCCAGACAACAAATTTTCGAAAAACTGTCGCATTGTTTTCAATTTATTCTCACTCTCTTGTGATATTGTATCCGATAATTTTTGATAATATCATGTCGTCAAGTACATTACGTCAGATGCCCTTCGTTGCTACGAAAAAATACATTAAGTGACAATGACAATTAATGTTTTAAAAATTATAAAAGTGATGACTTTCAACCGTCAAATATTTATAACAACTGTGTGTTTAATTGTACTAATTTTACTAAGTTTACTACTGATAATTCGATGAAATAAAATTATTTTGAGATAATATTTAAGAGACGGCAGTAGCGATCAACAGGTAGCAGCAAACGCGGTCCCAAATTGCGGCTGTAATTTTGAATATTTTGTCGAGATATTTGGCACACATATTCGTAATATAATAAAGAATGGCGGTACAGAGCCCAATTTGAGAAATATGTTAGGATGGAAATAACTCTGTAATTAAAGCCGGATCAAGAAACGTGTAACGTGTAATGTAAGATTAAGTGTAATTTAGCATCAATAGTGTGGACGTCACACGAACGTCCTCACGAATCGTTTAACGAATCTTGGTTTCCACTCAGTTGCTACGAACAGCCGAATAGGGAGGTCGTGACAGCAGGTAGTTTACTGCTTTTATTTGTATGTATTTAATGACTGGAGACCGGAAATAAAGTTCGGTGCGTCGCTGGTGGAAAACTCATTTGTATCAGAAAATATCTAGTTTACTTGTGGAACTAAAATCTCAGCAAATTAGTGGCCAATATAAAAACTTTACCCGGATGTCGCCTATTGATTTTGAATATTTTTTATAAACATAGATTGCATGTAAACTGTTAAGACAAAATATTGTCATGAAATATGCAATTTCACCGCAAGATAGACTGGCATTAATATTAAAATTTTTAACAACAAAAGATTCATATTCTTCTTCTTCGAAAAGACTTCAACTGGGAATTGTATACAGAAAACTTTACTGGATGTTGGGAAAAAACTCTCACCTATCGATCGATAACAAGCTGCTTATATACAAAACAATAATAAAACCCATTTGGACATATGGTTCGCAGCTCTGGGGATCAGCTAGCAAATCTAATATTATGAAAATACAAAGATTTCAATCCAAAACTCTAAGAACAATCGCTAATGCCCCTTGGTACATCCATAATGACGCAATACATAGAGATCTTCAGGTACCTACTATCAGTCCCCGAAGAGTGCAAAAAATCTTCTGAACAATATCAAAATAGGTTGCGGGTACATCCAAACACCCTGGCACACAATCTTCTCAACAAGCAACAAGCGAAGAGATTGAAGCGATATGATCCCTTGGACCTACCTACCCGATCCTGACAGAGCCTACAGCAGAGGAAGCTACGCCTTCAACAGCGTCCAGCCATTGTGTTCTGTACCAGTTTTAGTTTTAGTTTTCGTGCTCGCGTATCAGTGTATGTGCGCATCTCACCGGTAAATAAGGTAATGTGTGTGTGTCGTGATGCTTTGGTCACTGGACCTTACATCTCTCTGCCATTGTAAAGACAAACAATTTTACTTATTGTTTTCATTGTAAAACAGATTGTAAAAAAACTTGGATGTCAATAAAAAAAAATTTTTTCTTCTTCTGGTTCCTATCCTTTTCGGATGTTGGAAATCATATTGGCAAACATAACCTTGCTCGCTGCGGCTCGAAACAGTTCCATTGAGGTTTCCTTTAACCATGTTCTCCTCCTACCGGGTTCTCGCTTACCTTTGACTTTACCTTGCAATATGGACTGCCGCAGGGAGTAGCGGTGCTGATTTCTCATAACGCGTCCCAGATATTGCAATTTTATGCGTTTGTTGGTAAACAGAATCTCCGGTTCCTTCTTTTGATCCTTGCTGTCCATGATATTCTCAGCGTTCTTCTACAAAGCCACATCTCAAATCCTTCAAGTTTTTTAATATTGGTGTCTGTAAGTGTCCATACCTCCGCTCATATTATTGTATGTACATATTATTTTCTTATTAAAATACATATTGTCCTTTTCGTGATCATTTTTCAGTGCGTCACAAATGATAGGAAAAAGGGTAAGTCCGTGATAATACACATTTATGACATTTATTCTAACATGACATTTTAGTTAAATCTGACAGTTGTCACATTTTATTTTCAATTTAGAATAAAAACAAATCAAATGTGTTTCTTGCATTTATAAAATGGTATTTTCTTTGATTTGTATAGTCTTATAAATTATACAGATTGTATTTGTAATATTATTATCTAATTAAAAAAAAATTATTTTTTTTAATTATGGCGCCATCTATCGACAACTAGAATAATCACAGAACTAGAAGTAATCACCGACGTGCCTTTTTTTCTGTCACATACAATTTAATGCTTTAGAAAGAAATCAAAAAACTGTGACGCACTGAAAGATGATCATGAGAAAAAGAATACACCAAAATTAGTTATTTTTCTTGAAAAATTTTTCTGGATCCCAAATACCGAGGTATAAACTATTAAGTTCAATACAAGCAACTGTTCGTCACTCCACATAATGAACGTCCAAACGGTAGAACTTTCACGAAGCGCCGTCCAAACGAGTGCTGCGGGCGCCTTTGTGTTAACGGAAAAAACCGACTCCCGATGGGTCCCGGTGAGCTCCAGGGCGAATGGTACATGTAATGCTCGTAGTGCCGTCCAAACGCAGAATTCGCGTTTCATTAAGCCGGGTCCAGACACGTGTAACGTGTAATGTAAGATTACGTGTACAGTAGGAAAAATTAAAGAATACCCATGAACGAACATATAAAACACGCTGTATTTTCCTGTCACCGTGTGACACAAAAAATTGGCCAGCGCAAGTACATGTAATAATTATTATTACATGTACTTGCGCTGGCCAATTATTTTTGTGACATGGTGACAGGAAAATACACCGTTTTTTATATGTTCGTTCATGGGTATTCTTTCATTTTTCCGACTGTAATTTAGCATCAACAGTGTGGACGTCACATGAACATCCATACGAATCGTTTAACGAATCTTGGTTTCCACTCAGTTGCTACGAACAGCCGAATAGGGATGTCGTGACAGCAGGTAGGTACTGCTTTTATTTGTATATATCTGTTATAGTCAAAGCCCGAATTTCAGGCACGCCTAGGTTTGACCAGGCAATCCTCAGGTCTGACTGACGGTCTTAGTCAAAGCCCGAAATAAATTACAGTTTCGGCCTTTGACTAGTCAAACCTAGGAGAGACAACGTTGGTCAGGCAAAGGTCGAAATTTAATTTTATAAAATCGGGGTTTGACTAGTCAAACACCGATCAGCTATTAAAATGTCGTAATTTGTTAGATTAGGTTTAATAAAACGTAATTTTTTAATTTGAATGTTTATTATTTTTATATTATCGTAATTAAAATAAAAAAAAATAGTGTTTATTCTCAAATGTTGAGGCATTATGGAATTTGAGTTGCACAATACGTTACACTTTTTACACTTTTGAAGAGCATTTCTTATTGCAGTAGCATTTTATAAAGCCTTGTCTTCAAAATTTAGAATCTTTTGTACTAATTTCTCTTAGAGACAGCTTAACGTCTGGAACATCTTCGAAATTAAGAAAATTTTCTTTGCATTCTCTTATTGGATTTCTTGAAACAAGTTTGTTTATTGTTCCGTATTTCGTACCAACTCTATTATAAACCGTGAATTGTTTTATCTTGTGTGATACTCAAAATATTTCGAGCATCTCCTTTGGCTCTATCAAAGCTGGGGATGGGTATTGTCAACAGTTTTTCCGATTGAAGTTGAAGGAACATTTTTTTCGCTTAATTGTTTCTTAGCATTAGCTTGGGCATGAAGACCTTCAATCGCCTTTCCTATATTTATTTTAATCTTTTCTGTCTGTGTAACAATGGGTGCGTTCGGACGACCATAGCGGCTGACTGTGAGCAGAAATCGGCTGAGTGGTTGTGGTTGTATCCAATCCAGCCGTGATAGGGAAAGCTTAGTAAATCTCTCAGCGGCTGACTTCCAGCGGTGACGTCTGACAGCTACTGCTGGCTCAGCTCTTCAGCTCCTGTGGTCGTCCGAACGCACCCATTATCTATCCCCAGCTTTGATATAGCCAAAGGAGATGCTCGAAATATTTTGGGTATCATAAAAGCTAAAACAGTTGACGGTTTATATAGAGTTGGTACGAAATACGGAACAATAAACATTATTTTTTCAAGAAATCTAATAGAATGCAAAGAGAATTTTCTTAATTTCGAAGATGTTCCAGACGTTAAGCTGTCTCTAAGAGAAATTAGTACAAAAGATTCTAAATTTGGAGGACAAGGCTTTATAAAATGCTACTGCAATAAGAAATGCTCTTCAAAATTATGTAAGTGTAAAAAATGTCTAAGGTATTGTAACTCTAAATGCGATAATGCCTCAACATGTGAGAATAAACACTATTTTTTTTTATTTTAATCACGACAATATAAAAATAATAAACATTCAAATTAAAAAATGACGTTTTACTAAACCTACTATAACAAATTACGACATTTTAATAGCTGATCGGGGTTTGACCAGTCAAACCCCGATTCCATAAAATTAAATTTCGACCTTTGCCTGACCAACTTAGTCTCTCCTAGGTTTGACTAGTCAAAGGCCGAAACTGTAACTTTATTTCGGGCTTTGACTAACACCGTCAGTCAGACCTGAGCATTGCCTAGTCAAACCTAGGAGTGCCTGAAATTCGGGCTTTGACTATAACATATCGATACATTAGTATCAGACTGCACCAACTCACAATTTTTCAATATTGAGATAAGTATGAGGAAATGGTTAAAATATGTTTATTTATCAGTTTCAAATTACACCATCTCAAAATTCCAACCCCATTGTAAAAAATTTTTACTTGTCAACATGCAGAATCGAATATTTTTTTTACAACGTCGTAGTTTCATACCGCATCACTTTGAGTTAGTGCATAATGAAACTTGATCGGTAGAACTGTTGTCAGCTACTAACTCAAAATGGTCTGTGAAAGCTGCTTGCACTGACCGTTCCTAAATTAAATGTTCGGAAAAATTTAGTGATACAGAAAGAGAAGAACTGTTAAATAACTACTGGGGTCTTGGTGATTTAAATAGGAAGCGAGATTTTATAGCTAACAATGTAATGCCGGTTAAGCCAAAATAATAATATAAGAATTTATTTATTTAGCGTATGGCTTAAGTATATCACAGAATATATTTAGATTTATGCATTATACAATGCATCACAAACAGATGTCCAATTTTTTTATATATTCGTTTGACCCTTCGGTTGCCATTACAAAGTCTATAGGGTCGCCTGTGTATGCTCTGCGTGGGCAGTCCTGAACAATGTGACTGATCGTCTGTCTTGCAGCGCCGCAGTCACAAGAAGGCGAGGGGAGTTTACCCCATCTGTGGAGGGAGTCGGCGCATCTTCCACAGTTTGTTCGAATTCGATCTTACGGGGACGTTCAAATTCGCCAGGTTTCCCTATGATGTCCGGTAGACTATGGTAATGCGGATCTGTCCTACTTTCCCAATCTTCTCTCCATCGGGTATTTAAGTCAAAGTTGGATTGCTGCAGCGCTTGAGCAGATTGTAGAGGGGGTAACCTGGATCGGAGACGGTTTCCAAGAATATCGGGGATGTCGTTGTGGACTAGAAGCTGGCGACTGTCCATTATTTTGTTATATTCTTTAGCCAATGCATGTTCGCGGCGTAGGTTGGGTGGTGCTATATTACTAAGGGTAGGTAGCCACATTGTAGGGGTGGGCTTAATTGTGCCTGTTATCATACGCATAGTACGGTTTAGTTGGGTGTCGACCAGGTGGGTATGCCTGCTATTTAGCCACACTGGAGCACAGTATTCTGCCACCGGATATATCAGGCCAAGAGCAGAGGATCTTAATGTTGATGCTGTGGACCCCCATGTAGTGCCGCAGAGTTTCTGTATTATATTGTTGCGTGTTTTCAATTTTGCTGCTGTTTTCGTCAGGTGTTCTCTGAATGTGAGCATTCTGTCTAGAGTAACCCCAAGGTATTTCGGGTATTTATTGTGTTTTAACAGCTTGTTATTAAAATACACTCGTAATTCTCTGTTTGCCAACTTGTTGTTTAGATGAAAAGCTGATACTTCAGTTTTTGTAGTACTTGGCTGTAGTCTCCATTTCTTAAGGTATTCGCTGAGGATGGATAAGTCATTCGTGAGAGTGATTTCTGTAGTTTCTAAAGATTGGTGGCTTGTTGCAAGGGTCCAGTCGTCAGCATATCCAAACTTCCGAGATTCGGTTTCAGGCATGTCAGCAATATAGAGGCTGAAAAGTAAAGGGGCAAGGACAGAACCCTGTGGAAGACCATTGTTAAGTTTCATCTGTCTACTCGTCTCCTTTCCCATTATAACCTGGAAGGCTCTGTTGGTCAGCATGTTGTCAATGAGGTTAATTATCTTTCTGCAGGGGATAATGCGGGCCAGTTTATATATTAATCCCTGTCTCCAAACAGTATCATATGCTGCTGTTAGATCTATAAATACTGTTGCTGTCTTTTGTTTCTTTTGAAAACTAGCTTCTATAAAAGTTGTTAATGACAGCACTTGGTCCGTACAGCTTCGATGAGGGCGGAAGCCAGCTTGTTCAATGGGGACAGTTTCTAGTATCCTGTGACTAATTCTGTTGAGGAGAAGCTTTTCTAATAGTTTATATACCATGCTGAGTAGAGCTATGGGGCGGTAGTTTTCTGGCTTATCGTTTGATTTGCCCGGTTTCGGAATTGCAATTATCTTTGTTCGCTTAAGTGAGAAAGGAATATTACCTGACTGAAGTATATCATTAAAGAACATAGCAAGCCACTGTTTCGTGTATGCACCACTGTGTATCAAGAACTCTGGATGGATACCATCAAAGCCAGGTGCTTTACCTGATTTCATTTCTTTCAGCGCATGTGTGATTTCAGAAATAAGAATTCTTGCTGAATATTCGGAGTTCGTTCTGTTCATTTGTTTTAATGCCCTTAAGTCTTTTTTCACGTTGGTAGTATGTGTTCGATCTCGTGGAGCTCTGGATAGAGATACTATATGGGAGGCAACCTTGTTAGGAGACATTTTAGACTCTCTGGATTCCAGCTGGTTAGCTCCTCCAATTTTCCGCAACAAGGACCATGCCTGCCGGCTTGATTTTTTGAAGTCAAGGTTTTCGACAGTCTTTATCCATTTTTGGCGTCTAGCTGTATCGATGTTGTGTAAAAGCTCATCGGCTATTTCTCGGTCACCACTTTCGAGAAACTTCGTGTATAAGTCTTCACATGTTTCAGTCCATCCAGGCACATATTCTTTGCGATACCCCCTAGGGATGGTTTTCTTGGCAGTGCTTATTACTGCGCCCACAAACCTCTCATAATGTTTGCTGGTTGGAGGGACCCAGCTCAAGGTCCGGTCTAGTTGTTCAGAGAACTTCTTCCAGTTTGCTTTTCTAAGATTCCACCTGGGTCGAGGATATGATCTAATTATTGAAATTGATATTCCGATGGTGATAAGCACTGGACGATGTTGAGTATGTGGGAAGTCTGCAAGGACACTTCTTGCAGTTGTTAGTGGTCTGTCATTGGTATCTTTTGAGACAAAACATAGGTCTGGGTTATATTCTTTTCTCCATGCAGCTGATTTAAATGTTCCTCTGTCTTTGGCATCAAAAACTAGATATGTGTTTTGCTCTTTGGACCATTCTACTAGTGCCTCCCCATTTTCATCATTCGTGGTGTACTTCCACATTTCGTGGTGGCTGTTGAAGTCACCGATGTATATAGTAGGATGTGGATGAGTCTTTAGCACTTCTGGGTTCCATGTAGTGGCTGGAGGTTTGTATATGTTAACTACGGTAATATCTCCAATCTTGGTGACTACTTCATGTATATTATTTTCATTGGAAGCAGAAAGTAGGAAACCATTTTCTATATTGCAGCGAATGTAAGTTGCGACGCCGTAATGTTTATCATAGGTGGCTCCCAGTAAATCGTAGCAAGGTATCTTTCCCCTTAAATCAAGCTGGACTTTGTCTTCAGTATGGGTCTCTTGTATGGCAACCAGGTCAATGTCGTTATCGTGTAGGATTTTTTGCAACACTTGGCATTTTGCCTGGCTTATGCCCTCGATGTTAAGGTGACAGACTCGGATACACGGTCCGAGATCTCTAGTCAGTTGGTTCTGAGAAGAACCTTTATTTGTTCCCATCGTATGTTTACGTATAGATAAGATTTCTGTTTGTGATCTGTGATGTTGGCAGGATATTGTTTTTGTTTTTCGTTCGTCTGCCGCCAAATTTTTGCTAGTTCATTTAGCGTTACCCAGGGTGCACCACATGGAGGCGAACTAGCATTACACCCCATAATAATATAAGAGAGAAGCTAGTCATAGAAGCGAAAATACAGCTTATTACTTTGAGATGAGAAATGAAAAAATTGGAGTATGTAAAGTTTTCTTTATGAACACTTTAAACATTTCGAATGGGATAATAATGAAAAAGCATGCACAGCAATTAAAAAAAAACAGAGTTTGCACAGAATGACAATCGAGGAGGAAAAATAATGCTGGGCGACCAAGGGTGCTAGATGATGAAAAAGAATTCGTGAGGTCTCACGTCCAATCTTTTCCAGTAATTGACTCTCATTGCGGAGCAAGAAAAAACAAATCTCTAAACTTAGCCACCATGTACAGACTGTACCAAGAAATATGTAGAGGAGAACTGAAAATTCCCGTAAAACTCTATTATTACACCAAGATTTTCAACAGGGAATTTAATATTGCCTTTTTTCAGCCAAAAAAGACCAGTGTTGTAAAAAGTATTACAACAACAACTTAAGTATGATGCGCATATCAGAGAAAAAATCAGATTCGGTTAGAGAAGGAGTTGGATATGAAGGATTCAAAGGAAGATGACAGTACTGTAGTTTGTTGCTTTCATCTCCAAGTTGTATTATCACCACCAAATGGAGATCGGAGTGATTTTCTTTTTACATGAGACGCCTATCATGTTGCAACTTCACTATATTTGATATTTCTCACAAACATTGCTATAATTTTTTTGTGGCACGAACGTATCGCAAACAGAGGTGTTAATGAAATAAGTACGTGTCTTTGACAGTATCTAAAGAACCATGGGACCTCAATATGAGCACATATTTTACTTCGATAATTGTCTGGGCCAAAACAAAAACAAGTGCATTGCTTGTTTGTATTTATATTACTGTCAAAACTTAGCAATAAAAAGCATAACCCACAAATGCTTAGTAGTTGGACATACTCAAAATGAGGGTGACGCGGTGCATGCCTCCATCGAAAAAGAAAAAAAAAAGATACCTAAAAGGAAACCCGCTCTATATTTTATCGCCAATGGTACCGATAATTATTAGCCTGGCTAAGAAAATTTCTAATAAAAATATCGGAAAAGAAATGAAAGGCAATATTTACAAAGCAGTTACCAGACCAATAATGACATACGCGGCCGAAACACGACCCGACACAGAGATGAAAAAAGGATTGCTCGAAACAGCGGAGATGAAAACCCTTCGAAAAATCGATGGTAAGACTCTATGGGACAGACCTAGAATTACAGATATACGACGGAGATGCAAGGTGGGGCCCGTTAATAACTGGGTAAGAAACAGAAGAATAGAATGGAATGACCACATAAGCCGAATGACAAAAAATGAGGCGCTCAGTGCAACAGTACCCCAAAAACGAAGTTTTGAGATAAATGCAATCTTTGCATCCGTATTTTCATTGCGCTTATGGGATGGCGCTACAAATTATGTAACACCATTTAGCCAAATATAGAAATAGGTTGTGTAGACCCTTGTAAATCCGAAGACTTAATGTTGCTGCATTTATTAATATATTAATCTAAAAATGCCTAATTTGCGGGTTAGGCCACTGTTGCTCTGAGCGCCTCAAATATAGTAGTCAGGACAGCAAGAGACGGTTCCCCAATAGGAAGACGATCAGTGGGAAGACCACGAAAACGATGGAAAACGACAACTTACTAGAGGCACATTGAAAAAATAGACAGACTCATGTCTATACTAAAAGAAGAAGAAGAAGAAGAAGAAGAAGAAGAAGAAGAAGAAAAGAAGAAAACTGGACAGCCTGGTACGCTACAGAAGATATTGCCGAAGTGTATGAAGTAAGAGTTTACAAAAAATTGGGAAAATTTTTAATATAAATGAAGCTGGATACAAAATAAAATGGAGCGAAATATAAATTTTAAGAGTTGGGAAATACCAGCCACACAATACAATGTAAAAGAAGTCTTATTTTCACGAAAATTATAATGTCATAAATATTCGATAAAACAGAACGAGTGTGGCTTAAGAAGAACCATCTCTCATCCTCTCCAATAAACCTCCAGTTTTTCCAGAACTTACCAACTTTTGCCACAGCTGCCGCTGCTGAAGAAAGTGTCAATTCAGAATTATTTGGACTTTATTATATTTTTTCATAACAAGGAAAAAATAATGATTTTATAAGAAAAAAAATACTTAAATAATTTTATTTGATTTCCATACAAATACCCTATACAAAATGCACTAACTGTTAAAAAATCATGTGTGGACAGTTTCATAGTACACCAACTAAAAAAAATCTGAATTCTTTAAAAAAAAATTAATCAAAAATTATCATCTAAAAGAACCATAAAATAAACATCTAATTCCAAAATTTTATTCTATTTGAAAAACAAATGGACCATTTACAACAGATTAAAAATATTTGCTCCCAGAAAAAATAAGTTAAAGTTGATTTGTGAAGAACTATGTTTTTTGAGTTGGTGCACGCTGATACTGATGTATCGATATTTACTAACTGAAGACCGGAAATAACGTTCGGTGCGTCAATGGTGGAAAACTGATTTGTATCAGAAAAGATCTAGTTTTCTTGAGGAACTAAAATACTGATTTTGAATATTTATTAACATATGTAGATTGCATCTAAAATATTAAGACAAAATACTGCCATGAAATCTGCAATTTCACAACAAGGTAGACTAGCACTAACATTAAGATTTTTGACAACAAGAGATTCATTCATATTCTTCTTCTTCTGGTTCCTATCCGTTTCGGATGAAAGAAATCATATTGGCAATCATAACCTTGCTCGCTGTGGTTCGAAACAGTTCCTTGAAGTTTTCTTTAACCATGTTCTCAAATTCCTCAGCCATGATATTCTCCTTCTACCAGGTCCTCGCTTACCTTTAACTTTACTTTGCAATATGGACTGCAGCAGGGAGTAACGATGCTGATTTCTCATAACGTGTCCCAGATACTTTAATCTATAAAGCCACATCTCAAATGCTTTAAGTTTTTTAATAGTGGTGTCTGTAAGCGTCCATGCCTCCGCTCCGTACAATAATACAGCGAAAACGTAACATCTCAAATGTCTCATTTTTGTATTTAGGGATATGTTGTGGCTTTTAAAGATGGAGCTCATTTCGTTAAACACCGTTCTTGACTTTCCTATGCGGCACTTTATTTCCTGTACATTTTTACATTGCTCCACTGCTCATTTATAATAGTTCTCAGGTATTAGCAATACTGTTTTATAGCCTTCGTGCCAATCAAAAATAATACTATAACTGGGATATTCTAATAACCGATCATTGGTGGCTAGTAGAAATAAATGTACTAAATATAATTATAATAATGATAATAGTACATACGATGTACATACTATATATGTACATACATACATATATATATATATATATATATATATATATATATATATATATATATATATATATATATATATATATATATATATATATATATATATATATATATATATATATATATATATATATATATATATTTATGCACAGATATCAAAGTGAGGTCCTGACATTACGCGCACTTAGTGAGGACCGGTAGAAAACGTAGACATAATCGTTTCAACTCTTCATAGTGACCTTGACAAGTAAATAGCAATTAAAAAATGACGAGTATACACAAAAAAGATTACGTATATGTGCCCCGTATTGTTCAAGTATATTGCCACCCAAGTGAGGCCATTACACGCAGCTATTAAAGTGAGACTGTATATACTTTTTCGTTATGCGCACAAAGTGAGGACAACTTTACGTGTATATTTCCTTACAGCTCATCAAGTGAGGACCTTACAGTGTTGTCGATAAATATGAGATTAATCGTTTCTACTGCCTTTTTCTGTATAACACAGTAAGAATTATTATTGTTTCGTTGTTTCAGTCACTTGTAGTTATAAGAAGGATGTGGACTCTTTGTTCTTGCTCGTACTGTTTGTTAATTTTATAACATTTTAGTACCTCAGCATTAAATCACGGTAGCCTTATCGGAGACTAGCGTTAATAAAGAAATAGTTTTATATTTTTTAATAATTTACGTTAAAGATGGATAGGAAAGCAAGAATTTTGAAAATAGCGTTAGTTGAGAACAATAATAATCAAAATGGAGGATACAGTGATAGTTCAGTTATGTGAAATTTATATTGAACTTAACATATAAATATAAAAGCCCGACTTTTGATCTAAGGGGAACACAGTTTTTACGGTACATACATATCTGTCATTTGTCAACCCCCTCCCTTCCATTTCCCCCACCCCTTATTTTTAAATAGGGAATAGGGGCGTGTGCTAGCTCATTTGAAAGGATATTCAATTCTCTATCCAGTATTATTAACATTGACATAATTATCTATACAGAGTGTATTTTAGTATAGGTACTGTTGCCCCTGTCGATTTTCATTTTGAAACGACAATTTTCCAACCTTAATTTTAGTATACAAGATGATTTACTTAATTTAATTAAACTTAATGTACCTTTTTTACTGACTTAATTTTACAGTTATTCCACTAGATGGCAAATACAGTGAATATGATCATATGTTTTATTTCGAATAATCATTTTAAAATAGTTTTAGTTTTCTATTTTCTCTGAAAATTGTTGCAAGCTTCTTGTTCTTATACTTAAAATCATGTCACTACAAATTTATACGAGACTACATATTAAGAGTATAGAAAGTATTATAATATATGACATACATGCTTTTTTCCATTTATTGAAGATATTTCACCTTATCCTGAAACAATGCAATGTGAACAAGTGTCCTCAACTAAAAAAATATATCAGACTATTTTAATACTAAGTGTATAGTTTGTACTATAAACCGTATTGAAATAGATTGCAACATGTGTGTGTGGTTGGGATATTGACTGCGAAACCTAAGGCTTCATTCGCCTAATCATATTTACCTTTGATTCTTATAACAATAAATAAAATTGATTAACATTTTATATCAATATTATTAGTGTTTTTAAACAATATCAGTATGATATATCAGTAGGATAAAGTCAAGATAAACAATACTATAATAGAAAGCTTTGAGGTCAAACAATGACTGCGGCAGGGTGATCCATTATCGTCTATAATGTTTAGCATATTACTAGAAAAGGTTATACAGGAAGCAAACATTAATAGAACAGGTCTGATCTACCACAAAAAACATCAGTGCTTGGCATTCGCAGACGATTTGGTAATCTTGGCTAGGAGCAAAATAGAACTTATAGAAACAGTCATGAAACTCGAGGAGAGGGCAGCAACCAAAGGATTGTATATAAATGAAGCAAAAACAAAGTATATGGAATGAACAAATAAGCAATTCGTTCGGGGGCAATACATAACAATGACAACAGCGAAGGGAACACAGTATAAATTCGAAGAAGTTTAGAGATTTGAGTACTTAGGAACTGTCTTCACAAGAGATCCTAACTGTGAAGAAGAAATACAAAAGAGAATTATGTCGGGCAACCGCGCTATATTTGCTTTTAATGGGTTGTTAAGAAGTAAACATATATCACGAAGAGCAAAACTAAGAACTTACAAGACCGTAATAAGGCCGATAGTAACGTATGCTTCTGAAACATGGGTCACAACAAAAAAACATCAAGAGTTGTTGTTCCACCCGGTGGGAAACTGAGCTCTATCAAGATCCTAACATACTAGCAGTAATTAAGGCGCAAAGACTTAGATGGTTGGACCATGTGCAGAGGATGATTCCATCTAGAATTCCCAGAATGGTACTATCTAGTGCATTGGCAGGGAAAAGACGAAGAGGAAGACCGAGGTCACGATGGAGTAATGGAGTTAGAGAAGATATGAAAAGAATTAACTTAAGGAACTGGGAAACAAAAGCGACTGACAAAAGGGAGTGGAAAAGAATAGTACATCAAACCATGGGCCTACTAGGCTCGTACTGCTTACATATTATAATATCAGTTTTCTAATATTATCCAGTTCCATATCCAGTTCCGAATCCAGTGGTTATATTTCTTCCGTATTGTTTAGTTTCGCTTCCAGTGATTGTATTTTTTTTCTTGTTTTTTTTTGAAATATTTATTTATTATTTTATTACTATATTTTTTTATTGTGCTCATAATAGATTGCAACATTGTCTACAGACATGAATGCAGTAACAATAAATAAAAAAATCGGAGATCCACACCCCGGATTTGAAATCGAAACCTCTGCTTTACGAATCCGAGATCCGAGGTCTACCCACTAGGTCACTAGGCTATCGCTCTTAAGACAATATTTTTTCCTGAAACGGGGAACTTCTAAAGCCGGGTCTAGACTATGTAACAAAACATGCTAATAACAAAGTTGTACAACAAATTTGTTGTACAACTTTGTTATGTAACTTGGTATAATATAGCATGAGTATCCAGACTATATAACAAAAACCAAAACAACAACATGCGCATAAATTTTGCAGCATTTTAGATGGATAGCTGGTAGGTTAGGTAGTATATAGAATTGCGTCATATAAGTATGGAGGATCTCTTCATAGCAACAGCAGCTTGTGTAATATTGTGGAGGCGAGACCGGCGTGTTAAATTAATATTTTGGATGTGTCCTTCATTAGCAGCTCGAGCAAAATATAGGTAGTGGTACAGCTCTTTTAGCTGATCTGGAAAGAGATAACATAGACCCATCGACAGGAGACATTAAATGTGATGGCAGTTTTAAAATCTTCTTAAGAATAGAAAGTTCTGATTTTGAATTTCTTATAAATGACATCGGCCATAAAATAGGCAGGAAAGACATTTCGAGATGCAATTCCAATAAGAGAAAGATTAACAGTTATATTATTAGCAAAGTATATTTTTTAAACTTTTTACTCATTGTTTCAGAGAGGAAGTATAACATTTGTGTAAAATTTAATTCCTCAGTATTATCGTCTACACCTGTTCATGATTGAGTGTCACTGTCTGTTTGAATTGGTGTAGCTGGAGAAGTAGCGGATGTAGGTGTAGTGGACGGAATAGAAAGGCTCAGATATATTGTATGATTGAGTGCCTGTTTGAGTAGCTGATGAAGCAGTCTGCATCTGTGTAGCGAATGAAGTGAATGTTACAGGTTTTATGTCTGAACACTCTGCTCTGTAGAGAATAGTATTTATGTCAAATTTAGAGTTGATTTGCACCGATTTGCTGTTAAGGTTCCGCGTACTGCTTTTCTTTTGTTGGCTTGAGTTATAGGCGTACGTGCATTAGTTTTAACTACAGTTTCTGTATCTATTTTCACTTCTATTTCAGTCTATTCATCGTGTTTTTTATTTGTTTTTTAAATCAATAAATGTAGCTCATCCCATAGCAATCCCATAATACTCGTTACTTACGAAATAGCTCAATTAAATGAGTAGTCAGTTCTTTCGACAATTTCATCGCGTAAATGACCCTACGTGAACAGAGCAAAGAAAAATCTAGCACAATCACTCCAGAATGAACAAGGCGATATGACTCCAACGGTTGTTGCTCGCGTAGGTACTATGCCAGATAATGTTTCAATAACATGTTTTTAGGTGTAGATCAGTCGCGGTGCGGTTTTATAACTTTCTTTGATGTTTACCGACATCTGTTGGATAACATAAAACATGCTATATAACCAGAAAAATGTTATACAACACTGTGTTTTAAAACTTGTTTTTTTAAAATTTTGTAACAAGTTACAAAACTTTGTTATTTAACATATTTTGTTACATAGTCTGGACCCGGCTGAACGGTAACTGCTTATAGGTAATACACTACAATTTCTGAATATTTTTTCTGAAATCTATCGAATGGTACCAAACACGACCCCCACGGAGGTGGGGGGGGTTACTTTAAAATCTTAAATAGGAACTCCTTTTTTTATTTCAGATTTGGATTCTTTGCGTAAAAATAAGCAACTTTTATTCGAAACGTTTTTTCTAATTACGGATAGGTGGCGCTATAATCGGAGAAAACGGATGTTGGAAATGGAAAATTAAATTAAAATATGGAAAGTCCCCACTAAAATGGAAAATTTTACTTAACTTTTTTGGTTTTAGAACCTAATAATCACAACCCAATAGGTCCCCAAAGCGCTCGAGTGACTGCACATTTAGCATACTTTGCTCCCCTACTATATGTATTATAAATAATATGCGAAGTAATTATTAACCCAAACAACCATAATTCAACTTTTATTTACTAATAAAGAACTGGACGAAAGTGTCACATCAGCTTTTATGAAACACATGAATATTTACATAAAAAGGTATGTGATCTGCTTGAAATTGATATTCCCAAAATCATCTAAAAATTGTTTATACATGAGTACTTTGAGACTCTTGTATGAAATGTTAATACCGAAATACGATTAGGAATCTCCATTATGTAATTTTTAAATAATACATAATTCTTAGGAAATGAAAGGTATTATACAAACGTGTTAAAAAATACTACCTACTGAAATTTTTTGATGGCAATAAATGATGAATTGGTTTATCGAATTTATTTTTAAGGTGATACAGTAGCGATCAACAGGTAGCCAAAACGCGTTCCAAGATTGAGGCTGTAATTTTGAATATTTTTTCGAGATATTTGGCACACGTATTTATAATATAATAAAGAATGGCGGTACAGAGCCCAATTTGAAAAATATATTAATATGTGGAAATTACTCTGTAAATAAATACAATATTAAAAAAACGAGTCTGTACCGCCATTAAGAAGAACAAAAAAATACACTTTCTTCAAATAAACTTTTTTATCAGATGCCTAGATTTTGTGTCATTTTGGAACTACTAATGAAATAAAAAATTTTAGTAGTTCCAAAATGACACAAAATCTAGGCATCGGATAAAAAAGTTTATTTGAAGAAAGTGTATTTTTTTGTTCTTCTTAGTGGCGGTACAGGCTCGTTTTTTTAATATCTATTGTATTTAATTACAGAGTAATTTCCACATATTAATATATTTTTTAAATTGGGCTCTGTACCGCCATTCTTTATTATATTACGAATACGTGTGCCACATATCTCGAAAAAATATTCAAAATTACAGCCGCAATCTTGGAACGCGTTTTCGCTACCTGTTGATCGCTACTGTTTCCTCTTAAGTAAAATATGTCATTTGGATATTTTTTAAACTCGATAGATCCTAGGGACATGTCGGTAGATCGGTAGGATCATCACTTTTGGGAGTTTTGGGAATATCCCAATTGACAACGCAATATACACCGACGCCGTCTACAACGAGCGACGAATCAGAGATGCCAGATTGGGGTACTTTCGCCCATTTTTAGGGTAATTTGAAAGCACATGGGAAAATTTTTATAGGTTGAATTGGTTGGGGAATTTTTCGGGAGGAAAATTGAGCAAACTGAATTGCAATATAAATGTATGTAACATATAACATTATATTAACATTATAACCTATCGAGTATATAAGAAGGAAGAGAGACAGACCCCGAAAATCTTTTAGAGATAAAATGGACGAAGCAATATTAGAAAAGAAACCTGCAGGACTGGAAAAACAGAAAGAACTGAAAATAACGGTCAAGTGAAATAATACAGGAAAAACTATGGAAATCCAGGGTGGTCAAGAAACAACAGGATGTTTCTAAATAAATGCGACAAACTTTAAAGGGTAATTCTATATGAAAAAATAATGACAGTTTGCTCTATAAGCATATGTCAGCAAATACTTCGTTTCCGAGATATGGGGTGTTGACATTTTTCTTACAAACTGACGATTTCTTTATTGTTCTAAAACCGGTTCAGATATGCAAATGAAATTGGATGTGTTTTAAGAGGTAATTATTGCGCATTTTTTGACATAAAATTAATAATTTTATATCTACTGTTGAAATGGTATGAATTTTTTTAAAGAAAAACATAGTACGCCACTGAGATATTTCAAATAACAAATCATTTTGGAATTACTCGTTCAATTTATGATATATACAAAAATCTATTATTCCTTTTTTTCATACGTCGTTCGTGCCGTTTTTATGCAAAAAGTGAAACATCTTAACGCGTACAAAGTATTCGAAATAAATTTCTATATATTCATATTATGAAAAAGAACTTGTCAATTCTAATTCATATAGATATACCTGGTTTGTTTTTTTTTTATTTCAAATTACACACCCACGGACACACGACAATGTTGATAAAGCAAAGTTTACAGAACAGGAAGACAAAACTATTAAATAGTTTATTAAATGGTTAAATTTTAACCATTGAGGCTATAATGACAAACAGCAGTATAATAATATCATTGACTATTCATAAATTTGTTGATACTTCGTAAATCTGATCTTCCTGTATTTTAAGTATGTATGTATAACATTGTAATACCATAAAAGTGATAGGTATTACCTGACAAATGACCTTTAAAAGCCATAACAATTTTTAGGTTGCATTATTTTTATTTGAGAATTTTTGTGAGCTAGAAATAGTTTTCTTATTGTTACAATTATTTAATATTAATTGTCTTAGGAGTAATCTTAGCCCAAAGATAATCTATAAAGTCCAAAAAAATAATGAATGTAAAAAATATTATATTTTTTTTTGTTTAGCTAATGCCTCGACAACTAATGGCCATTGGCATGGTAGGCACGGTAATTTTGAACAGTTAGGTACCTAGTGTCATGTGTAAGTAGTGTGTGTTGAGTAAGCGCCTTGTTACTTTGCAATGTCGACGTCATTGTCTTTGCAAAGAGACGCTAATTGTATCCGAACGTCTGCGGTCCCTCCGGTGAGAACCGATCCCACGAGGACAGAAACTATATTCATTTATTAATTTATAATAAATGAAAAATTTCCGACCCTGGTGAGATTCGAACCCACAACCTTTCGGATTTTTTAGATCCACAGGCAGGCGCTCTTACCACTGAGCCACGGAGGGGGGTAAATATTATATTTATATATCAGCGTCTCTCAAAATTTGGCGCCCCCAAATTCTGGCGCCCCTGGCGGTCGCCCGGCTCGCCCGCCCCTTTATCCGGCGCTGCTTTAAGGCACTAGTGCTTTAAAATTTTTATGGCACTGCAATTCGTATTGATCGTATAGGCAATTTTGATGTAATGTCAAAAAAATGTAAAAATGGAATGTCAGTCAAGTTCAAGTAAAAGTTTTTGTAGATATTGTCCTGTAATTACGTTTGTAGAAAAAGTATTGCATGATATGTCTGTTAAAAAGTGCATTTTTAAGGCACTCATGTGAATTGCAGAACTCGCTGTCGCTCATTCTGCAAACTTTCACTTGCGTGCCTTAAACGTGTACTTTTAACACTTATATCATAAATAACTATTGAAATACTGATTACAAAAATTTATAGTATTTTAAGCCTTTGTGAGAGCATATGCGCAAAAATTTCGCTCGAATTATTTTTAAATGCGTTCATTTTTTTCGAATACTGAGAAAACCTTAAGTATTTTTAAAAAATTTAAACGCAGAAAGAAATATTACTGTATTATCCATGGTCGAAAGTCCTTGAGAACTTCTATAAATATTTATTTTAATAAGTCACAGGGGTGAAAAAAAATAGTCTGATTTTTAATTTTAAATATATCATTCAAAAGAAACTTTTTGTTCATTATAAGGGACTTTCTGCCCTCGGGAATAATGTAGTTTTCTATTTTGCGTTTAAATTTTTTTAAAATACCTATTAGTTATCTCAGGATTCGAAAAAAATAAATGCGTTTAAAAAGAACTCGACCGAAATTTTGCGCCTAGGCTCTCAAAAAGGATTAAAGTATTAAACATTTTTGTACTGTTTGAATTTATGCGACGATTGACGATCCACTGTTTTAAAGATTGGTTGAACAGATGTTGCCAGTTGTATGGTCCTCACTATGTGTATCGTAAGTTATTCAACAGGGCATAGAATATACATGGTTAGAAAATATACGCCAAAGTCAGCGCCTCTATGCGGAAAATCTCTGAACTAAAAATTGATGTGGACCATACAAAGTGAGGTCCCACTTTTTTTTGTAAAAAAACAGTGTTTGCTATCAGTACATGTCTACGAAAAAGTCTTACATTGATTGACTAAGTGAGGTCCGTATACTGGACCTCACTTTGTACAGGACCTCACTTCAACCGCAGTTTCTTTTGATATGTGGCTCACTTCATACGCTGGGAGTAAATATATATATATATATATATATATATATATATATATATATATATATGATTATTAATATGTAGTGACTGTTAATAATACAAAATGAATAATTTTGAATAATAATAATAATAATTTTAATTTATATATATATATATATATATATATATATATATATATATATATATTTATATGGTTTTAGGCCTTTTTATGTCAATGATACAGCAATGTAACCTATTTTATTAAAAAACCAAATTACGTTTTCTGTGCACGCATCTATTAATAAACATGAAATGTATGCGATATGTAGATATGAAGCAGTTTATGTAGGTACATATTTTCCTATTAAAATACATACAGCAGAATTAGTTATTTACTCTCGAAAAAATTTTTTGGATCCCAAATACTGGGGTGTTGTTGGTATAAGCAGGTAGATTCGTCAATCGATTGCTCGCCACACGTCCAAACGGTACAACTTTCACGAAGCGCCGTCCAAACGAGTGCTGCGAGCGCCTTTGTGTTCACGAAAAAACCGACTGGCGCCGGGTTCCGGCGAGCTCCAGCGTGAATGGTACATGTAATGCTCGCAGTGCCGTCCAAACGCAGAATTCGCGTTTCATTACATGTTACGTTACGCATTACATTACACGTGTCTGGACCCGGCTTTACACGTTACGTTACGCATTACATGACATGTGTCTTCTTCTTCTTCACTTGCCGTCTCCTAGTGGGAGGTTGGATATCATAGTCACTATCTTTACTCTATCCACCGCTGCTCTAAAAAGTTCTATAGAACTAAATCTAAACCAGTCCTTTAAATTCTTTAACCATGACACTCTCCTTCTTCCTATACTCCTTCCGCCTCTTATCTTTCCCTGTATTATCAGTCTTAGCATTTCATATCGCGGTCCCCTCATTACGTGTCCCAGATATTGTAACTTTCTTATTTTTATTGTGTTTATTACTTCGCATTCTTTACCCATTTCTCGCAATACTTCCGTGTTCGTTTTCCTCTGCGTCCATGCTATTCTAAGCATCCTTCTGTAACACCACATTTCAAATGACTGTAGCTTATTTATGTGTTCTTACTTTAATGTCCAGCTTTCAAGTCCATATTGTAGTATCGAGAACACGTAGCATCTCAACGCTCTTAGAACTCGTAGCATCTCATGTGTCTGGACCCGGCTTAAGAGTCAAATCCATAGACAATAACAATAAGTATATTCGAGGAGACAGTCCCTGACTAGTCCACGACAAAATCGCATGCGCATTTCCATATCATATTAATTTAATGTATTATCGTTGATTGATAAATATGCCAGTATATGAATAGTTAGTTATTAATTAAAAATATTAATTAGTAGTAGATGTACGTTGTATATTTATCTATCAACGGTATTATTTATCTTATTTTAAAGTCCGCTTGCTCCACTTGTGGACTAGTCAGGGACTGACTCCGCGAACACACTTAATGGTTTTGAATCGTCGTCATGGTAACCCATTTTATTGAAAGTTTGTTTTTGACAACCTTGTCAAATAACGTATTAATATGTCTATTGTGGCTTTTTTTCAAACGTAATATTAATTTTAGTGTAATCCAAAAAAATATCAGCATAGTGTATAGACAGTAAAATAGATAATTTATTATTTTAATGGGAACGGAGCAAAATGTAAAATTTTGACGCATGTAAAAAAAATTTTCAATGTGTTTTAAATATATTCTTTTTTTTGAATCCTGAGAGAACTAATACGTATTTTTGAAAAACTTAAACGCATAATGAAGTACTACTTTATTATTGAGGGCCGAAAGTCCAATAGAATAAATAAAAAGTTTCTTTTGAATGAAATATTTGCAGTTAAAAGTCACACTAAATTTTCTCTTTTATTTTCGCTCCTGTAACTTATTAAAATAAAAAATAAAGAAGTGTTCAGGGATTCTCGGCCCTCGATAATATTGTAATCTTTCATTCTGCGTTTAAATTTTTCAAAAATATTTATTAGTTTTCTCAGGATTAAAAAAAAAGACTACATTCAAAACATACTGAAATTTTGAAATGTGTCAAAATTTTCCATTTTGTTCCGTTCCCCTTAAGGCTAAAAATGAGTTCCGTTTTGTTCCGTTCGCCTTAGCAAATATTGCAAAATAGACCAATAAAAAGTATCTTTATCCACACTTTTTAAATAGTACCTAATCCTTATTTCAAATATTCCTATAAAAAAGTACATTCCTGTTAGCGTAGTGTGGCACTTTGAACGATAAGTGCCGCACATTTAGACCAGGGCGCATCTGTAAAAATATTAGTACATTTGGACGTTGAGAGGTGACTCAAATTTTTTTGCAGAAATTGCTTGAAAATAGCTCATATAATAATATTTGAGTTATCCTCCCTTTCAAAAAGGTCCGAAACATTGTTTAAATAATCAAAATATCAAAAAATGAAGGAAAAATTCGATTTTTTTCTTCGTTTTTTGATTATAACTTTAAAAGTATTCATTTCCGAGAAAAGTTGTACCGACATAAAAGTTGCATAATTAAATTTCCTACAATATAGAATTGGTCAAAAATTTAAAAAATAGTCACCCTTGTTGCAAAATAGCAATAATTGCGAAAAAAACATACAAAAACAAGTATTCGAATTTTACGTTTTTCAACCATTTATGCTTCATTTAGGACCTTTAAATTTCACCCAAAAAAACTATATGACATAGTAAAACAATTTTGTAAATTCTATTAAGATCGGTTGAATAGATTTTGCAAAATAAATTTTGCAATCCAGCTTTCGCAAAAAATATTCATTTTTTCAAAATGTTACAGGACTGAAAATAAAGCAGATAGCAAGTTGTAATCTTTTTAACTTATTGAAGTTTACTGTACCTTTCATTTGCAATTTGCAAAATTAAAATCGATTAACTAGCACGGCGTCAGGAATTTTTTTAAATAAACATTAATTATTGGTGCTACGCGCAGGACAGCGGATAGTTTGCTCTGATTGGGCATTCCAATGACCTTTAATAATGATTGATACATTTTAATTTTTATTACATTTCGATATAAATAAATTTGTTTATTGCAAAATAAAAACACATAGTCTATCCTTTGAAATAACAATTTTTTTAGCAAAAACTTTCTTTGTTCATATATTTTAACTTAGAGAATAAAAGTTTATTATTTTTAAACATATGCAATTGTTTAAACAATATTTCAAAAACAATAATACAATTAGGTTGATTTTTGTGGAATTAAAATATGAAAATACAACAAAATATAGAGTAAGAAAATAATATATTAGATAAAGATTGGAAGAAATTTTGGTGGAAATCAACTTCTGTGAATCGAACACCGCTGTCCTGCGCGTAGCACCAAAAATTAATGTTTATTGAAAAAATTTCCTGACGCCGTGGTAATTAATCGATTTTAATTTTGCAAATTGTAAATGAAAGGTATAGTAAACTTCTATAAGCAAAAAAAAAAACTTGCTATATGCTTTATTTTCAGTCCTGCAACATTTTAAAAAATTGAATTTTTTTTTGCGAAAGCTGGATTGCAAAATTTATTTTGCAAAATCTCGTAAACCGATCTTGGTGAAGTTTACAGAGCTCTTTTACTATATCATAAAGTTTTTCTGGGTAAAATATGAAGGTCCTAAGTGTAGCATAACTGGTTGAAAAATGTAAAATGCGATTACTTGTTTTTGTATGTTTTTTTTTGCAATTCTTGCTATTTTGCAACAAGGGTGACTATTTTTTAAATTTTTAACTAATTCTATGTTGTAGAAAATTTAATTATGCAACTTTAATGTCAGCACAACTTTTCTCAGAAATTAACAGTTTTAAAGTTATAATCAAAAAACCAATAAAAAAATCGAATTTTTCCTTCATATTTTGACATTTTGATTATTTAAACAATGTTCCGGACCATTTTGAGTGGGAGGATAACTCAAATATTATTATTTGAGTTATTTTCAAGCAATTTCTGCAAAAAAAATGAGTCAACTCTCAACGTCCATCTCAAAACAGATGCGCCCTGGACTAAATAAAGTGTTACTTATTGCCGCAAATGAGGGCAAATGAGTACAATAATGAATGAGTTTAGTGACGGTTGGCGATAAATATAATTATTTTAGAAAAGGAAAAACCCAAGCGACTCCAATTTCAAATAAATAAATATTTAAAAATAAAGTCTTTGGATTTCTTCATTCGGAAACAGATCCTCTCTTATACCTATTCCCCATCCTTCTAAAAGGGCCTAGCCGGGTAAGATGGTGAAAAGTGCCCCCAACTCAATTTAAATTCCATATAGGTAGGGTTACCATACGTCCGGATTTCGCCCGGACAGTCCGGATTTGAAAGACATGTCCGGATTGGCGTCCGGATATGAGTATGTCCGGATTTTTTTCTTTACTAAAAAAATATTTAAAAAACGTATTTAACAAATTACTTGAAGATCTCAAAAATGCAAATTTTTTTACGGTTACAATAATTGATATTTCAAACAGATACGAAATCAAACTGACTCCGGTATGTGTTCATTATTTTAAGCAAAATGAAGGTGTCAACGTGAAACTTTTATTTTTTGATGAACTTTCGGGTGAAACATCTGATCTTTTAGTAGAACATGTTTTAAAATGTATTAAAAAGTACTATAGTGATTCAAAAGTAGTTTGCCTTTGTGCTGATAATACTAATATTAACTTTGGGGGTGTCAAAAAGCAAGGGCAAGGATATGTTTTTTTCCTTGGACCACCCCTGTCCGGATTTGGCCTTAATAAATCATGGTAACCCTACATATAGGTCACTTTTTAGCACATATAGAGGAACTCACTTTCTGAAATTTTTAGCCCCCTAGGTGGTCACGTGACCCCACTAGAGCCTAATTAGCCTTTTTAGGTTTTTATTTTTTATCTCAGCCGCGTCAAGAGCTAGCCAAAAACTTTATTTAAAATAGTTGTAAGTTTCAAAAAAATCTATATGAAATGTTTTTTTTTTAATTTTTTGGCGGGAAATTCGAATTTTTAGAACAATTTTAAACTTTTAAATAACTCTGAAAAAAAAACTAAGACACTCGTTTTTACGAAAATCAATTATAATGTGTATTTTTGCACAATCTTTCACCCTGAATTTTTTCAAATTTTTAAAATTGGTGAAACGTACCTTTAAAAATAAAAAACCGCATTTTTTCGGTTTTTTTTTTGGTTTTTTGTTACAATTTTATACATATTTTTCAAAAAAGGTAACACCGTCACTAGAATAGATAAAAAAAAATGGAAAATAATTGGGGTTTGCTTAATAACATTTTTTTGTAACGCCATCCATTTTCAAGATACAGGGCGTTGAAGAAAACAAAATTTTACACATTTTTTACGATTTTGCCGAAACTACTGGCAACATTGCAATAAAATTTGGCAGGTTTTAAGAGGTAGTTAT
Organism: Diabrotica virgifera virgifera; assembly: GCF_917563875.1. Classification (NCBI taxonomy): domain Eukaryota; kingdom Metazoa; phylum Arthropoda; class Insecta; order Coleoptera; family Chrysomelidae; genus Diabrotica; species Diabrotica virgifera. The sequence continues at coordinate 112,952,707 of NC_065447.1, read as the reverse complement.
TTGTGAATTTTTTGACATACAATTAAGAATTTTATATTCATCATTGGCGAGCATACGGGTAATGGTCTGAACTTTTTAAAGAAAAAAAGATGATACGCCACTGACATATTTCAAATTAACAATCATTTTTGAATTCCTCGTTCCATTTGTGACAAAAAATCTATCTTCCCATTTTTTCATACGACGCGCCGTTTTGTTGCAAAAATTAAAATATCTTAACGCTTCCAAAGTATTCGAATTAATTTTTATAATGGATGTACGAGTATATTATATGTATGTAGATGTAGAAACTACTAGAAGTTCGAATGCTTTGTAAGGATTAAGATCTTTTATTTTTTGAATAAAAATGGCGCGTCGTATGAAAAAATAAGAAGATAGATTTTTTGTCACAAATTGAACGAGGAATCCAAAAACGATTGTTAATTTGAAATATGTCAGTGGCGTACTATCTTTATTCTTTAAGAAGTTCACACCATTACCCCTATGCGCGTCAATGATGAATATCAAATCCTTAGTTGTATGTCAAAACATGCACAATAACTACCTCTTAAAACCCGCCAAGTTTTATTACAATGTTGCCAGTAGTTTCAGCAAAATCGTAAAAATGTGTAAAATTTTGTTTTCTTCAACGCCCTGTATCTTGAAAATGGATGGCGTTACAAAAAAATTTTATAAAGCAAACCCCAATTATTTTTCAGTTTTTTACTTATTACAGTGACGGTGTTACCTTTTTTGAAAAATATGTATAAAATTGTATCAAAAAACGAAAAAATGCGGTTTTTTATTTTTAAAGGTACGTTTTACCAATTTTAAAAATCTAAAAAAATTCAGGGTGAAAGATTGTGCAAAAATACACGTTATAATTGATTTTCGTAAAAACGAGTATCTTAGTTTTTTTTTCAGAGTTATTTAAAAGTTTTAAATTGTTCTAAAAATTCGAATTTCCCGCCAAAAAATAAAAAAAAAATTCATATAGATTTTTTTGAAACTACAACTTTTTTAAATAAAGTTTTTGACTAGCTCTTGATGCGGCTGAGATAAAAAATAAAAACCTAAAAAGCCTAACTAGGCTCTAGGGGGTCACGTGACCACTTAGGGGGCTAAATATTTCAGAAAGTGAGTTCCTCTATAAGTGCTAAAAAGTGGCCTATATGGAATTTAAATCGAGTTGGGGGCACTTTTCACCATCTTACCCGGCTAGGCCCTTTGCAAGGAATAAAGGGTGATGAATGCAAAGAAATGGGGAGTCTATATCTAAAGTTGCACTTCACAACACATCAATTCAACGAGGCAAAGATCAACAAATCTGTTTCCGAGTACTCAATACGTGAGTAAAAACGTAGGTAGATAAAGGCATTTTATATTTAATTTCCGTAATGGTGCTCTGAATCGAAATTAGACATATTTGCCAAGTATGCCAATTACAATAAAATAATTAACAAAAAGACGCACTCGCGACTTCTACTAAAGAAAAGGCGAAACCCAAGTGAATCCATTTTCAAATAAATAAATATTTAAAAATAAAATCTTTGGATTTTTTAATTCCGAAACAGATTCTCTCATATCTATTCCCCATCCTTCTAAAATTTTACCAGGAATAAAGGGTGATGAATGCAGAGACATGGGGAATTGGGGAATCTATATAATATATAGTATTAAATATTAAATGTCTTTATCTATATAATTATTTAACTTTTGAGTCGTTTTTTTTTTGTTCGCAAGTGTAGTTAGCTGTATAGTTCAGGGTAATAAGGTTTTTTCCATGACACTTGAACAGCCAGCGTACTGAAGCGTTTTATCGACAGGTAATACCTATAAGAGCAAATTGTAACTATTTCCTGCGTAAGATCTGGCGGCCATTTTTATTTATAAACAATTAAGTGTCAAAAAATGACATTTTTCACTTTTTTTCAAATCAATAGAAAACATGGAAACTTATGGTTTTTTTTAGTACGTACAAACATCTTCGAGATTATGGAAAAAGCTTTAAAATGACGTATTACAAAGTTTGATATACTCATTTATTGTTAATATAATTGCGAAAAAAGGTAGGAATTGCAAAAAAAATTATTTTCGCAATAACTGTTGTAAAAATTAGTGTATAGCTTTGAAATTTTGTTCAAACAAGGGTTCTTTAGTGCTTATGTGATAAAAATTTCAAAGCGATTCATTTAATTGTTTAAATTTTATTCAAATTGTCTATCCCAGAGACATTTTTTTTGCAATAACATAAGTCATAAAAAAATGACGTTAGAACCATTCCACAGGTGTCAAATGAAAGAGCATGAGCTATATTTTCAACTTGTTTTAAAAAAAGTGAACAAAAAGTGCATTTATTAGTAATAAATAATTATGCAAAAGTATCGTAAATTTTTCCTTATAAACTTTTTATTTTGTTATATAAGAAAATATATATATTTATTAAAAATTTTTATCAATTGCGATATAAATAACATAACTTGGTAGTTGTACACTTAAAACAGGTAGTCCAGAAAGCCACTGCGCATCCGCTAGGAAAAATATTCTAATTCGGATTTTTTGCACAATCTTACTCAAAAAGGACTCCTTTTAACAAATTTCCATGTTGCCAGGACCAAAAGGTGGTCAAAAAATTTTTAAACGTTTTTTTTTTGTTTTTTTCCTAAAATTATTTTTTTTGCATGGAAAAAAGTTTTTTTAGGTTTTTTGGATCATTCCAAACAGAAAAGCTCTTTAGTGACTTTTCTCTAAAAATGATAGTTTTTGACATATAAGCGATTAAAAATTGAAAAATTGCGAAATCGGCCATTTTTAACCCTCAAAAACTAGGTGAAAACTGAAAATTTGAATGTTGCCAAGGTAAGTAGATATTCTTTAAACATCGATTGATGAAATCCCGAAGAGTTTTTTGCAATACAATATTCAAAACACTTTTGTTTTTTAATTGCTAATCAAGCGTGCGCGACACTATTTTCCACCGACAGTATGGTGCAAATGAAAGGAATAAATTCGTTATTTCGTAAACCGGCGACTTTAAGGAAAAATCCCGAAACCGGTCGATTTTTATTTTTAAGTTATGATGTTGTGGCATATATGGTATACTAGTGACGTCATCCATCTGGACGTGATGACGTAATCGATGATTTTTTTAAATGAGAATAGGGCTCGGGTGCCATCTCATTTGAAAGATTATTCAATTCTCTATTCAGTAATATAAACACTTACATAATTATTTATACAGGGTGTCCAAAAAATTTTTATTAAATTAAATTATTTGACAAAAAAAGAAGTAGAAGGACACACTGTATAAATAATTATGTAAATGTTTACATTATTGAATAGAGAATTGAAGAACCTTTCAAATGAGCTACCACACGATCCCTATTCTCATTTAAAGGAATCATCGATTACGTCATCACGCCCAGACGGATGACGTCACCAGTATACCATATATGGCACAATATCATAACTTAAAAATAAAAATCGACCTGTTTCGGGATTTTTCATTAAAGTCGCCGGTTTACGAAATAACGAATTTATTCCTTTCATTTGCACCATACTGTCGGTGGAAAATAGTGTCGCGCACGCTTGATTAGCAATTAAAAAACAAAGGAGTTTTGAATATTGTAGTGCAAAAAACTCTTCGGGATTTCATGAATCGATGTTTAAAGAATATCGGCCTACCTTGGCAACATTCAAATTTTTAGTTTTTCACCTAGTTTTTGAGGGTTAAAAATGGCCGATTTCGCAATATTTCAATTTTTAATCGCTTATATGTCAAAAACTATCATTTTTAAAGAAAAGTCACTAAAGACGTTTTCTGTTTGGAATGATCCAAAAAACCTAAAAAAACTTTTTGCCATGCAAAAACAATAATTTTAGGAAAAAAACAAAAAAAAACCTTTAAAAAATTTTTGACCACATTTTGGTCCTGGCAACATGCAAATTTGTTAAAAGGAGTCCTTTTTGAGTAAGATTGTGCAAAAAATCCGAATTAGAATATTTTTCCTAGCGGATGCGCAGTGGCTTTCTGGACTAAGGGTAAAAAAGTTAATTCTTTGTAATACGTAATTTTAAAGCTTTTTCCATAATCCCAAAGATATTTGGGAAAAAGGGAAAAATACCTTTTTTTGACAGTTATTTGTTGATAAATAAAAATGGTCGCCAGATCCTACGCAGGAAATAGTTACAATTTGTTCCTATAGCTATTACCTGTCGAAAAAACGCTTCAGTACACTGGCTGCTGAAGTGTCACGAACAGGGTATATTTTTTTCTTATTACCCTGTAGTCCAGGGCGCATCTGTTTTGAGACGGACGTTGAGAGGTGACTCAAATTTTTTTGCAGAAATTGTCTAAAAATAAATCAAACAATAATATTTGAGTTATCCTCCCACTCAAAATGGTCCGGAACATTGTTTAAATAATCAAAATGTCAAAAAATTTAGGAAAAATTCGATTTTTTTCTTCGTTTTTTGATTATAACTTTAAAACTATTCATTTCCGAGAAAAGTTGTACTGACGTAAAAGTTGCGTAATTACATTTCCTACAATATAGAATTGGTTAAAAATTTTAAAAATAGTCACCCTTGCTGCAAAATAGCAATAATTGCGAAAAAAACCATACAAAAACAAGTATTCGCATTTTACGTTTTTCAACCATTTATGCTACACTTTGGACCTACATGTTTCACCCAGAAAAACTTTATGATACAGTAAAACAAGACTGTAGATTTCATTGAGATCGGTTCAACAGATTTTGCAAAATAAATTTTGCAATCCAGCTTTCGCAAATAAAATTCATTTTTTCAAAATGTTGCAGGACTGAAAATAAAGCAGATAACAAGTTGAATTTTTTTTTTCTTATAGAAGTATACTGTACCTTTCATTTGCAATTTGTAAAATTAAAATCGATTAATTACCACGGCGTCAGGAATTTTTTTAAATAACATTAATTTTGGTGCTACGCGCAAGATAGCGGTGTTCGATTCACACAAGTTGATTTTCACCAAAACTTTTTCAAATCTTTATCTAGTATATTATTTTCTTACACTATATTTTGTTGTATTTTAATATTTTAGTTCCACAAAAATCAAACTAATTTTATTATTGTTTGTGAAATATTGTTTAAACAATTGCATATGTTAAAAATAATAAACTTATATTATGTAAGTTAAATATATGAACAAAGTTTTTTCTAAAAAAAGTGTTATTTCAAAGGATAGAGTATGTGTTTTTATTTTGCAATAAACTAATTTATTTATTTATATCGAAATGTAATAAAAATTAAAATGTATCAATCATTATCAAAGGTCATTGGAATGCCCAATCAGAGCAAACTATCCGCTGTCCTGCGCGTAGCACCAATAATTAATGTTTATTTAAAAAATTCCTGACGCCGTGGTGGTTAATCTATTTTAGTTTTTCAAATTGCAAATGAAAGGTACAGTACACTTCTATAAGCAAAAAAAAATTCAACTGGCTATCTGCTTTATTTTCAGTCCTGTAACATTTTGAAAAAATGAATTTTTTTTGCCAAAGCTGGATTGCAAAATTTATTTTGCAAAATCTGTTGAACCGATCTTAATGAAATCTACAGTATTGTTTTACCGTATCATAAAGTTTTTCTGGGTGAAATATGTAGGTCCAAAGTGTAGCATAAATGGTTGAAAAACGTAAAATGCGAATACTTGTTTTTGTATAGTTTGTTCGCAATTATTGCTATTTTGCAACAAGGGTGACTATTTTTAAAATTATTAACCAATTCTATATTGTAGGAAATATAATTACGCAACTTTTATCTCAGTACAACTTTTCTCGGAAATGAATACTTTTAGAGTTATAATCAAAAAACGAAGAAAAAAATCGAATTTTCCCTTCATTTTTTGACATTTTGATTATTTAAACAATGTTCCAGACCTTTTTGAGAGGGAATGTGTGTGTGTGTTCACAAAGAGGGGATGGCATTTTTGAGAGGGAGGATAACTCAAATATTATTATTTGAGTTATTTTTAAGCAATTTCTGCAAAATGATTTGAGTCACCTCTCAACGTCCAAATGTACTGATATTTTTACAGATGCGCCCTGGTCTACTGGCCTAGTATAGGATGTATCTGAACGGTACTGTAAAGTTTCAATAAATTCGCCTATTCTTGGTAATTTTGAAGGTCTGTAATTAGGTTCTATATTAGGGCTCTAAGGCTAGAGTCGCAGGCACTAACCACACGCACTACTAAGGGAATTTGGTAAAAACTTTCAACTTAGAAGTTATATTTGATTATTTTATGGACAGAATGGTAGGAGGGGCCATACAAATTGCAATTGAAAATTGGACTCCGAATATTGAAAGGTTGAGAAACACTGCTCTGCAACGTTCTAACAGCGTTTATTTGAAGGGTACACGGGAAAAAACGGCTAAGTCCATTTTTGTAGAAATTGCATTTTTTACGCCATCATGTAGTAAATTCCAGTTTGCATATTCTGAAAACTTTAAACAAGGTAATAACAAGACAAGTCACGAGAAAAAGTTCATAAATATATGCCCATACACGAGAAAAATAAGCTAAGTCCACGCGGTACAGGGAAACAACAAGCTAAGTCCAAAATATCGAGATGCGACGGCTTCCTTATTTCGGTTTCAATCAGACGGTCAAACATAACAACGCCACATAAACAGAATGTTATTTTATTTTCTTTGATCCGGAGAATTAAAAAATTACTCTAAATAATTGTTTTTTTTTAACAGGGGAAAAAGCGACCAAGTCACTACCAAGATACAATGCTGGATTCGCAGGGCTGGAATTATTATAGCAAAGTTAAACTATTCTCAGAATGTAAAAAATATGCCTTTTTTTATAGTTTTTTTGTTAGAAGTCTAAGACTCGAGCTAGCGACAAAGATACAACGGACTAAATGTTAAATCATCCAATAACTTAAAATTGTCAATCTGTGATGTAGCCGGTTTTTTCCGTGTACCCTTTATTTATTTAATGTTAACGTTAGTTGTTTCTAACGTCTATCTACCATAACTTATTTATGAGAACCCTGTTGTGTATATTTAAGATAATTTGCAGAAATACATTATTAAAAAAAAAGATAAAATTTGAATTAGTTTCCAATTTTAAACTTATTTTGTCATTCCAAGTTATCTTCTAAAGTTATTACTTTAAAGGTTATATTACCAGTCGTCACCAAAACTACCTTAATTATACGACCATTTGAATGTCTATCAACGTTTTACATTATAATATATTATTTACTTATACATACTGCATAAGTAAATAAACAAAACTACTGATTTGTTAAAAAAACTGGATAACTGGGTATATTTGAAGGGAGAAAGCAAATTTGGCCCCATGATGAGATAATTGAATTGGATATACCAACAATGGTATATCCACATGTCAATACTAGAAATGCCAGATACCGAAATAGTGTTGTAATTCGGCATCTGCCTAACAATTCCATAATGCTTGAATGTTATACATCAATAATGATCGAAACAACAGTTATTATTTAAAACTAAACAATTCGTTATGGATCAAGAGCTAGCAACGTCGGAAAAACAAGTATTTTAAGACAACGGGTTCTTTAACATATTATTCCCTATGCTTCCTCCAACACCGTACCGGCCATCTGGTTACAGATACAGGTTGTATACATTAGTTTTAATCATGATTAGAAATATGAATTATAATTGCCAGACATTTCTGTGGGTTAAGAAGTAATGACAAAAAAATTGTTTTTCTTAAAATAATTTTAAATTCAATATACAGGGTGATTGATTAGTGTGATAAAGCTCAGTAGATTCGCTATAGTAATAGATAGCAATAAAAGTTAACAGGGTTGCGCTTTTTAAAACAAGCTTTTTAAAACAACGTTTTAAAACATGTTTAAAAACACTGGAAAAAAACAGTTGTGTTTTAAAACACTCTTTTAAAACATTGTTTTAAAACATAGTTTTTTTTTCGTTATTGTTTATTTAAATAACATTGTTATAAGACATTTATTTGTGTTTGCTAATTTGCAAAATTGCAGACATAGATTATAGAGTAAGTAGGTGCAATAACAATATTAATGCGAAGTAAAAGTAAAACTGAAAAAAAGTAACTCACTAAACTTTATTTATGTTCAGGTAACAAGTATACTAGTACTGGTTACTGGTAGACAGTGCTGAGTGCTGTAGTAACATTAACTAAACCAATACTCCTAATAAAGTTGAACGAAAAAGAAAATTAAGAAATTAAGTAAATAATTATTGAATTACAACAGCATCTATTACACAGTCCTACATCCTGCAACTGATATGTGATACAAAAAATAAAAATAACCATTAATGTTCCTTAAAAAAATCAAAACTATAAATAATGAGCTTTTACGGTTAATAATGTAACCTTACAACATTTTTATTTAAATGTTGAAATATTGTTACTACCTTAGCAGCTTTGTCACTTCCTAACCTATTCCTCAATTTCGAGTGAACTAGACCATATGAAGAAAATAGACTGTCCACTCCAGCGCTGGATGCAACTGCTGAAAATAATTGAGTTGTCAACTGCAACAACTCCGATGAAATAAATAGTCGAGGAAATGAAGCATTTTGGCTCGCAATTTTTTCGTCCAGCATCGATTTACTTGAAATTTTCACAAAAGGTAGGGAATAGTTCAAGGATCATTTTCTATATCATGCCGATGTACGCTAAAACCTTGGGGGTGGTTGCCACCCCATCTCGGGGGCGGGAATTTTTTATTAAATTTTAACCATGTAAATCGATGTCAACAGTAATTCTAAGAAAAAATGTTCTTTACATTTTCTTCGTAAAACTAATATTTTTCGAGTTATTCGCGGTTGAAAGTAACAGTTTTTCGATGAAAAAATCGACTTTTTTAGAGGGTTTTTTGAGAATACCTCGAAAAATATGCATTTAATAAAAAAAACTGTGGATATCAAAATTGTATCTTTTAGTATTACAAACCAAATTCTTTTTATGTAATATCTTTAAGACCAACACAAACCGAGATACGGCAAGTTAAAAGTTAGCTTTTTTCGTCAAATGCATAATTTGAAATATTCAAAGTAAAATAACGGAAAACTTTGCATTTTTCGAGGAAAACTGAAATAATCCTTTTTAAAGTACACAGTTAGGTCTTTCAACAAATAATAATAAAAAGTTTCTAGTCTGAAAATTAAGCAACTTATGATCAAAAAAATGTCGGTACCTGCTTTTCTCTATGAAAAAATCGGTGAAAACAACCCCCTAACTCTCCTCCTAATTAAAAATTTGTCTTCGCCTTTTTGTAATTCCTTTGATATTTGTATTATCAATACATCCAATAAGTTTGACCTATTTCAAAGGCCTAATTTTAGAAAAATTGGAGTTTAAAGAAAAATTAATTTTTTGGAATTTTCCATTTTTTACCCTTTACTTCAAAATATCTCCGAGAATATCGGAGATATGAAAAAAATGATAGATTACTAAATTTTAGCCTTTTAAAACCTAAAATTCCCTTGTACATATATTTTCATTATAGTGAACAGTTAGTGAGATATAGCTGTTTAAAACCTCTATTTACGAGCAAACACCCACTTATTCGAGCCCTTTAAACCCACCCTAATTAAAAACTAAGAGATCTTACGCAATTTAGTTTACACAGTCTTATAACTCTTCAAAAATCCTATAAAGTTATTTTTGAAAAAACTCTTTATCGCCAAAAATGAAGGAGCTATGTTTATGAAACCAATTTTTTTTCGAAAAATTCGGATAGTCCGGTTATGGATAATTTTCAATGTATGTATAATACCTCAGACCGGTTCGTATACTGGAAGATGACTAAAAAACTATTTGTATTTGTATTTTTACATATTTGTAAATTCGTATTTTTGTGTAAATAAATGTTATTGTAATTCTATAATTCTACTTTTTTTCTGTATAGATCTATTAAAATATCTACTTATAAAAACTGTAATGTTACTAAGGGTGGTTTTTAAGGGTTGAAATATTATGATATTATATCGTAAAGTATAAAGCAATCATTATTTAACCAATCAAAACCAAATTTTACCCATATTAAAGTTTACAATGTTTTTACATAATTTTTGACAATAGGGGTAGTTTACACCCCTAAAAATAATCAACTCCCTTAAGCATGATATGGAATATGAAGTACAGGGTGAGATGATCCTAATCCCAAATTTTTATGGAAATCGATGCAAGCCGAAATTATTCTTTTAGGATAAGTAAATTGTTTATATATAGCTCCAACAAGGGCGGTTCTAAGGGTTGAAATATTATGATAGTATATATTAAAGCATAAAACAATCATCATGTAAATTATAAGAACCAAATTTTGACAATATTAAAGTTTAAAATGTTATTTTATAATTTTTTAAAATTGGGGGTTGTTTTCACCCTTAAAAAACCAAAAGCGTACAACGGCTCAATATAGAAAATGAACTAGAGGGTGTAATGAGCCTAATCCCAAATTTTTGTACAAATCGATGCTGGACGAAAAAATTGCGAGGTTTTGCCATTTTTTCAGCTTCATTTCCTCGACTAAAACTGTTTTTGAGATAGCCACCATGTTAAACTTAAATTGTCTACTGTATTTTTTGCAAACACATATTGTTTATTAAATGGCGGTGCTAAGGCACGAAATGACAGTATTTCGGGCATTACATTTGAATGAAAATCCGAAATAAATAACAATGCTCTATCAACTTCCACCTCAGTGAGTTTCTGAACTAAGTACTGAGGGTCTAATAAATAAGCTAAATAATGCGCATCTATTATAGCCATTTGAAAACGTGCTTCTGCTTTATGAAGCTCCAACACTTTGCTACAACCGTTAGGTTGAGCCCAAAGCTTTCACTTTGGAAATAACCCAGTAAGTCCTTCTAAATGTCTGTTGCATCTGCTATGGTGCAGGTATTTCTCTGGCATTTATACAAAGCTGTTGCAACAACTTTCAGCTTTGCGTTACACTGTATACACTGCAACTATCCACTAGAAATTAAAATAAAACCGAAGATACCAATATGAAATTATATTATAATAAAGCAGAACTTAAAGCTTTCGACCTATCCTGAAAAACTGAATAGCGAATGTAATTTACATAATATCACGTGGTATAAGCAAACGAAACAGTTAAACACTTGTTGCATGTGCGCGCAGGTCGCGTCTTCGCGAGAATCCCATAGGTGTGCCAGTTGAGGTTTATGGGAATCCCCGTTAGAAATCCAGTGAAGTACGTAATTATTTTAAAACTTTTTTTGTTTTAAAACAGTGTTTTTTTGTTTTAAAACAGTGGTTTTTTTTAGATGAAAAAAAACTCTTTTAAAACAAAAAACATTGTTTTTAAACAAAAAAAAAACATATTTTTTGTTTTTAGAAAACCAATTTTTGTCCAACCCTGAAAGTTAATAACAAAAATTGTAGCCAACTTTGAGCTTCACATTACAAAATTTGTTAGAATGTTACATGGTGTTCGATAACATAGTGGCACTTCCCCATCATAAAAATATAAAGGTTTGATATGTTCTATAGGGCTTTTATAAGGTTATAACCAATTTTCTATGAAAATCGTAACAAGTTCAACTTCCTGTATAATAAAAATAAGCACCACAGGGATGGTTTATTGGTGCCACATTTTTTGTTGATTGTCCAAATTTATAAAAATGGTTGATATTGCTAATTTCCTTTATATCGAATACAGGGCGAGTCAAAACGCAAGTACATTCTTTCCTCAGAAATTTTTGAATGGAACACCCTGTATTTTATATTACCATCGAGAAGTACCATTACCGTAATTTAATTTTTGTATAATATTTCCTGTGTCTAAATTTGTTAATTTTCGAGATATTTTCATTTTTTAGAGCAAGTTATTAATTAGGGTGTTCTATTTAAAATTACTGAGAAAATAATGTACTTGCGTTTTGACTCACCCTGTATTCGATATAAAGAAAATTAGCAATATCAACCATTTTTATAAATTTTGACAATCAACAAAAAAATGTGGCACCAATAAACCATTCCTGTGGTGCTTATTTTTATTTATACAGGGAACTGAACTTATTACGATGTTCATAGAACATTGGTTATAACTTTGTAAATACCGTGTATAACATATCAAACCTTTATATTTTTGTGATGGGGAAGTTAAGATTTCGAATATAGAATAAAATATAGGGTGTTCCATTTAAAAAAACAAAAGTTTGGTCTGCCACTATGTTATCAAACATAGTGGCAACATTACTAATTTTGTAATATGAAGCTTAAAGTTGGCTACAATTTTTATTAAACGCTTTTCTTTAGTTCGATAGTTTGCATCAAATCTTTAGACGTTAATTTGACTGACTTTTCTTCCATGCAAATGAATGAAAATTAGCAAACATATGCATTCGCGGGAACAATACACGAATAGTCAATAAATTTTTTTTTTTATGTTTATCAATTGTTTAATTAAAAAAAAAGGTTTTAATGAAAAATGCTCAAATTCTCTTGTTTTTTACAATGTAGAATCTTGAAACTTTTACGGATTGTAGCTAATGATATGAACAATACACAATTTCACTTTTTACGGTAATTGTTTACGTTATGCTTCATAAATAAACAATAAAGTTAAAAATTTTGAACGCTCATATATTTGTTTATATATAAATCGGCGTTTATTCGTGTCAAATTTCAACACCATACGAAACAAAACTTCAACCAAAACTCGAATTCAAAAAATTCGTGTTTTTATCGCAGTCGTAGAAAAACCACCGATAGAGACGTTTTGTGCTACAATTAACATTACAATTCGTTTTGCCGTATTAATTAATTAAACGCTTTTCTTTAGTTCAATCGTTTGGGTCAAATTTTTGGACGTCAATTTGACTGCCTTTTCTTCAATGCAAATTACTAAAGATTTGCAGACATATGCATTGGCTGGAACAATATACGAATAGTCAAAAAACATTTTTTGTTTATTAATTGTTTAAATAAAAAAAAACGATTTTAACGGATAATGCTTAAATTCTCTTGTTTTTTGCAATGAAGAAATTTGAAACTTTTACAGATGGTAGCTAATTATATGAACTATACATAATTTCACTTTTTACGTTAATTGTTTACGTTATGCTTCATACTAGTCCATTCTTTCACGGTTTTTGCTCTAAATTTTAAAGAACCGCTTGGATTGACATGAAATTTGGCATCCGCATAGCTTACATGTCCAAGAAAAAAAGTGATATTGTGCCGATGTGTGCTTTTTCCCTGGGGGTGACTTTCACCCCCTCTTGGGGGTGAAAAAATATATGTCCAAAATAAGTCCGGAAATGGATAAACTGACTAATTTTAAGTAACTTTTGTTCTATAGAGCTTTTTCGCCAAGTCAACATTTTCGAGTTATTTGCGAGTGAATATGTTCATTTTTCAACAAAATAACTACATTTTTAGACGGCTTTTCGCAAATAACTCAAAAAGTAAGTATGTTATGGAAAAAACGTTCTCATAAAAATAGAGCATGTAAAAAAGTAAAAAACATGGTGTACGCGTTATGTCTCTGGACCTCTTAGAACCAGAGTTATAGCCCATGAAAAATATATTCATATTCACCAAATTTCAAATAGAATATTTCGAAGTGAAATATCCAAAAAATTGAGCAATTTTGGGGAAAACCCATATTAACTTTTTTAAAGTGTATAAAAAAAGCTTTATTTTTGTTTTTATAAAAAGTTTCTAGCATTACATTTAAGCAAGTTACGCTCAAAATAATGTTGGTACCTTTTGTTTTGTCAAAAAAAAAAAAATCGGGAAGACCACCCCCTAATTAGCAATTTAAATGAAATTAATCGTTACCGCTTCACAAATATATTTTACTTATGTTGTGTTTATACAACATATATGAACATATATGTTTATACAACATAATATATCAACATGTTTATTTGTTTATACATGTATGATCTCTAAGTTTCATCAATTCAAAGTGCTTATTTTTAAAAAAATTTGGTTTTAAAGTAAAATTTTCAAAAATTTTAATTTTGAAAAATATAATTTTTTTCAAAATAACTTAAAAATTTTTAGAGATACCAAAAATCTCAAAAAACAAAAAAAGATAGCATTGCGTTTCTCAATATCATTTATTTTTTGTTTTTCTGTTAGACAAAAATTGATAAAGATTTGGTGTTTCTAAATTTGCATACATTCGTGATCAGTGACTCGTTTAACCCATTTTAACTACAGCCCTTTCAAAAATAAGGACTTTGAACCGATGAAACTTAGAGATCATTATGTTCAATACGTATGCGAGTAAAAAACTTGTGATCCTCTAAACAATACACACACGCGTCAAGAAACTTGTGAAGTCGTAACGATTAAGTTCATTTGAGATACTAATTAGGGGTGATTTTCCCGATTTTTTTACCAAAAAAAAGGGGAATAACTTTATTTTGAACGTAACTTGTTTACTTTTGATGCTAGAATTTTTTTTATAAAACAAAAATTAAGCTTTTTAAATCACTTTAATTAAATTATAATGAGTTTTCCCCGAAATGTGCTTTATTTTTGGTTATTTCACGTTAAATTATTCCATTTGGAATTTGACGAATATGAACCAAATTTTAATTAGCTATAACTCTGCTTCTACTACGTACAGACACGTGATATTTACAACATTTTTTTTTTATTTTCTACAGGCTATATTTTTGCTATAAATGATTTTTCGACAAAATACTTATTATTTCAGTTATTTGCGAAAAACCGTCTAAAAGCGTGGTTATTTTGTTGAAAAAATGAACATATTCACTGGCAAATAATTCGTAAAGTATTGACTTAGTAAAAAAAAATCTATAGAACAAAAGTTACTTAAAATTAGTCAGTTTATACATTTCCGGACTTACTTTGGACGAATATTTTTTCGCCCCCAAGAGGGGGTGAAAACCACCCCGGGGCAAAAGCACATATCGGCACAATATCACTTTTTTTCTTTGACTTGTTAGCTATGTGTATGCCAAATTGCATGTCAATCCAAGCGGTTCTTTAAAATTTAGAGGTTTTGCAATATTTTACCGTTAAAGAACGTACTATAAAGAAACAATAAAGTTTCAAATTTCTTGCCGATTCCGACTACTTTTCATGTTTGTACATCATATGTTTTATACATATTTTTTTGTATTTTAACCCTACGTTAGGCGCGTGGTCTACAATCGTAGACCACTCTCCTTTAAGTGGTCGCCAATTGCATAAAACTGCACATACGCCCCCATCCCGCTTAGTAGCTGTCACTAATACTTCCAACTTACTCTTCAGTTTGCTAAACGCCGCCGATCTGTTTGCATTATTTTTTTACCATTATTCAAAGAGCACTGGTCTACAACCGTAGACCACGCGACTAAGCGCGTTCCAGTTTTTAGTTGTATATACAGGGTGTTTCATTATTAATTGTCCATATAGTAATTGGAGAAACCTTAGCACAAAATACGAAGATTTAACTCAAAACACTTAAATAAAATGTGGCTCCTTACTGAGTTACAGGGTGTTTTATCTAAAAATTTAAAAATTATTTTTGCTCAGCATTTTAAAACTATTCGACGTATCCTTTTTATACTTGGCAGAAAGGGTGACTACTATATACCCTACTAAATTATGATAAACAAGCGTTTCCAGCTACTACCAGAGTCGTACGACAGGGAATAGTGAATTGTTGACCCTTCTCAAATTCTACGCCACTGGAGGAATTACTATTTTAGTACCATTTTTAGATTTTCCAATACTTTCTGCGTAAATAATATACTTCCCATTGGTAACGATAAAGTCATTAGTTTTCGAGATATTTGAAGTTAAATATAAAACGGCACAGTTACTTTGATTAATTTATGATATGACTTATATGATTAAAATTTAAAAATTATTTGTACCCAGTACTTTAAAACTATTTAGCGTATCCTTATCATACTTGGAAGAAAGTGTAGGTACTGTGCACCTTACTAAATTAAGATAAATAAACGTTTCTAGCTACTGCCAGAGGCGTACTACAGGGGATAGTGGCTGGTTGACCCTTCCCAAATTCTACGCCACTGACGAAATTGCTATTTCAGTGTAATTTTTTGATTTTTCAATAGTTTTTATGTATATACTATATTCTTCATTCGTAACGATAAAATCATTAGTTTTCGAGATATTTAAAAATTAAAAATGAAGCGACAGTACATTAATCAAAATAACAGTGTCGTTTCATTTTTAACTTCAAAGATCTCGAAAACTAATGACTTTATAGTTACGAATAAAGAGTATATTATTTTCATAGAAAGTATTGGAGAATCTAAAAATTGAACTAAAATACCAATTCCGCCAGTGGCGTAGAATTTGGAAAGGGTCAACCATTCACTTTCCCCCGTCGTACGCCTCTGGTAATAGACAGAAATGTTTGTTTAACACAATTTAGTAGTCTGTACAATGACTATACTTGCTGCTAAGTATGAAAAAGGTACGTCGAATTGTTTTAAAATGCTGAGCAAAAATATTTTTTAAATTTTTAGATAAAACACCCTGTAACTCAGGAACCACTTTTTTTAAAGTGTTTTAGGTTAAATCTTCGTATTTTGTGCTAAGGTTTCTCCAGTTGCTATATGGACAATTATTAATGAAACACCCTGTATATAGCTAATATGTAGCCTGCTGTGTATATAAAGCTAATAACATAAATGAAAATCCACTAGGAAGAATTTCCTGTAGCTGGCTGTATACCATTAATTACAAGTAAAATTTAATAAAAAATTTTGGTCCTGGAATAATATACCTTTTACCAGGACCAAAATTTTTTATTAAATTATAAATCAAAATATTTCAAGAAGCGACTTCATTGAAAACTTAGCATGCGAACTAATCAAACAGCAAATTGAACATGGATCAACTATGCCTTCCCTGCTAAGAAAACTTAGACGACGAGCTCGCGTACTGCTCGGAGTTCAAGAAGTCGTACCCTCTTCCCCTAATATTCCAACAAATTACGTGGGACGATGTTGTATTTGTGCATAACTTTGCAATATGTCAACAAGAAGGGCATGCCAAAGATATGACAAATTTGCATTCAAGGATCATTTTGGGGATATTTGCACTGAATGTTTGACGGACTAATATTGTGCCACTTTGACTATTTAATAGTTTTGTTACTTTTTTACGTTTTAGTTCTATTCTTTATTATTTATCCCTATTGGTAATTCTATAAGTTCAAAGATAAAAAATATTTGTGTTTTTTACTAAATTGAGCTTCTTTTTGTGACCATTTTCATTTACTTGCGAATAAAGACCCAAAAAGCATGACCTCGTTTTTAATTTTACCGCTGTCAAAATAAGAAAAGCCAAGGAACAAAACATTTTTAATATCAAAGTGCGAACATAAATAAACATGTTATTAACCACTAATTTGTTAATTTTGTCAAAATCCGGTATTATACGACAAAAAACTATTGGTCTACAATCGTAGACCGCGCGCCTAAGCTTGTCAGCACTAACGATGCGCCTAACGTAGGGTTAATAAACATGACGATATATTTTATTATTTAAAAAGTGTAAGACTAAAAAGTAACAAATAAAAAAATATGAAAAAAATATTTTAAGAAATGCTTTCCTTTAGTTACGAGTGACTAAAATTAAACATATAAAGAAATCAACTAAAAAGCAAAAAATAAAAAAATAAAAAAATCTAACACATTCGTTAAAAGAAAGCGTGGTGCGAAAACCGTTTATTCGATGAAGACGAGCCACGCTTTTCTTTGACGAATGTGTTAGATTTTTTCAATTTTTTTTTATTTTTTGCTTTTTAGTTTATTTTTTTATGTTTAATTTTAGTCACTCGTAACTAAAGAAAAGCGTTTCTTAAAAATACTTTTTTCATATTTTTTTATTGTTAGTAACTTTTATTGCTATCTATTACTATTGCTATATCACCCTGATTTTGTATTTACCTGTACAGGTGTGCTGCGCAGTAATGAACGCAACCTGTATCAGCAACCAGATGGCCGGTACGGTGTTTAGGGAACAATATATTAAAGAATCAGCTGTCTTAAAATCCTTTCTCGAAAACCTTGCTAGCTCTTAGACGACCATTATAGAGCTAACGTAACATTTATTTTTCATAACCCATTCCGTAGTCCATTCACTGACGGTAAAATATTGCAAAACTCTAAATTTTAAAGAACCGCTTATATTGACATGAAATATGGCGGCATACATATAGCTAACATGTCAAAGAAAAAAAGTAATATTGTGTCGATGTGCGCTTTTGCCCTGGGAATGAGTTTCGCCCCTTCTCAGGGGTGAAAAAATTTAGGTTCAAAATAAGTTCGGAAATGGATAAACTGACTAATTCTAAGCAACTTTTCTTCTATAGCGTTATTTCACGAAGTCAATACTTTTTGAGTTATTTGAGAGTGAATATTATGTTCATTTTTCAATAAAAAAAAACACGTTTTTAGACGGAAGTATTTTGCCAAAAAAAACATTGTTAGCAAAAATATAGATAATAAAAAATTGAAAAAATGGTGTATGTATCAGTTCTCTAGACCCAGTAGAAGCAGAGTTGTAGCTAATGAAAAATAGGTTCATATTCGTCAAATTTCAAAATCAAATATAATGATTATAGTGAAATAAGTGAACTGAAATAGTAAAATAATCAAAAAATGAAAAATTTTTGGGGGAAAACTTTTTTAAAGTGTTCAAAAAAGGTTTATTTTTGTTTTTGAAAAAGTTTCTAACATCAAAAGTAAACCAGTTACGCTCAAAATAAAGTTGGTGTCTTTTCATTTGGTTAAAAAATCGTGAAAATCAGTCCCTAATTAGCATAATTAAGTAATGAAATTAATCGTTAACGCTTCACAAGTTGCTTTACTCGTGTATATGTTACAGTTCAAGTTGATTCTCAGTTAGAGTTGACTCCAACTAGTTGGAGTCAACTCCAACTGAAACGAGCAGTAAAAGTTGATTTTAAAAATTTAAATCAACTTTTACTAGTTGGAGTTGACTCTTCCTGGATCGATTCAGTAAATGTTGATTATACGAGAATCTCAAGTGCATTTTTGATGAGTGTGTGTTTCTTTGTTTTGACCGTTTCAACTACTTATTAGTATAGTCTGTAACTTCGCCCCCGTTAGGTAAATTATTGTGTTTCGATTTTTTGCACAAACTTACTCAAAGAAATACATCCGTATAACAATCCTTATAACAAATACACAGGGTGTCACGCGGTACCGCGGTCGAAAAATTGTTTAACCAATTTTTGTTAACCAAATTCACAAAAATAATTTTTATCTACTCTATTTCATATTATTTAAAGCAGCGGTTCTCAATCTGTGGTACATGTACCACCGGTGGTACATATCATTATTTGCGGTGGTACACAAAACACACAAAAACTTAAAATAGTAGTACATAGTAAGTCTTGATTATACAATCTAAAAATATAGAAATATAATAAAAGAAACTTTAGATGGTACATGACTCAAAAAGATTGAGAGCCGCTGATGTAAAGGTTTTATTGTGTGAAAATTGTAAATATAGATAGCAGTACATGAAGGGTTTAAAGTGTGTCTGAAGTAACAATCTATTTTGTATGAATATAATTGCGAAACACTACAGAATTCTACTTTTTGACATAAATTTTATTAATAATAAGATAAATTTTGTTCAATATTTTTAATAATTAAAGTAAATAAATTTTAATTTCACTCAAATAAATAATCGATTGCTGCCATTGACCACTTACATTCAATCTCGGTTAATTTGATTAATAATCGCGGCAGGTAAAGTAACATTCTTCTTTCAATACAACAAAGTGTTACTTTACTGCCGAAAATGAGGGCAAATGAGTACAATAATGAATGATTTTAGTGAAGTCATAAACTAAAAAAAATCAAAGATTAAAGCTACCTCTATAAGATCCTGAAGAAACTTTTGTCATTATTTCATTAATAAGATATTATTTTTAATTATCAACAATGAGCGCTAAGCGTGTATTGAGGCGGCCGCCAATGTGAGTGCGAGTGAGATGCACCATTGGACGGCCGGAATGGTGCATCTCTTTAGCACTCACCATTGACGGCCGCCTAATACGCACTTAGCGCTCATTGATAATAATTATAGATAAAGCTTAGTAATAAAATCGTGACAAAAAATTTCTGCTAGATCTTGTAGAGAGGGCTATAAACTTTGATTTGGTCACTTTCTGACTGTCATAATAATGGATTTTAACCGAGTTATTAAGCCTTGAAAATGGCTATTTTCGAATTTGTCAAATTCTAAATCGCGTATAACTCGACAACAATCAATTTTAGCGAAAAATCGCAAAATACCTTTTTTTGCTCAGCATAACCCAAATGATCTAAATAAAAATTACTCAAAGTGAAAAAATTATTTTTGTGAATTTGTCTAAAAAAATTGTTTAAACAATTTATCGATCAAGGTACTGCCTGGCACCCAGTAGATTTGTTATAAGGACGTCTTTTTTAGTAAGTTTCTGCAAAAAATTCTAATCGGAGTAATTTACCTAACGGGGGCGACGATATAGCCTAGACTAATTTGAACATATTCAGTAACATTTAATTTCTAGAATCGGCTGTTTGTGTGAATCAGAATCAACTTTTACTAAATGGCATTGGGAAGAGTATACTTTTCCTAGTTGGAGTCTACTTTTACTAGTAAATGTTGAATATAAATCTTCATTTTATATTTATAATCAACTTTTACTGAAACCAGCCGTTAGAGTTGACTCCAACTAGTTGGAGTCAACTCCAACTGGATAATCAACTTAAACTGTAACATATATATCGCTTATATACCGATTATTTACGGCACTGGTCTGTAAAGATCATCGATTTCATTGTTAGTAGTAAATTAGTGATTAAGCCAAGCCGCACACCAAAGAAACATGAAACGAAAAACATGAAACATGAAACGAAGAACATGTTTCATGAAAAGGAAACACTGCTAAACAAATCTCAAAGTCCGCCTACCAATGAAACGAGTGTGATTCATGCTCATGACACATTTTTATTTTCGGAGAGTTTCATAAATGGCCGGACATATATTTGTTTAGCAGTGGTTTATTTCCATGAAACGTAATTTACGTTTCATGTTTCTTTGATGTGCGGCCTGCCTTAAAGTGAATTATTTGGAAATAATTGTGCTTTTGACTACAGAGGTAATTATAAATACTTAGTTCATCTCTATAAATATTCGTATGCAGATAGGAATTCTATTAATTGAAATTTGCTCTGCCCAAATTTGCTAACCTCAATTACAAATACTGTCTAGCAGTCCTCTTTTTATCGCCTCATTACTTTTAACTGATAAGTTGCCATTGGCGTTCCGACTTTATTGTTTCTAACAGTGGCGGAGCGTCCTTTGGGACCAGAGGGGCCGGGCCCCACCAAAAAATATGTAATATATGTAAATTTTTAGTTATGATCCTATTATATTATAATATTTTATATAAATATGCATTAAATAATTTATTTGCTCATGCATATAGTTTTTTCTCGTGATATAAAAACAATATATTGCACAATCACGCACCGTACTAAGTATGAGTCATATCTATTATAATTGTCACCATGCGCTACACTGGCCGCATAGAACCGTCCGATGGGCCCGTTTACCCTGGCCCTTGCTCCAAACAGTATTATTTCTTTGACTAGTCGTTGCAGTCACGTAGGTACCGGCTGTATTGCATTGCATGTTCTTCGCTGTCGTCAATAATCCTAGGCAGACCGTATAGGATGTTTAGGGGCCCGTTTTGTGTGGCCCTTCTGTGTAGTTTATATGCTGTTTCGGTGTGATAATGTTAATTTAAAATGAACACAGTAGACTATTTATTACAAAGTCCTTTTTATACGTTAGGGATAGAGGAAAAGAATGAAATTAAACGATTAGGTGTAATAAATAAATAAAATATTGAAAGTAATAAATAAACTTAAATATAAACTAAACGTAAAAATAAAAAAGTCATGCGTTCTTCTTGTGCCCTTCAATTCGTCCAATTTTGAACTTAGACTTCCCCCAGTTTCCTCCATTCGTTTCTGTTTAGTGCTTCTGTTTCCAGTGCGTTCCTCCTATCTTTTTAATGTCAACTCCCCATCTCATCTAGGATCATCCTATTGCTCTCTTTCCTGCCCATGGTCTCCATTGTTGTATCGTGGTATTCCACCTATTGTCCGTTTGTCTGGCGTTATGACCTGCGAAGCTCCATTTTAGCCTGGCTATATGTTGTCCTGCGTTTTTGACTGTTGTTTGATTTCTTACCCAGTTGTTTTACTTTTTGTCTGTCAATTCTACTCCTAACATTGCTCTCTCCATGGCTCTTTGTGTCTTCATTATTTTATCCATGTTTGATTTGGTCAAGGTCCATGTTTGGCATGACTATGTAAGAATTGGAAGTATGGACTGGTCAAACACTCTTGCTTTTAAGTATTGTTGTAATTCGAACAACAACTAAGTCATTAATATGGAGAAAAACTTTTATAGCTATCCATAAAGTCAGGTGGCTTAACCACATAAAATAATAAGAGCATATCCCATTACTTAGGGCATCCAAAGTAACGTTCAGTACAAAGCCTCCCCACTTGTTACGTCCTCCCATATTTGTTCGATGGGGAGAAGTGGTGGTATAGCTTGAGGGTCAGATAGGTACCACTGTTCCATTGGAACACACATATCCCTTGAGGCTGGGGTTGTACGAGTATGTGTGTGTGCGTGTTATTGGGTCAGTTCAGTACAGTACCTGTATATATTTTTTTTGAGCAATGTTTTTCATTATTCATTTTTCTTATTGTAATTTCGTCAAATTTTTATGCGGCCCAGGCCCCACCAACTGAAATTGTCACGAGCCGCCACTGGTTTCTAATATCATCATGCCTACACGGATCGCTTGCAATTATTGCAAACGATTATTTGAGGAACATTTAATGGTTACGTGTTGCGTATGCAAGGATAAATTCAAACATTCGTGTGTACCTCTAACGAGGTACGCACTTTAAATAGCGGGAAAAGGGTATGTGAGAACGCATCCCTACCGAGACGAAAGTCACCGAATGCACACGAGGATCTTGCCCGATTACCTACCAAATTAACATTTTATCAGCGTACTACCCGTTTATAAACATTTTAAGGGTTATTGGTTTAGTCTATTTGAGTAAAATTATTCTATGTTTGTAATTGGAAATTGGAACTTCATAATAGATTTAAAATTTTATTGTTTTTAAGTTGTCTATTAATAAAGCAAAACAAACAAACCTTGTATTATTTTAAAAAATACATTGATCACCACAATTAATAACTAGATAAACAAATGACCTAATTTCAGTAAAATTTTCAAATAAATATGACCAAA
Source organism: Diabrotica virgifera virgifera (assembly GCF_917563875.1). NCBI lineage: Eukaryota > Metazoa > Arthropoda > Insecta > Coleoptera > Chrysomelidae > Diabrotica > Diabrotica virgifera. The sequence continues at coordinate 112,929,366 of NC_065447.1, read as the reverse complement.
CTATTTACATTATACTGGAATTCTGATGTAGGTACAATAATTTAAAACTAAAAAGTAGGTATAAACAAAAATAAAAAATTTTAACCAAAGGAAAAATAATATTTTTATATTTAAATAGAAGCAATTAAAACCATACAATTTCATCATTCATTTATCTTTTTTTACATTTGTATATTAATTGTATATTGTGTGAGCATTGTTTTATTTTTTTAATGTCAACGGAATTTAAAAATGACTTTACGATTTGCTTTACGTTACTTTAAGGCAGTTACAAAAACTACCTATTTTAACGTTCATCCTCTACGACACGTTAGTCGCTTTACGTATACGGAGATGCGTTACGTTACGTAGCAACAAAAACTCCCTATTGTGTGTGTACTTTGTACGCACGTAAGAAGTTATGCTTCTATTATATGATTTAAACGAAATTAATATACTTTTTATTTATCTTTTATTTAAATATTAAACTAATTTATACTTACTACTTCTCAAACCTTTTTATTAAAACAGTGCCAAAAATTAAAATAATAAAATAAAACACACACAAACACATTAAACATGCCACAAATAATTTCTGAACATTAATTGTCGAAAATTTTTTTAACTAAATACGTATTTTCTGAAAATAAAATGATATAATAAATATACTTACAATCATAAAATGTATAAAAAAATAAAAAAATAAAAGTTTCTATTGGGATTCGAACCAGCTTATCAGCGCGGTTGGTATTGGCGTTGTATTGGGGTTCATTCGCCTTAAACGCTTCGCCACGGAGACAATGTGTCATTATGTGCGAAGATCGACTAACTAAACGGATTAAACTTTTGACATTTTTGAATTAAATTAAATTATTTTGATTTTGAATTGAAATGATTTAGAATTGAAAAAATACAACAAAACATAGAGTAAGAAAACAATATATTAGGTGAATATTGATAGAAATTTTGATGGTAATCAAATTATGTAAATAAAAGTATTACATACTATGTATTTTGGTAGGTTCAAATAGGTGGGTACCTATGATACATTTACAATTATTACGTACCTGTTGCTTTTAAAAACTATTTAATTCACTACAATTAAAAACTTTTTTGTTTCTGTCCTCACAACAATAAAACTAATATATTATACATTTGTTTACCTTCATATTGAACAATTATTTATTATTGACAGATCATTTCAACACCCAATCACAGCCCGTATAACGACTAATACCATACTGTCGGTGTGCGCATGCGCGCAGATTAATATAAATTCACCCTCACTCTCAATCGCGCCTAAAGAAGTATAACTTCAAAAACCAAATAAATCCCATGATCATCACTGGATGTGAGGGTCACATGCCGAGTATTTCGTTTAAATAAAAGAACACTACTATTATAATATTACTTTGAAACTTATTTTTCACATTATTTCGATGTCAAAGCACGCTTATTATGTCCGTGTATGTACTTTTTAAGAAAATAAATTTTGAATGTTCAAGATCTTGTAGCACAGAGTACAAGCGTTACATTCAATATTAAACTTTACATACATGATTATTTTTATGATACGTCACTAAATGATCAGTGAAATAAGTAATAAAAATGAATAGGTACCTTCCATTGGGGCATACATTGTACAATGTGTAGATAAATAGAAATAAATAGTAATATTATCACCGAAACAAATAATTGTCCAAAATGGCATCGTGCATTATGGCAACACCGATTTGCAAACCAATAAATCATACGGACACCTCTGTTGTCTAGCCGACCAAATTCTTTAATTTCTTAGCCTGCAGTCAGTAGCGGAGCATTGTAATAGTAAAGTTTGATTATATTTTTGCTAATAAATAGAAAGTAATTCGGTGTTTTGAGACCATTTGAAATTAGTGATCAAGATGCATCATCTTCTGTGTTAACAATAAATTATTTACAGATAATTGTAAAAAAGATATTATGGTTTACGTAAACATTAAATGAGTCCAATATTCTTAAAAATCACTAGAATTAACAAGTTTTAATTTGAAATAATTGATTTGTTATTAAATAACAATGTTGTTAAAATTAACAATCCATGTTCTGAGGCCACCCCATCTGAAAAAAATTCTGATTCTGTTTCTTTGAGGATTTCCATTCAAAAATGTCCCCTTTAAACAAATTGGAGGGTGCCGGGCGACATTTTTAGGCAGATATTGTTTAAAACAATTTTTTAGACAAATTCAAAAGATTCAAAAAAGGTATCTTGTCATTTTTCTATGAAAATAGTTTTTGAGTTATAAGCCGACAGTTCCCAAATTCATGATGGAAACACTATAAGGTTCTAGGCCTTTAGTGACTAATCCACAACGTTAAACCCTCAATTAAAACAATCGCACTTCATAGTCGCAGCGTCGAAAGTCATCGACCCCTCTCACATGTATACGGTGACGAATTCACAAGATTCAAAAAATGTATCTTGTCATTTTTCTATGAAAATAGTTTGAGTTATAAGCGACTTAAAACTCTGAAAAATAGGAAAATACGCTTTTGCCAAGCGCCTAAATTAAAGTTTAGACATTTAGTTTCAAGATTATGTAGAATAGTCGGGTCCTGTTTCAATGTATACCGTTGTTTTTAATTGTTAATTATGCGCGACGTTGCGCGGCGCGCCCGTGGCTGCTAAAAGTTGAGTGGGGGTGCATAATTTACAATTAAAGAACAACGGTTTATACTGAAACAAACCGATGTCCCACCAAAATCTTAAAGTGAATGTTTAAACTACAGTTTAGTTACTTGTGAATCTCAAAAATAATAATTTACATATGAGTTTACAACCTCGAAAATGCGTATTTTTACATTTTCCGGAATTTAAATCCTTCTAACTCGAAAACTATTAACTTCTCAGAAAAATGACAAGATAACTTTTTTGTTTAGGATCACCCAGATAAAAGCCAAAAAAAATATTTTCAGTAGCAAAATAGGAGATTGTTGAAATAGAGCGCCGCCGCACCGGCATAAAAATCGGATGGACGCGCATTATTAACAATTAAAAAACAAAGTTCTAAATGGAAGTTAGACCCGACTATTCAGAATCTTAAAAATAAATGTATATACTTCAATTTAAGCACTTGGCAACGTTAAAAATAATAACTTAAATATATGAGTTTTTAACCCTCAAAAATAACAATTTTCGCATTTTTACGATTTTGAATCGCCTATATAACTCGAAAACTATCAACTTTTGAGAAAAATTATTGGATAACTTTCTTTTTTAGAATGACCCAAAAAACCTAAAAATATCTTCCGGGGCAAAAGTGATCTTTTGAATTTGTTTAAAAAAAATTATTTAGTTGATATAAAAAATACATATATACAAAAACCGTGTGTATTTCTTTTTAAATTTAAAACAAAAATTAATAAAACCTAACAATAATAGTATTTTTCACGAATATGCATTTGATGAACTGACCCTTTTTCTACATTTACACGCCAATGGTCGGCATTCTCATCAAAGAGACTAAAAAGCCGACAGTTGGCAAATTCATGCTGGAAACACTTCAATTTATTTAATTAAACCTTGGGAGGCAATTCGTATGTGACCATTTTAGCGACAGGTAAGAAATCCTATTTCGGGAGACATTTCATATGCGGCCATCACAATAACCATATTGTAAAAAATATTATAATTATCTAACTGCTAACAGACAGAATTATTTTTTCCTTATCTTCTTCAAAGTGTATAATTGGTTATCACTGTGAACGATTACATACTAATTATCTGATAATTTACATGTAAATTTTAGGGGGTATATAATATATACCTACCTTTACGAATTTCACTATTATATTAGTTACGGTAAAATGTTTCGAAGTGTATTTTTTTTCTGTATATTTATTTCAGTAAGTTCAAAGGATTATTATACTAAAGAGGATGTTGACGATTACGTGAAACTATTAGAAGATGCAGTTGAATCCAGCAAAACCTATCAACCGGCAACTAGTGCACATGAATATAAAGCTTTGAAATCTGGACCTCCACAAGGTGCGCGTTTATATTGTTTATTTAATATTCCAGTCGGGTTAGACGAATAACAGGCTTAGCTTTCCATGCAGAGCTACCTCAAATTTTATTTTTCTTATCTTTCGGGGGTCAATAGCAGTTTAAATTTAAAATGGCGACTTAATTCCGCCGTTGCGTTAACCGCCAATTTGATTTTAAAGGAGAACCGTTTTTGCTCAATATCTCAGCCATTTTCAACTCAGACACAAAGTGTGAGAACTGAAATTGTTGAAAATCTGATTTTCTATCAGATAGATCAAATCAATGGTTTTATAGGTTTTGATATTTATGTCAAAGTAAATTGAAGTAACTGATTCCTTTAGAACATTAATTAAAAAAATATGAAAAAAATATTTTTAAGAAACGCTTTTCTTTAGTTACGCGTGACTAAAATTAAACATATTATAAAAAAAATCAACCAAAAAGCAAAAAATAAAAACATTTAAAAAATCTAACACATTCATCAAAAAAAGCGTGGCGCGTCTTCGTCGAATAAACGGTTTTCGCACCACGCTTTTCTTTAACGAATGTGTTAGATTTTTTCATTTTTTTTTATTTTTTGCTTTTTAGTTGATTTTTTTTATATGTTTAATTTTAGTCACTCGTAACTAAAGAAAAACGTTTCTTAAAAATATTTTTTTCATATTTTTTTATTTTTTACTTTTAGTCTTACACTTTTCAAACATTAAAACATATCGTCATTTTTATTAAAATATGTGTGAAACATATCTTTATGATATGTACAAACATGAAAAGTAGTCGGAATCGGCAAAAAATTTAAAACTTTATTGTTTATTTATGAGGCAAAACGTAAACAATTAACGTAAAAAGTGAAATTATGTATAGTTCATATAATTAGCTACAATCTGTAACAGTTTCAAGTTCCTTTATTTTAAAAAAACAAGAGAATTTAAGCATTTTCCGTTAAAATCGTTTTTTTTTTTATTTAACAATTAATAAACAAAACAATTTTTTATTCACTATTCGTGTATTGTTACCGCGAATGCATATGTCTGCAAATTTTTAGTCATTTGCATTGAAGAAAAGGCAGTCAAATTAAAGTCCAAAGATTTGACCTAAACGATTGAATTATAGAAAAGTGTTTAATTAATTAATATGACACAACGAATTCTAATGTTAATTGTAGCACGAAACGTCTCTACCGGTGGTTTTTCTAAGACTACGATAAAAACACGAATTTTTTTAATCGAGTTTTGGTTGAAGTTTTGTTTCGTAAAATTTGAAATTTTATTGTTTATTTATGAAGCATAACGTAAACAATTAACGTAAAAATTGAAATTATGTATAGTTCATATCATTAGCTACAATCCGTAAACGTTTCAAGTTTCTACATTTTACAAACGGGAGAATTTAATCATTTTCCATTAAAATCGTTTTTCTTTTATTTAAACATAATTTTTTTTTGATTGACTATTCGTATATTGTATCCGCGAATGCATATGTCTGCAAATTTTCATTCATTTGCATTGAAGTAAAGTCAGTCAAATTAACGTCTAAAGATTTGATGCAAACTATTGAAGAAAAGAAAAGCGTTTAAAAATGGGATAAACACGTTCAAACCCCCAAAAATCCCATAAAAATCAGTTTTTTAGATTTTTGGAGGTTGCGAACTTTACAAAAAAAATCTTAAAAAAATTATAATTATGGTGTTTGATAAACTACATAAAATAAAAAAAACTAGACCTACAGCCATCTTCAAGAAAAGTTATACGCTTTAAAACAAAATTTGAGGTTATGACACTCAACTAATCAAAAATGGACGTGTTTTTAAAAGACTAAACCACGCGTGTGAATTTTTGAAATTTTATAATTGATTGCATCTCACCTAAAAAAAAATAAAAACAAAAATTGAAGATTTTGATGGCGGAAGAAGGGGGAAATGGATTAAAATTACGCTAAGTCTTATTTTTTAATCACATAGAACTTAAAAAAATTGAATTCTGGGAGTAAGGAAAGGTATCTTTTAATTTATTTATCCCATCCATAAGTGGAAAGTTTGATGCGCCACTGTCGACGCATGTGCCACTAAAAAGTGACGGCACAGTGTTCATACGTTTTCTTTGAGGTTTTACTATACAGGGTGAGGCAGATAAAAGTCCTATTAGAAATATCTCGAGAACTAAAGAAAACAGAATCATGAAAATTGGAATAAAGGGGTTTTGAAGAGTGATCTCTTTAATGAAAATATTTTCATCAATTTGCTACTTCCGGTTATACCGGAAGTGGCTTATAACTTCGTTTTTTTTTAATGGAACATCCTGTATATTTTTACATTTTTGGATTCTACTGGGTGTCTTCTTTCTTAAAATATGAGGTTTTGTAATGTTATACAGGGTAGTTTAAAAGATAATTACGCTTTTTCTTAATTGCCTAGCAATATTCACACCCTGTAGAATTGTAGTAGTTTGACATAAAAAAATTGACGATACTACAATATGGACTTGAAAGCTGAACATTAAAGCAAGAACACATAAATAAGCTACAGTCATTTGAAATGTGGTGTTACAGAAGAATGCTTAGAATAGCATGGACACAGAGGAAAACGAACACGGAAGTACTGCGAGAAATGGGTAAAGAATGCGAAATAATAAACACAATAAAAATAAGAAAGTTACAATATCTGGGACACGTAATGAGGGGACCGCGATATGAAATGCTAAGACTGATAATACAGGGAAAGATAAGAGGAAGAAGGAGAGTGTCATGGTTAAAGAATTTAAGGGACTGGATTAGATGCAGTTCTATAGAACTCTTTAGAGCAGGGGTGGATAGAGTAAAGATAGTGATGATGATATCCAACCTCCGATTAGGAGACGGCACTTGAAAAAGAAGAAGACATCAAAAACTATATTTATCTTCAAATGACTTTTAATATAGTCTACTATTGTTAAAAATTGTTAGTATAGCTAAATGTTGAATTATACTATACAGGGTTGGTCGAAACTCGGAAAGAGTATTTTCTGAGTTTTCTTAAATGGAACACCCTATATTTTATTATTGTAATGAAATGATATTTTATGCTACTTTTTTATTTCCTAAGCATTCCCTATACCTAACTGATTTAATTTGTGAGTTATTGTTGATTCAAGCCAAACATTAATTTCAACAAAAAATACGTGAAATTTTATTAGGTTGGCCGTGAAAATATTCAATCACAAATAATTTTTCGGAAATAAATACATATTAATCTAGACTGATCTTTAAAATTGCCAATAATGGTTGAGCTACCAAAATACCTACGTAGTTAACATTCTTGGCGCGATTAACAATTAAGCACAAATTAAAGCATTAAGGTATAGGGAATGCTTAAGAAATAAAAAAGTACCATAAAATGTCTTTTCATTCCAATACTAAAATACAGGGTGTTCCATTTAAGAAAATTCAGAAAATCGTCATTCCGAGTTTCGACCAACCCTGTATACTAAGATTTAACATTTAGCTATACTAATAATTTTTAAAAATAGTAGACTATATTAAAAATCATTCCAACATAAATAAAGTTTTTGATATCCAACTACTACAATTCTACAGGGTGTGAAAATTGCTACGAAATTAATAAAAAAACGTAATTAGCTTTTAAACTACCCTGTATATCATTACAAAACCGCATATTTTAAGAAAGAAGACATCGAGTAGAATCTAAAAATGTAAAAATATACAGGGTGTCCCATTTAAAAAAAACGAAGTTTAAGCAACTTCCGGTATAACAGGAAGTGGCAAATTGATAAAAATATTTTCGTTAAATAGATCACACTTCAAAACCCTTTCATTCCAATTTTCATGATTCTGTTGCCTTTAGTTCTCTAAATATTTCTAATAGGCCAGTTATCTGCCTCACCCTATATAAGTTATAGGTTCTTATCGTGCCTAAAATGATTAGCAAATTTTACCTTTACCGGCTCTTAGTCTATAACGAAGCATTCGATTTTTTTATTTAAATCCAATGAAAACCCTTGTTGATTGTAATTTAATGTGTAATTTAATTTTTTTTTTTTTAGATGCTGGCGATTACGACTTTATTGTAGTTGGATCAGGATCAACTGGATCCTTAGTAGCTAGTCGTCTCTCCGAAAATCCAGACTGGAATGTTTTAGTGCTAGAAGCAGGCAACTTTGGCAATAATATAACCGACGTGACAGCAATGAGTTACAAGGCTATGATTATGAGTGACTACAATTGGGGCTATTACAGTGTACCACAGAATAATACTTGTTTAGGTAAATATTTATATTCAGTTGTTAGAACCAATTATAGAGATTGAGTTTTTAGGGTTTGAAGAAAACAGGTGTCCCCATATTAGAGGAAAAGGAGTCGGTGGCACATCTCTTCTAAACGCATTAATTGACATTAGAGGCAACAGATTAGATTTTGACAATTGGTGTGCGATGGGTAACAAAGGTTGGTGTTATAACGAGACATTGCCATTTTTCTTAAAGACTGAACATCTTCATTGGACAGATCCAAATGCCCCGATTGATCCTGCTTATCACAATTCAACAGGGTTGTTGTGGGTGGAGCAACCTATGCCTAGAACGGAACATACTAAGGTTTGTAATATTTTTTAACCTTTTAACTAGAAATGGGCTTATTCTTTTTTTTTATTAAATTTGATGGCTTTGGTAAAGACCAGTTAGCCAGACAATTTTTACATATAAATATAATATTACATAACCAGAATATATGATATATAACTATAACTAACATTTAAAATATATTTAACTAACATAATATAGTTATTTTTCTACAACCACTATTCAAAGTGCACTTTTCTGCACGGTTTTATGTTAGCAAACTTGATATTTTCTCACAGTACCTATAAGATATTTGACATTAGTGTGCAGAAAAGTGACGTTTCTGTGCCGCAAAGTGACGTTTCTGTGCCGCAAAGTTCTTTTCTGCACAGTTGACTACCTCATTCTGAGTAACGTTATATTCTGTTTACATCCGTGGGCTACCGCATTCTGAGTAACGTTATATTCTGTTTACATCCGTGGTTAAACTTTAGACAAATATATAACCTATAAGACAATTATTATATTTAACTATAGCATAGAAACTAAATTATGGATGTTACAACTGTTTTATTTTACAATTTTATTCTTATTAAACATTTTATAATTATCAAATAACCAATAAGGATTTAGCAACCTGTGCAAGAGACGTCGAATGAAGTAGGTTTTGTGTAAATCCGTGACTGCATAAATATAATGTCAATAATGTGTAATAATTGTTTAAATTTAAACAAATTAAGACAGTGCATTAATTTTTTAACTGATTTCTGTGCAATTTATTTAGGTATAAGGAATTTAAATTGATTAGTAGGTATTAATTAAATACAGTTTAAAATTTATCACATAGGTACCTATTATAATTAATCGTCGTTTGGAAATTGTGATTTTTATTTTTAGGAAAAACTGTGCTTGTAGAAAAAGTATAATGTGAAACACGTGCAGAAAGGTAATTTCTCACTCGTTTGAATTGCGGCACTCGCTTGCGCTCGTACCGCAACTTTTCAAACTCTTGAGGAATTAGTACCTTTCTGCACTTGTTGCACAATATACTATTTCCTAACAATTGCAGAAAGTCATACTTTTCCGCACGCGACTGCAGTTTGCCGAACGACGCGAAGCGGGAGTTCGGCAAGCAGTCGAGTGCGGAAAAGAGACTTCATGCAAGCGTTAGGAACAATATTTCTTCTACGAGTCTTTAAAAAAATGACCAAATCTTAATCAATTAATTTAAATAATATGAAAATACATACACAAATTAATTCTTTGACAAGGTTGTCAAAACCAAAGTTTCAGCATAATTGGTTAGCATGACGACGATCTTGGTTTCCATGACGACGATTCAAAACCGCTGTTATTGTCTACTGATTTGACTTTCGAATACTATGTCAAAATTATTTTATTTCATCGAATTCTCGAGTTAATTTAATTAAAACATGAACACAATAAGATATATTTGAAATAAATTAGTGAATAATATCTAAATATTAGTTTATTGCATGTATTATAATTACTTTAAGGCCATAATAACATATCTAAATTAACACGCGTGCGGAAAAGTAAAACGCGTGCGGAAAAGTAACACGCGTGCGGAAAAGTAAAACTTTCTAAACTAAAATGCGTGCGCGAAAGTAGACATTTTTGAACGCTCGTAGAAAAAAAATATATTATACCTATCATAGATATATATATATATATATATATATATATATATATATATATATATATATATATATGAAAAAACAAAAGATGTAGATCTTTGAAACACACTCAGTGATCAAAAGATCCACAGGTACTGGTTTGGACGACCACTCGTACGAAAACAAACAAATGAAATAGAGAATGCGGAAAAATCCCCTTACGAACAATTCACACATCCACTACTTCGGGCTGGGAAAAATTTTTTGAATAGAGTCGAAAATCCAAACACCAGCTCTTAGAAATGTGTTTCGCCCTCTTCAACCTCTATGGGCTCATCGGTGAAGATGAGAGGTTGAATATCTTCAGACACATTCCAATCAAAAAACAACATTCGAGACCTAGACATAGCAGGAACGTAAATCTACGCCCAACCTGACAATGCCATTCTCAAGTTTTAATTCCATAATTACTTTAGAGTAAGTAAGATAATGTTTATGAAAAAAAAAACAAAAGATGTAGATCTTTGAAACACACTCAGTTGTTTGTTTTCGTACGAGTGGTCGTCCAAACCAGTACCTGTGGATCTTTTGATCACTGAGTGTGTTTCAAAGATCTACATCTTTTGGTTTTTCATAAACATTATCTTACTTACTCTAAAGTAATTATGGAATTAAAACTTGAGAATGGCATTGTCAGGTTGGGCGTAGATTTACGTTCCTGCTATGTCTAGGTCTCGAATGTTGTTTTTTGATTGGAATGTGTCTGAAGATATTCAACCTCTCATCTTCACCGATGAGCCCATAGAGGTTGAAGAGGGCGAAACACAATTCTAAGAGCTGGTGTTTGGATCTTCGACTCTATTCAAAAAATTTTTCCCAGCCCGAAGTAGTGGATGTGTGAATTGTTCGTAAGGGGATTTTTCCGCATTCTCTATTTCATTTGTTTATATATATATATATATATATATATATATATATATATATATATATATATATATATATATATATATATATATATATATATATATGCGAACACATACGTACACATATATAAACACACACATACATATATTTTCTAATTGAAAAATCATCCTTCTTCACGATTACAGTGGATAAATTATTAATTTGGTATAAGTTAATTTGTGCAATTTTTTGTTTTGTTCTAAAAAGGAATTATTTGCAGAATTGCTAACGAAGACATTGTTAGCAATTTTCAATTTCATTTTGCACCTCTTATAATACCAAATATACACACCAATTAAATACACCAAATAAAAATAAGCTAAATAGGCTCACACAACAGATGCAAAGAGAAATCTCGAAAATTAAAAACGAATCAATCAATAAGTACCCGAGGGAACTAACTGATGATGAATGCACCGATTACTCCCTCTGGAAGGCCGCCAAAAAGATAAATAAGCCAGTTCAGCATATACCTCTTTTACGAAAACAAAACAGAACATGGGCAAGAAATCCCAAAGAGAAAGTGGATGCGTTCGCTGATTATTTAGACAACATATTTCAACCAAACCCTGGGGAAACTCATGTAGACGATGAACGAATAGCTATTGATTATGTTAACATACAACTGACTACTACAAAAGAAGTTCAAAAATTAAACAAGAACATCAATACAAAAAAAGCGCCTAGGTTTGACCTGATCAATGGTGAGATACTAAAAAAATTACCTAGAAAAGCCATAGTAAAGCTTACTACACTAATAAATGCATCCTTTAGATATGTTCCCATCCTTTGGAAAACTGCAGAGGTTATAATGATACCCAAAGTAGGACAAGATAACCATGAATTAACATCATACAGGCCAATCTCCTTACTATCCATAACCTCAAAGATGTTTGACAAATTACTACTACGAAGAATGAATTATATAATTGAACAAAAAAATATTATTCCAACACACCAATTTGGATTTCGTGATAAACACTCCACAATTCACCAGATCCATCGAATAATAACTGAAATAGAGAAAGCATTAGAAGGGGACAAAATTTGTTCAGCAGTATTCCTGGATATCGCAAAAGCATTTGACAAAATGTGTCACGACGCTCTGTTAATGAAGCTAAAGAAAATATTTCCTATGCAACTCGTTGAAATATTGCAGTCGTACCTACACCAGTGAACATTTAGAGTAAAAATGGAAAACGAGTACTCTGAGTTAAAGCAAATAAATGCAGGGGTTCCGCAAGGTAGCGTTCTTGGACCAATACTATATCTTTTGTGTATATCTGACATTCCGGAGAGGGAAAACATCCAACTGGCCACATTTGCTGATGATACAGCAGTCCTGACAATAGGAGTAACTATAGAGGAATCTACGATTAACTTACAAAATGCAATTAATGGCATAGAAGGCTGGTCCAAAAAATGGCGTATAAAGTTTAATGAACATAAGTCAGTTCATATTAACTTCACTAACAAGAAAATCAATAATCTTCCAATTATCCTAAACAACAACGTTGTTCCTAATAAAAATACAGCGAAATACCTGGGTTTAAATCTCGACGTCAAACTAAAATGGAAGGAGCACGTTAAAAAGAAAACTGAACAGTTGAAGATAAAGTACAAAAATATGTATTGGCTAATAGGTAGGTACGTCCAACTTTCTATCCAGAACAAAGTACTAATTTACCAACAGATATTGAAACCGGTGTGGACCTATGGCCTACATTTATGGGGCTGTACCAAAAAAAGCAATTACCGAAATTTAGAAACGCTCCAGAACCGAATATTAAGCAATATTGTATGTGCTCCTTGGTATGTTCGGAATGACAATTTGCGTAGAGATCTTAAAATCGATCTATTCCAAATGAATTTAAGAAAGTCGCCAGGAGACATGAAGAGAGGCTCCATAAGCATCCCAACCATGAAGCACTTCAGCTTCTTGTCAACGAACCCCAGATGCGAAGGCTCAAGAGGACTAAACCGTTCGAGCTCGTGTAATGTGTGAAGTTGTGCCGGGCTTAGTTAGTGTTGTGCATTATATTGTAGCCACAACAAAGACGTGAGCAATTAGTGAAAAGCAGAGTCAGTGCTGTGCTGTGTAGCCACAACAAAGAAGTGGGCATTTCATGTAAAAAAAAGCTACGATGGACCAGGTGATATCTAGTTTAAAAACATTTTTAGGGAAATTAGGTTAAAGAAAAAATACTGATTAATCTTGTAGATTAGGTGTATTTATATTATTTAAATAAAAAAAAATTGCACCTCTTGGTGTGATTATACACTCTCCGGCACAAAATTCCGCCACCCAAAATTTTTAATTAAGTTTGACAATCTATAACTTTATTATTTGTACTCCGATTTTCAAGATTCTTACATCAGTTTGTAGGTACATGTCATTCTTTATTATTCCGATAACAAAAATATTTTGCTTAGATGGCATTATACGGGGATAAATGAAAGAGTTGTATTTTCTCCTAACTTTAAAAAATTCTGTGGAATAATAATTGGAGGGCTGATTTTGTTTCATACTCCTTTTGCATTATACTGGAGGTATCACTAAGTTTTTGTTTTTTGAATTATCCGAATATCTCTTTTGTTGCAAGAGCTGTAAATAAAATACTGCTTTTGAGATTTATTTAATCAAAACTATGAAACGCACTAAAATTACCAACGCAAAGCAAAATTAACAGCAAAACAAAACAATTCTATAGCGGGTATGTCTATCTTTTGCAACAACGAGTGCTTGCAATCTGTTTGGCATCGAATAATGATGTGTTATCCTAGCCTGACGAATTGCCCGATATTCCTGTACCAGGGCCATAACTGTACCAAATTTTCTGGAGGCCTAGGATGACGGCGAATAGATTTTTTTAATTCATTCCATAAATGCTCAATAGGATTTAGATCTGGGCTACATGAGGGCCATTCCAATCTTATCAATCCAACCTCTATTTTATGAGTCAATCAGTGTTTCAAAGTGTCAATCATGAGTGTCAATCAAAAAATGGTACAGCTCTTACAAAAAAAAAAGAGATATTCGAATAAGTCAAAAAACAAAATGTTAGTGATGCCCCGGGATAATATAACAGGACTATGAAACAAAATCAGCTCTTCCATTTTTTCACAGAATATTTTAAATTTAATAAAAAATACAACGCTTCCATTCACCCCTGTATAATGCCATGTAAGAAAAATTTTTGTTACTGGAATAATACCAAACGATATCAATACATGTACCTACCAATTGGTGCAAGAATCTTGAATCGGAGCACAAGTAATAAAGTTATGAATTGTCAAACTTAATCAAAGATTTTGGGTGGCGGAATTTTGGGCCCGTGAGTGTATAAACAATTCAGTATATTAATATTTTTATTGAAAATATATAGTTTAAATTAATCGGCAAGCAAATTTTGTTATTAATTACTTCACTATAAAATTTATCTGTGCTTTCACTATTTAATGGACAATCAAGTATAATGTGTGTTAAGTCTCCAGTTCACCACATAAGCATGAGGAATTATCAATTAAACCAATTTTACATTTATAGCTTGGTGACATTGCATAATGCATAATACTACTAAAAATTTAAGACTAAGGACAAACTCAATAGTATCGTTTAGGTTCTGTTAATTTATTGCACAAATGTTAACCTGTACCATCATTTGCACCGTGCACTGCTTTTCACTTAACTAACTCAAAGGGTTTCTTCCTCTTGAGTCTTTTAGCTAGATCCGTGTTATCGAGGAGCTGGATGGCCTCAACGTTGTCGTGTTGAAGAAATTGTTGTTCGTCTAAGGTTCGCTGTGGTTTCTATGGGGGTCATTGTTCCTGTAGTACCAAGGAGAGTTGACAATGCTCCTTAGCACTTTGTTTTGGAATTGCTGGATGGTGTCTAAATTACTATTACTAGCGCAGCCCCATAGCTGGATGCCAGATGTCCACATAGGTTTTAGAATATGTCTATACAAAAGTATTTTATTGTAGATTGACAAAGTGGATTGTCCTCCCAATAACTAACACATTTTTTATACTTCATGTGAAACTCTTCTCGTTTCTTTTTAACATGGGCGTTCTCCAGCGTAGCCTAGCGTCTAATGTAATAACCAAAATATTTTGCGGTATCGGCATATGCTATCTGAGTATTATTTACGTTAACAGCAATGTATTGTTTTTGCTTGTTTTTAAAATTAATATGCACAGCCCCCATTTCATTTAATTTAATTCGCCAGCATTTAGTCCACATCTTAAGTCTGTTAACAGAGATTTGTAATTTTCTTGCTGCTTCTTCATGGTTTTCACCTACGGCCAAGACGGCAGTGTCATCAGCAAAGGTAGCCATTGTATTATGATCTACCTCAGGAATGTCACTAGTGTATAATAGGTATAAGATCGTTCCTATCACACTGCCTTGTGGTAGACCTGCATTGATTATTTTAGGTTCGAGTAGGCTTTTTCTTGCTTAACCTTAAAAACTCTCCCTGATATATAAAGCTCCAATAATTCTGTGTATTGTCTTGGAAAAATCCTGCTTAATTTTTATTTAATTCCTTCGTGCCATACCTTATGATGACTTGCGCCACGTCGAGGAAGACAGCGGAGCGAACTTTCTTTCCTTCCAGCGACCTCTCTATTATAACCGTTATTCTATGGATTTGGTCGATAGTTGAATGACTTTGTCGAAACCCAAACTGATATTCGAATGAAAAGCTTCTCGTACAGCTTCGAAATTACGGGTAGTAATGAAATCGGCCTGTACGATGATACTGAATTTGGTTGTTTTCCAGATTTAGGATCATTATGACCTCAGCCACTTTCCATATCTTGGGAATATATCTTAATTTGAACGAGGCATTGATAAGATATGCCAATTTTACTATGGGTTTGCTAGGAAGTTGTTTTAAAATTTCCTCATTAATTAAGTCAAACCCAGGTGCATTCCTGGGATTGATGTGTAATTTAATTTCGTCGGCCCCTTCCTTTTAAGTAGCTAATTTAATTTCACCTTCTTCCTGTATGATATTTTCCCATTCAAGTGTGTTATCGCCTTTATTTGACTGGAATGTTTCCTCGAGATATTCAGCAAATTTATTAGCCTTCTCTAAATTGCTTTTTTCCCAGCTTCCATCTGTATTTCTTAGAGGAGGATTTTGCATTATCGGTCGTTTTAATTTCTTAGTGGCTCTCCAGAGGGAATAATCAGTTGTGCTATCATTTGTAAATCCTTTTAGATAGTTACCAATCAATTAGGTTAGTTTTATCAGATAGAGCTCTAGAGCATAAATTCACTCAAAAATAGAAAGTCACCAGGACCAGACGGAATAACCAACGAGCATCTAAAATACGCAGGAGAAAGTATAAGCCTAGAGATGACAAAACTTATACAAAAACTAATATTGCGCTGCAAGATACCAGACGCATGGAGAAACAGCATAATGATACCAATGTTCAAGAAAGGAGACAAAGAAGACCCCAACAATTATAGAGGTATAAATCTATTGAACATTACACTTAAGCTAACCACAAAAATCCTAAGCTACAAAATCAATAAATTAACAACTTTATAAAATTAACAACAAGGATTCAGAGCCGGAAGATCCTGCTTAGACGCCGTATTTGTACTGAGACAAATCACAAAAAAACCATTTAGTACAATAAACCACACATGTATGTTTTAAGTCGGAGACGTCTTACATTTACTGTATAGAAGAAACATACCAATCAATATAATACAACCAACGAAAATATCTACTTCCATGATCGAATACACGCAAAGATAAATGGAAAACTAAGGCAGTTTATACCAGTACAAAGCGGATTCAGACAAGGTGACTCATTAAGCCCACTGCTCTTTAATATATTAATGGACAAAATAATAGAAGCAATACGTAAAGGTCATGGTTACAGAATGGAGAACAATGAAATCCAAATATTATGTTATGGAGACGACGCCGCATTAATCGCCGAGACAGAAGACGATCTCCAAATATTAACGCACATCTTCAATATAACAGCCAAGAAATACAATATGATAATATCAGCAGAAAAAACCAAATGTATGACAACATCTAAATGCCCACTACGATGTAAAATTGACATTGATGGGAAAATAATAAAGCAAGAACCAAGGTTTAGATATCTGGGAATAGATATAACCAGTTACGGATATGTTGAAGAGAAAGTACGACAACAAAGCTTAAAAGCAAGTAAAGCGGCGGGATCTCTGAATGACACAATCTGGAAGAACAAACACCTAAGACAAGACACAAAAGCAAGAATCTATAAAGCAGGAATTAGACCTATATTGACATACACGGCGAAGACAAGACCTGACACATCTAAAACGAGACGACTACGAGAAACAACACAGATAAAAATACTCTGACGAATATCAGGGAAAAGTCTGTTGGATAGGGAGAGAAGCGAAAACATAAGAAGATCATGCAATGTAGAAGACATAAATGGATGGGTGATAAAACAGAAATAGGAGTGAAACTAACACATAAGTAGGATGATAGAGGATAGGATAGTACGAATAGCACAAGTCACCAAATGAACGAAGAAGAATTGGCAGTCCACGAAAAAGATGGTGCGATAACTTAAACAATTTAGGAGGCTAATATTGAAGAAGAAACAGGCTTTAAAGACTACATACAAGGAGAAAGAAGAAGGAAGACGAGCTCTAGAGCACTGCCAGGTCGTTCTGAGTTTTCTTTTCTCCTCGATTAGTTTTCTAATTTCTTTACGGTAATTATTACCTGTAACTCTATTAATCAGTTCAGGTGAGTTATTCCACGCAGCTTGTTGAATTTGTTTAACAAAACATTCCGTTTCTTCATCAGGTTCATATCTAGTTTTTAGTGAAACTTTCAGATTGACTGTTTCTTCTAAGTGAGGCTGATAACTCCGCCAATCTGTTAGCCTATTAGTCAGTTTAGGAGGTGGGGGCTGACTTTGAATAGCAGTATCACTCACTGTTAGAAGGATGGGTGAGTAATCGGAGTTCATGCCCCATGTTTCTTCAATATGTAAATAATTAACAGAAATATTTCTAGTTATAGATAAATCAATCAAGTCTGGAATTTTGTTGGGATCAGTAGGCCAATACGTCGGTTTACCTATTGAAAGTGTTTCGCATTTTAATTGCTTAACTGCCTGCAAGACTTCCTTCCCCTTGGTTGTGATTAACCATTAACCTAGAATCCCAATGGGTGTGATTGGCATTAAAATCACCACCAATAATTATAGATCTCTTGCCATGTCTATTTAAAAATTCTAGATAATTATCTTTTTTGAGGTTATGTTTTGGTGGAGAGTAGACAGCAGTAACGATAAGCTCAAAAAATTTTGTTTTAACAATTACTGAAGTAGCTTGGAACATTTCTGTTTTGTAGCATATTTCTTGATGATGTCTAATAGTTTATTTTATTATGATAGCACTACCACCTCTAGTTGTATTATCCGGATTTAAGTTATGGTAGGGGAGAGTTGGATAAAACGGGATAGTCGGATAAAACGGGATACCTAGCCTAGAGACCCAACTAGTGCTGCTATCAATCGGACAATGACGAAAACTTGTTCTCAGTCGTCATTTTAACATTCTCAGTTCGTTTTACCTCGATGCCACTATTTGATGAAAAGTTGTTGTGTTTAGAATTGTTTGACTCTATTTTTTTTGTACTTTGTACTTTTAAGTGCATTGTTTTCTACATTATATTGCCTACATATATAAACTTATAATTCCCGTGAATATTACACTTAATTAAGCACTCATTAATGAATATTCTCATGTGTAGTCTATCTAATTTTACTTTCACGTTTAGGTAGGAGCCATTTTTGTTTTGAAAAATGTCTGAGTTGGACAAAACGGGACACTTATAAGTTGGATGAAATGGGATACAGTTTCTTATATCCCGTTTTATCCACCTATTTATTTGTCGGCCTATTATTATTTTTAAATAGCGATAAAGCGTGTTCTCATACTGCAGAAAAGAACAACATATTTTTACGTGACTGTTGTTCTGATATACGTACCTTTTTTTTTTTTTGGGAGGTGGGAATCTTCTCAAGACCGTCTGGGAAGGTGTCCCAGTTGTGTCGGATTCGGTCCATCCTATCTGTATCACGGGCCGCCTACCGACTAAACCCACCCCCTCTTCTCTCCAGCCGGCGAGTCTGGGACCGCTCTTAGCGAGCATATCTGACCCGTCGACCTTACTCATATCTCCCCTCCGGCACTCCTAGCGTGCATTCCATGAATCAGTTGGCCCCCGGGCCGACCCCCCGCCCACGCCCCGCACCAGGCCAGTCAGCGAAGCGACCGTCTGGCGCAACCCGTGCGCAGGTAGGGCGACAAGGAGGCCCCCAACCCCGGATGAAAACAGCCAGAAGATGTCAGTTGGCAGTTACGAGCAACTCCAGTCGTTCATACTTTCATCTATGCACTCTTTCTCGTCCGCTCCTTCATACTTTCTTTCATTCAAGTCCAATCATTCATACTTTCATCTATGTAAGCTTACTCATCCACCCATTCAATTCGGAAATTAAAATGGGACAGTCTGTGTAGGTCGGATGTAAAAGGTCCTTCCACACTGACTGTCTCAGAAAACGATACAAGACACAACACAAAGGAGGAAACGAGAGTGAAAAAGAGAAGAAAAGAGCAGAGATACAATGAGAGAAGAGAAAATAAAGAGAAAAGACATAACGAAAAAGGAAAGAAAAAAGAAAGGACAGTGAAGAAAGAAAACATAGAACACATAGAGTTCTATGTGTTCTGATATACGTACCTAGTCCTAAATAAAAGATCTTATTTCCCATTTTGCAATAAAACATAAAAAGGCCTAGATTTAAAGGAAAGTAGTAAAGCATGCTTTGTATTTTATTTTACAGTAACATAATCGGCGTTAAGTTGTTTTGTATTGAAATAATAAATAATTTAGGACTACAGCCTTTTTGGTTCTGTGGTACTATATCAATAAAAAACAGGACAGCCGCTCTTTTGGTATGATTTTATTATGAAAAGAACGTTATAATCAGAAGTTAACATTACAAAAATAATATAAAACTTAAATTAAAAAGCATTTGATCATCTTCGGAACATAAAGAATTGTTTTCGTTAACGACAACTTTACTTTTTGTTGTTTTTAAAGATTTATAGTAGGAATGGCAAATAGAAGGTATCCATTCTAGCAATTCCATTAGGTGGTTATATTTTGAACTATCAATTGGAATTGAATTTTCATTATTTATTTGGTCCAATGTCTTTGGTAGGAGACCATCGAGAGAACTTCTCATTTTCCTTTTAAAATTGACAGATTTAAAATTTTCCTGAGAAAATGTTGTTTTATAAAACATAATGCCAGGTTGATCTCTTTCGACTTTTAAGTGCACAATTTTAGAGGATAGAAATGGTTCATTATCTGTGTTCCGTTTCCGATTCACAAACGGGCTTGTCGATTTTTTGCCCATTTTTTCAAAGTTAAAAAAGTCACTTGTTTTCATCTTATAAACAATAAGTGGTTTTAACGAACTGCAGGTCCTTATAAACTGGGCCCATTCATGAGGTATGTACAGAAATATTCATAGTAGGCAGTCTTATCTTCTTCCTCTCAATTAGTGCATGTATTGTGTGCTTCGTTGTGTGTATGCCCCTTGAGTAAATATTTATGATGAATTCTAACTACTGAGGTGTTATGGACACATACAAAATAAAAAAAAAATCGGTTTTGGCCAGAGCAGTTGTCTGACCAAAATGTTACCTCTTTTGTTGTAGAAAGTAAATTTTTTAACCACATTATTACAGCGGAAGCTATCTCGTTGCCACCCCTTTTTGCAATAGACTCGTCCCACATGAAGCATGAGTCTTCGGCAGTACTATCATTATAGACATAGGTGTAGGGAGGCATTTTTGCAAATCCATCATTGCTACGACTTCTTTTAAATTCTGCTTGCATCTTATCTTATCCTGCCTTTTTAACTTGTATCTGTTATCTGCGTCATTCAAATGATCTGCTTTTTTCTTTAAAATATCTTCAACATTAGGATCTGCCTCTTTCCGCTTATTTTCAAAACTGTCACAGGTGTCACATGTATCAATGTTAGGGGGCTTGAAATGAAGATTGAACTCAGTAGAACCATCTTCTTTGCTCTTGATTCAGACATTTTTGGTTGTTATTTATTATCACATTAATCTCGATAAAGAAAAAGTTACTTTTATCTATAAACCATGCAAAAACATTAGCTTATAACCTCAATTTTTACACAGCTGAGAGGCGGTTGTCCATAGAGATTGGACTACCGTCTTTTTAATAATCAGTGTGCCATGCAAAAAAGACCGGTGTACCACATAGGGCTTTTTGCAACAAATTCCACAGTGGACATCCGACTTGCAATTTTAGCAATATTGCCTGTACAACCACCTATTAACCACCATTCGAAAGATAACACCTTTAAGTATACTATTGGCTGCATATCTCCATTTAGTGTAAAAATGGACTACTGCCCTTTCAATTCTAACGTACAGATATAACATAGAACATAAAATATAAAAGATAAATGTCTTTGACATAATGAGATGTTAAAATGTAAAGAGAATTGCCTATAACAGGAAGTGATGCCAAACAAGTTTTTAACGGGGAAACAAGTTAAAACAAAATTAAATACAGAAGACTATTATTAATGAAATATTAAAGAAAGTACAGTAAAATAATTATTTAAAAATAAAATAATAAAGATGTGACGTTTATAACATTACACACTCCGTTCACCCATCAGAAAAATTTTGAACACAGCTGAGAAATTTTTCTCAAAGAAAACAAGAACACAAAGTTCTAACCAGGAAAAATATATAAAGAGTTAATTGTTCGAGAACAAATTAAAAATAAATACTCATAATAAACTAATTAAGTTAATGTACATATTTAATTTAAATTTAAATTGTAAAATTCCCTCATCTTCCTTAGTCTCAGAATCCGTTATGGTTTATGGTTGAAACTGCAAATTGTAGAAGCCTCGGAGGTGTTACCAGAGAAGGTTACCATTGTTTTCAGTCTGGTAGGATGTAGAATAACAATTTTTTGTGTTGTTTTATATGCGATTAGATTAAAAACTTAGTTTTTTGCTAGCAGTTGCCGCTATGGCATCCCTGCCATTTCGTTCGTTGCAATCCGTGACTGCACGCCGGGGTTTGTTCTAGTTGGGTCAGAGAGAGCAGCATATGTGCCTCCTGATGAGAGACTAATAAGTTTCGAAACCGGTAGGGGTGCTTGCTGCACCCTCTGATTAAACTGGAATAACGATGCGGCTATAGTTTCGTGTTGCAACGAAATTGAAAATGGTTATTCATTTTTTATTTACATGTTCACTCTGATTGGAGTACGAAGGGTGCCATTCTCTTTGGAACTTTCCCGCTCTGAGCAGATGGGACGTGAATTATAAATTGTAAAATTCGCTCCCTTCCCTCATCTTCCTTAGTCTCAGCATCCGCTATGGCTTGCAAATTGTAGAAGCCTCGGAGGTGTAACCAGAGAAGGTTACCATTGTTTTCAGTCTGGTAGGATGTAGAACAACATTTTTTTTATGTTGTTTTATGTGCTATTAGATTGAAAACTTGGTTTTTGCTAGCAGTTGCCGCTAGGGCATCCCTGCCATTTCGTTCGTTGCAATCCGTGACTGCACGCCGGGGTTTGTCCTAGTTGGGTCAGAGAGAGCAGCATATTATGTGCCTCCTGGTGAGGAACTAATAAGTTTCGAAACCGGTAGAGGTGCTTGCTGCACTCTCTGATTGAACTGAAATAGTGATGCGGCTGTAGTTTCGTGTTGCAACGAAATTAAAAATGGTTATTCATTTTTGATTTACATGTTTACTCTGATTGGAGTACGAAGGGAACCATTCTCGTTGGAACTTTACAGCGCTGAACAGTTGGGACGTAAATTATAAATTGTAAAATTCCCTCATCTTCCTTAGTCTCAGCATCCGTTATGGCTTGCAAATTGTAGAAGCCTCGGAGGTGTTACAGCCTTTCCTGTTTCGAGTAATACTCTTGTTTCTATTAGGTATATGGGTTTAAAGTTTATCACTAGACTGCTAACCTGGCTCTAGACCCAGTCTTCCCTCTACTTTAGGAGTAAATTTTGGTATAGTTAGCAATTGAGAATTTCAGGTTTTGGCATTAGATAAAAATAGTAAAAAGGGTTTGTTTGATCTAGAATTCTTCTTATGCTGTTCAGACTTTTAGATTTTGGACTCTAGACTTTTTCAGTTTTTACTAGTTGTTGTTTTTCCCACTATTTTCGTTAATTCCGAATTAATGAATAATTATATCTAATCAACTGACCATTATATCTAAAATATATAATGCATTTATTTATACTTTTTTAGATATTTTTAGAAGCAAATGAACAAATGGGCTATAAAATCCGTGACGTAAATGGCGCAGAACAAATTGGTGTAATGCCTTTCCAGATAAATACTAGATATGGCAGAAGACAGGACAGTGGTACTGCGTTTATAAAACCATTTTTAAACCGAAAAAATCTCAAAGTACTGACTAAAGCTTTGGCTACAAAAATTATTATTCAAAATAAAACAGCAACTGGAGTTCAATACTTGCAAAATGGTGTATTGTATGAAGCAAGATCTAATAAGGAAGTTATTGTAAGTGCTGGGGCAATTAACAGTCCACAATTATTGATGTTATCAGGAATAGGACCAAAAGCACACTTACAGAAATTCAGTAAGTTTTATAATTGGCTTAGTTTATAGTGTATAGGCATTAAACGTATTATTATGTTGCTGAAATACATTAGCTGACCGTGAAACTACACGTGCGAGTAAAAAAATCGACTCACAATTAAGATAAGTTATATTTTTCACTACGGTGTTTGGCAATTTTCTACCCACATAATATACAGGGTATCGAGAAAGTATGGAAACACGATAATTTCTCAGAAACCGATAGAACGATTTTTATAGATTTTGGTGGGTAAGGATCTTCTATTGCGGCCGATATGATAGTGGTAATTACATTGTTGTCAAGTCTTTCGTTTTTCTGGAAATATAATGAAGTTTCTTATTTCAAATAAAATACCCTGTATATTTTGTGCATTTTGACGTCCTTAAGAAATAATGATTATTTTTCATGTTATATTACCTATACCCAGATGCCAAAATTTCGGAGTTATGGCTACATTTATTAAAAAAAATAAACAAATTATAAAAATCAATTTTTTCGACCCGGCTAGACATTATTTTAGGTTCTTTGGATCATTGGGAACAAAAAAATTTAGGTTCTTTGGGTCATTGGGAACAAAAAAGGTCATTTGTAATTTTTCTCTAAAGTTAATCGTTTCCGAGTTATAAACAATTTAAAACTAAAAAGATCGAAAAATGACGATTTTCTAGGTTCAAAAATACAAGTAAAAAATATTATTTTTTAAATCACGAAGTACCTAAATTTAAACTCAAGCCTTATAATAGTTTATTAGATGCCGATAAGTAATTTGGGCTTATTTCAGTTTAAAATACTGTTTTTTTAGTTGTTAAAGCAGTCCGATCCCGTCCTCTCATAATATGCGCTTCATTAACAATTACAAAAAAAAAGTTTGATTAAAAAATGTCAAAAATTCTTATGGATAACTGATAAAAGAAGGATTGAGCTTGAATTTAAGTACTCTGTGAATTCAAAAATTATTTTTTTACTAGTGTTCTTAAACCTTGAAAATCGTAATTTTTTTTATTTTTTTCTGTTTTAAATTGTTTGTAATTCGGAAACGATTAAGTTTAGAGAAAAATTACAAAAGACCTTTTTCGTTCCCAATGATCCAAAGAACCTAAAATAACGTCTCGCCGGGCCTAAAAAATTGATTTTGATAATTTGTTTAAAATTTGTTTTTATGTAACAATTTCGAAATTATGGCATTTAGGTACCTATAGGAAATATAACATGAAAAATAATAAGTATTTCTTAAGACTTGAAGACGCAAAAAATATACAGGGTGTTCCATTAGAAATAAGAAAGTTCATTAGATTTCCTGAACAACAGAATATTTGACAATAATGAATTACCACTATGATATCGGACGCACCAGAAGACCCTTACCTACCCATTAAAACTTATAAAAATCGTTTTAGCGGTTTCCGATAAATTACCGTGTTTCTATACTTTTTCGCTACCCTGTACGAAAAATTAGAAGTAAAATATTGTGAAGTAATTTTTATTTCAATGTCACCAATATTTTTAAAGTTAGTAAATAAAGAAGATAACAAATATAACTTAACATTATATGCGAGTAAACATGTTATGATAAAAGTCATTACTTATGTAATGAATATAAAAGTAAATTAACATACAAAAGTCAAAATTAATACTGAATATTTCCTTCTCTGCATTAGATTACACTTTACATGCGAGATATTAAGGACCTTATTAAGTTTCTGATTGATTCCTGAGGAATCGTTTGCCACTCTTCATCTAATGCAGATTTTAGCTCAGCCACTGTCGCGGATTTTGTTTAATGATAACAACGGATGAAGGAAAACTGTATAAAGGGCCTAGCCGGGTAAGATGGTAAAAAGTGCCCCCAGCTCGATTTAAATTCCATATAGGCCACTTTTTAGCACATATAGAGGAACTCACTTTCTGAAATTTTTAGCCCCCTAGGTGGTCACGTGACCCCCCTAGAGCCTAATTAGGCATTTTATGTTCTTATTTTTTATCTCAGCCGCATCAAGAGCTAGCCAAAAACTTTATTTAAAAAAGTTGTAAGTTTTAAAAAGATCTATATGAAAATTTTTTTTTTATTTTTTGGCGGGAAATTCGAATTTTTAGAACAATTTTAAACTTTTAAATAACTCTGAAAAAAAAACTAAGACACTCGTTTTTACGAAAATCAATTATAATGTGTATTTTTGCACAATCTTTTACGCTGAATTTTTTCAGATTTTTAAAATTGGTGAAACGTACCTTTAAAAATAAAAAACCGCGTTTTTTCGGTTTTTTTTTTTCGTTTTTTGATACAATTTTATACATATTTTTCAAAAAAGGTAACACTGTCACTAGAATAGGTAAAAACTGAAAAATAATTGGGGTTTGCTTAATAAAAATTTTTTGTAACGCCATCGATTTTCAAGATACAGGGCGTTGAAGAAAACAAAATTTTACACATTTTTTACGATTTTGCTGAAACTACTGGCAACATTGTAATAAAACTTGGCGGGATTTAAGATGTAGTTATTGTGCATGTTTTGACATACAATTAAGGATTTGATATTCATCATTGGCGGGCATAGGGGTAATGGTCTGAACTTTTTAAAGAATAAAGATAGTACGCCACTGACATATTTCAAATTAACAATGGTTTTTGAATTTCTCGTTCAATTTGTGACAAAAAATGTATCTTCTTATTTTTTCATCCGACGCGCCATTTTTATTCAAAAAATAAAAGATCTTAACCCTTACAAAGTATTCGAACTTCTAGTACTTTCTACATCTACATAATAAACTCGTACATCCATTATTATCAAAATTAATTCGAATACTTTGGAAGCGTTAAGATATTTTATTTTTTGCAGCAAAACGGCGCGTCGTATGAAAAAATGGGAAGATAGATTTTTTATTGAAAATTGAACGAGTAATTCAAAAATGATTGTTAATTTGAAATATGTCAGTGGCGTACTATCTTTTTTTCTTTGAAAAGTTCAGACCATTACCCCTATGCGCGCCAATGATGAATATCAAATCCTTAGTTGTATGTCAAAACATGCACAATAACTACCTCTTAAAACCCGCCAAGTTTTATTACAATGTTGCCAGTAGTTTCGGCAAAATCGTAAAAAATATGTAAAATTTTGTTTTCTTCAACGCCCTGTATCTTGAAAATGGATATCGTTACAAAAAATTTTTATTAAGCAAACCCCAATTATTTTTCAGTTTTTTACCTATTCTAGTGACGGTGTTAAATTTTTTGAAAAATATGTATAAAATTGTATCAAAAAACGAAAAAAAAAACCGAAAAAATGCGGTTTTTTATTTTTAAAGGTACGTTTCACCAATTTTAAAAATCTGAAAAAATTAAGGGTGAAAGATTGTTCAAAAATACACATTATAATTAATTTTCGTAAAAACGAGTGTCTTAGTTTTTTTTTCAGAGGTATTTAAAAGTTTAAAATTGTTCTAAAAATTCGAATTTCCCGCCAAAAAAATAAAAAAAAAAATTTTCATCTAGATCTTTTTGAAACTTACAACTTTTTTAAATAAAGTTTTTGGCTAGCTCTTGATGCGGCTGAGAGAAAAAATAAAAACATAAAAAGCCTAATTAGGCTCTAGGGGGGTCACGTGACCACCTAGGGGGCTAAAAATTTCAGAAAGTGAGTTCCTCTATATGTGCTAAAAAGTGGCCTATATGGAATTTAAATTGGGTTGGGGGCACTTTTCACCATCTTACCCGGCTAGGCCCTTTGAAAAGGTAGGAAGATTTGAATATTTAGGGACTTTATTTTCGAGCAGACCAAGTATCCGGGAAGAAATATAATATAAAAGACTAATGTCAGGGATTTGTTGCATATATGCACTTAGTAGAATAATTAGTAGCAAAAATATATCCTAAGCAGCTAAATTAAGAACGTATAAAACTGTGATAAGACCAATAGTTACGTATGCCTGAGAAACCTGGACTATGACAAAAACCTAGCAATCAATGTTACGAGTATGGGAAAGAAAAATACTTAGAAGGATATTTGGTGGAAAAATGATCAACAATC
The DNA here is from genome assembly GCF_917563875.1 of Diabrotica virgifera virgifera. Taxonomy (NCBI): domain Eukaryota; kingdom Metazoa; phylum Arthropoda; class Insecta; order Coleoptera; family Chrysomelidae; genus Diabrotica; species Diabrotica virgifera. The sequence continues at coordinate 112,901,451 of NC_065447.1, read as the reverse complement.
AGTGGAGAGGAAGAACAAACAAAGTGATAGAATTGTATAAGGAGCCTAATATAATTGCAGTTGTAAGAGCACAAAAACTTAGATGGTTAGGACATGTCCAAAGAATGGCCTAAGTTAAAATGCCAAAAATCATGTTAAGCGCTACAATATGTGGTAAAAAGAGAAAAGGAAGACCTAGGACCAGATAAAGCTATCAAGCTAATGATGACCTGAGGTATCTCAATGCAACCAATTGGAAAGAAAAAGCGAAGAACAAGCAAGAATGGAGGAAGATTGTAAACCAAGCCATGAGCCTACTTGGCTCGAAGTGCTAAGGTATATAACTTAAGAACATAACAAATACAGGGTGTTAGTAAATAAGTATGAACAACTTAAAGGGGTAATTCTACATGAAAAAATAATGACAGTTTGTTCTATAAACGTATGTCCGCAAATGCTTCGTTTCCAAGATACAGGGTGTTGATTTTTTTTTTCAAACTGCGAATTTTTTTATTGCTCTAAGACCTTTTAAGCTATGAAAATTAAATTTGGTGGGTTTCGAGAGGTAGTTATTGCGCATTTTTTGACAAACAAATAACAATTTTATATTCATCATTGGCGCGCCTATGGGTAATGGTCTGAATTTGTTCAAAGAAAAACTAGGGCGCCACTGAGATATTTCAAATTAAAAATTATTTTTGTATTCCACGTTTAATTAAAGAAACTTTTTTGTCTTTTTTTTCGTATGGTGCACCGTTTTTATGCAAAAAAATAAAACACCTTTGCGCGTATTTTTCAATTCGTAATACATTTAACTATGTGCAAGGCTACAACAAATGTTCAAAATTACCTCCGTTAAAGGTGATTTTTTATTCACCATTGGCGCGCGTACGGGTAATGGCCCGAATCTAAGAAAAAAATAGTACGCCACTGAGATATGTCAAATTAAAAATCATTTTTGTTTTTCGTTCTTCGTTCAATTACGACAAAAAATCGTTTTTGTCTTTTCTTCATATGAGGCGCCGTTTTTATGCAAAAAAATATAATATCTTAACGTTTACAAAGTACATATATTTGAAATAAGTTTCTATGCCTACGGAATCTACCTCGAATAATTTATAAGCGTTAAGATGTTTTATTTTTTTGTATAAAAACGGCGCCGCATATGAAAAAAGACAATGGTTTTTTGTCGTAAATTGAACGAGGAATTCAAAAATGATTTTTAATTGGACGTTTCCCAGTGGCGTACTATTTTTTTTTCTTTAAAAATTCAGACCATTACCTGTACGGGCGCCAATGGTGAATATAAAATTATTCTGTCACCTTTAAAGGAGGTAATTTTAAACATTTGTTAAAGCTTTGCACATAGTTAAAATATTTTTAGTAATATTTTCTGTTATTGTTCTACTTTGGTATTATTATATTGGAGAGATCTTCATAATGTATTAAGAAATGAAAAATACGCTCGAAGATGTTTTATTTTTTCGCATAAAAACGGTGCACCATAGGAAAAAATACAAGAAAGGTTCTTTTTCATAAATTAAACGTGGAATACAAAAATAATTTTTAATTTGAAATATCTCAGTGGCGTACCATTTTTTTCTTTAAAAAAATTTCAGACCATTACCCGTAGGCGCACCAATGATGAATATAAAATTGTTATTTGTTTGTCAAAAATGCACAATAACTACCTCTTGAAACCCACTAAATGTAATTTTCATATCTCAACCGGTCTTAAAGCAATAAAAAAATTTGCAGTTTGAAATAAAAATTTCAACACCCTGTATCTCGGAAACAAAGCATTTGCAGACAGACGTTTATAGAGCAAACTGCCATTATTGTTTCATGTAGAATTATCCCTTAAAGTTTTTCATACTTATTTACCAACACCCTGTATATCTTAATATTTTATGTGAATAAACATAATGATAATAGTTATTATGTAATGAATATAAAAGTAAATTAACATACAAAAATCAAAATTGATACTGAGTATTTCCTCCTCTGCATTAGATTACACTTTACCTGCGAGATCTTAAGGACCTTATTAAGTATCTGATTGATTCATGAGGAATAGCTTTCAACTCTTCATCTAATACAGATTTTAGCTCCGCCACTGTCGCTGTATTAGGGATGGGAAAAACCTACCGGTTATAACCTAAAACCGGTTTTTTACTTCGCAATAATCGGTTTTACCGGTTGTTTTTTGTATCGGTTATAACCGGTTTTTCCTTTTAAGGTAGTAACCGGTGAAAAACCTGATAAAAATTACCTCCGCAACAAATAATGAATTTGGAGAAAAAATATTGTTTGCTTAAATTCATCAATAATTCTTGATTTGTTTAATGTCTATATTCGTTAATGACTCTTACACTCACTGAAAAATGTGATAAGCTGAACTGGCTACTTTGATGAACTTAAATAATAAGCACGTCTTTTTTGCTGAATTGGGAAATATCCTTTTAAAAACACATATTAGTTATCAATCAGCTGTGCAGTCATGGTTGTATTATAATAAATGCTCTACCTACCCAAATGAGTCTGTGGAAATTGGAATCACTTAACAAAATGAAATAAATAAAACAGTTTTGTGTACCTATCTTGTGTAAAAAGTGATTTTTTTCGGAAATACAACAAAAATTTGCAAAAATATTTAGGACAATAATACATCCAATTCAGAATTTTAATAGTGATTCTTTATTTGTTTTTACTATTTTTGATGTTTCTTTTTTGTTTTTGTTTTTATAATTCATATACGTGTACATACACGTTATAGTCTTATTTACCTCATATTACGTTTATATTTTTATAAATAGGTTCCTAATTCCACTACTTTTGTATTTTTAATTATTTGGTATTATTTGGTCTCGAAATTTGCATTGCGTTAGTTTATTGTAAAGGGTGTAACAAAAAGGTAGGTAATAAATTAAATCACATATTCTGGGACCAAAAATAGATTGATTTAATCTAACTTACCTTAGTACAAACGTGCACTTTTAAAAATATTTAAAAAAGTTACAGCTCTTTGAAGATACCAAATGAAAATTTATTTTTTCCAATATATTAAAAACTGTGAGATTTTATATTGAAAATAGGGATGTGGAGTATCACAAACTAAAGGGTAATGTAAATTTAACGTTTACCTATTGGGTATTGAATATTTTCTTTTTCTTTTTCTCGGTCTACCTCGTTTTATCTTTCCTTCTGGTTGCCCTTTTAATATTTCCTTTGGTATTCGTGGTTCACCCATTATTTGTATATGTCCTAACCAGATAAATTGTTTTGTTGTTGGGTCATCCGTGATTGATTCCCATTATTTCTCTAATGCGTTCGTTGGTAACCATTTCTCTTCTAGATCTTCCTGCGGCTCTTCTCCAAAAATCCATTTCCGTTGCTCTGAGCGTTGCCAGTGTTCCTTCTTTCAGTGGCCATACCTCACAGCTATACAGGGTGTAACAAAAATACAGGTCAGACATTTAATCACGTATTCTGGGACCAAAAATAGTTCGAATGAACCTAACTTACCTTAGTACAAATGTGCACGGAAAAAAAGTTACAGCCCTTTGAAGTTATAAAATGAAAATCGATTTTTTCCAATATATCGAAAACTTAGAGATTTTTTATTGAAAATTGACATGTGGTATTCTTATGTCAGTAGTATTTTAAGAAAAAATTATAATAAAATTTGGACACCCCATAAAAATTTTATGGGGGTTTGGTTCCTTTAAACCCCCCCAAACTTTTGTGTCCGTTCCAATTTAATTATTATTGTAGTGCTATTAGTTAAACACAAGTCTTTGAAACCTTTTTTGTATCCTAGTACTTTTTCAAAAAGTCAGTTTTTATCGAGATATTTGAATATTTGTCAAGTCCACCAGATATTTGTTATGGTAAAGTACGATTATGGAGACTTGGTAATAATATGAAAATTTATTTAAGATTTACATTTTTAGGTATATTTTGAACCATATTAAAAAGAAGCCACAACTCGATAAAAGATGCTTTATCAGAAAAATACAAAGAGGCAAAAAAGTTTTAAAAATACTGTGTTTAACCCATTAACCGCCAAGCACAGAAATACTGCAATAGTATGTAATATATTTAATTAACTAGAGTAAAATAAATTGAAACAATCGTAAAAAAATTGTTTTACACTTTGATAATGGCAGGTGTCACAACAACAAAATGGTTCGTTTTCGAACCTTTGGCGGAATTGAGCTATAAAAATTGAAATACACAATTTTATTTTTTGTGAAAAGTCTCAAAACATTTAGAGTGTAAATGGGCCTGGACTACCAAAGCGGAGCGCGCACTGTTGCACGATCAAGGAGCGCCACTATGTTCACAAACATCTTGCGCTCCGCGCTCCCTGCAGCTGCTCCAATCGATACGGTATGCGCTCCTCTACATATAAACCAACACCAATTGGAACGCCGAGGCAGAGCGCGCACTGTTGCACGGTTCAGGAGAGCCAACCATTCACTATGTTTACAAACATAGTGAAAGGTTGCGCTCCGCGCTCCCTGCAACTGGTCCCATGGATACGGCATGCGATCCTCTACATATAAACCGCCACCTATTGGACCGCCGGGGCGGAGCGGGCACTGTTGTACGGTCCGGGAGCGCCAACCATCCACTATGTTCACAAACCTCTTGCGTTCCGCGCTCCCTACAACTGCTCCCATCGAGACGGCATCCGCTCCTCTACATATAAACAGCCACCTATTGGACCGTTGAGGCGGAGCGCACACTGTTGCACGGTCCGAGAGCGCCAACCATCGACTATTTTTACGAACCTCTTGCGCTCCGCGCTCCCTGCAACTGCTCCAATCGATAGGGTATGCGCCCCTTACATATAAACCGCCACAGATTGGAACGCCGAGGCAGAGTGCGCACAATCGCACAGTCCGGGAGCGGCAAAGGTATCCACTATGTGGAGCAGTTGCAGGAGCTCAAAGCGCAAGCATAGTGGATACGTGCTTTTACACATTTTACACATAAAAATATTCCAACAAGTTACTGCCTGTGCGTCACCTTGAAATTCCTGATCAGACAGGATTATAAGTCGAGTTCCGCCAACGGTTCGTTATCGAACCATTATTTTCAAACGCGAGATTTGATGACTCAGAGAATTTTTTTTATTATTTTTATAACAATTGATGTACAAACAGGTTAAAAAAATAATGTTTTAATTTATTTGACCACAAAAGTATCATGCCAATAAAATTACTACAGAAAAAATAAAGTTGTGTCGAAGGATTGAAAATGTCGGACATTTAGAAAATATTTTTGTGATGAAAACATGAGTTTGGAAATTAAACAAAATTAAATTTAGTTACACTTATATCTTCTGGTTGCTTAAAAAATACAGAGATTTAAAAAAAAATAACGAATTGTCAAAAAAAAATTCTACAAAAAATGGTGCGTTTTCGAACCGTTGGCGCTAAATGGGTTAACAAATGGTACCGCAGTAATAGTTAAATTGGAACGTACACAAACATTTGGGGGGTTTAAAAGAACAAGACCCTCATAAAATATTTATGAAAACATATTAAAAAAGAAGCCGCGACTCGATAAAAACTGCCTTATCGAAAAAATACTAAGAGGCAAAAAAGTTTTAAAAATATTGAATTTAACTAATGACACCACAATAATAATTTATTTGGAACGGACACAAAAGTTTGGGGGGGCTTAAGGGAACAAAACCCCCATAAAATTTTTATGGGGTGCACAAATTTCACTATAATTTTTATTTAAGATGTTCTTGCCATAGGAATGCCACATGTCCATTTTCAACAAAAAATCTCTAATAGTTTTCGATATATTCGAAAAAATCGATTTTCATTTCGTAACTTCAAAGGTAGCGGGTAGGTACCCCTCTGTGATCCCGATAGAGAGCAGACTTACTTCAGGGATTTAGCGCCCCTGCCCACGCGAGCTCCTGGTTTTTTCCTCCATTTCCTATTTAGAGGTAACCAGGCCCCAACCTCCGTATTATCCTATCCAAACCCCAAATTCCTTCCCTAATATCCCCTCCCACCCACCAACCCGTCTGGCCAGCGTGGTGGGTTATGGCCAAAACCTCCACAAATCAAAAATGTCGGTTTCAACAGATATACGGAAGATACCCCAGGTGGGTAGGAAGTTTATTCCACAGTCCCACACCGAAATAACGGTCTGCCTCGAGGATTCTGGGGGAGGCAAGTCGACATTGAAAAAGAAGAACAACAAACAACTCCATATAGCAACTTACAACATCCGTTCCATGGCAAAAGACGAAAAACTCTACGAACTAGAAGAGGAATTAGGGAATATGAATTGGGATATAATGGGACTATCAGAAGTTAAAAGAAGAGGTGAAGGGTATGTGGACTTACATTCAGGCAACAGGCTCTATTATAAAGGCAATGAAGACTATACATACGGTGGAGTAGGTTTCTTAATCAACAAGAAGAGAAAATCACAAATTCAAATAATTGACAGCATCTCAGACAGGGTTACATACATGATTTTAAAACTAAATCCAAAAACCAAATTAAAGATTGTGCAAGTTTATGCTCCAACTGGAAAGGCAACTGATGAAGAAATAAATACTTTTTACGAAGATCTTAAAAAAGCTATAGACACCAACAGAGAATCCAAAATAATAATAATGGGAGATTTTAACGCCAAAATTGGAAGTAAGATTGAAGACTCAGAAAGCAAGATTGGAAATTTTGGATTCGGCACAAGAAACACACGGGGAGAAAAACTTATGGAATTTCTGGAACAAGAAAACATGTATATTATGAATACCTTCTACAAAAAGAAACCTAACAGAAAGTGGACATGGGTTGCACCTAACGGAACCACCAAAAATGAAATAGACTATTTTCTCTCAAACAACAAAAGAATATTCGAAGACGTAACAACAATAAACAACGTAACAACGGGTAGTGACCATCGTATAGTTAGAGCAAAAATAAATATTAACATGAAAGAAGAGAGGAAAAGAATATTTAAAAAAACAACGCGAATAGATGCCTTTAAAGTAAAAACAAATGAAGAGCAATTCCGAGAGGTCTTAGCGGATAAGTTCAAATATGATCCTTCACATAATCAAGATGAAATTGACGAAATTAACAAAAACATCAATAAGAACCTTCTCGAAGCTGGACTATAGGTCGCAAAGAAAACAAGTACTAAAGAAGACAAAATAAGCAACGAAACTAAACAGCTAATGACGGAAAGACGACAACTACTAACGCAAAACAAACGCCATACTCAAGAATACATAGAACTTAATAAAACAATTAGAAAAGAACTAAAACGCGACTTACAAAAATGGAACGAGAACTTAATAGAGCGAGTCATTGAAAACAACAGAGGCTTAAAATGTCTAAGACCCGCATTGGGTGTTCAAAAAATCATTAAAATTAAAGACGCCAATAGTAAGGAAGAGAAGGACAAATATAAAGTAACAAAAATAGTCGAAGACTTCTACAAAAGCTTGTACAGCTCGCAAAGCCAGCCTAATGAATCAACAAAGGAGAACGTCAAAAGAAAAATAAAAAACGTGGGATCAGAAGTACTACCAAATATAAAGGGATTCGAAATAGAAAGAGCTTTAAAAGAACTAAAAAATAATAAAGCTCCAGGACAGGACGGTATAATTGCCGACTCTTGAAAACAAGCAAGACAGTAACAATCCCTGTACTAACAGAGCTATTTAATAAATGTCTCCATAATAGCAAGATCCCTAAAGACTGGAACGAAAGTCTAGTAATACTTTTACACAAAAAAGGGGACAAATGTGACCTACAGAATTATAGACCGATATCGTTGCTCAGTCAAGTATACAAACTATTCATGAGAATTATTAACAACCGGTTGACCTACAAAATGGACAATTACCAACCAGTGGAACAAGCTGGCTTCCGCAAAGGATATAGTACATCAGACCATCTGCTGACAATGAGAACATTGATAGAGAGGGCAAATGAATACCAACTACCCGTATTTCTTGCCTTCGTAGACTATGAAAAGGCGTTTGATAGTATCGAGATGTGGGCCATAGAACAAGCTATTAATAATTGTAGAATAGATTCGAGATATAGACAACTAATACATAATATATTATGAAAATGCAACTATGATAGTACAACTAGACGAAAATACAAATCCCATCCCTATTAAGAGAGGCGTGAGACAAGGAGACGTAATATCGCCAAAGCTTTTCAACCTAGCACTAGAAGACGTCTTCAAAACGACAAATTGGTCAACCTATGGCATTAACGTTAATGGCAAGAAGCTAAATCACCTCAAATTCGCTGACGACATTGTGATTATAGCGAGCTCATTCGAGGAACTGCAAATTATGATAGAGGAACTCGCAGGCAGCTCCCAATACGTCGGTCTAAAAATGAACATGAAGAAAACAAAAATAATGACAAACACAGATGACCCCAGACGCATAACTATAAATGGCAGTGAGATAGAAAAAGTCCAGGAATATATCTACCTAGGCCAAATCCTGAAACATGACAAAGAAAACCAAAGTGCGGAAATTAATAGAAGAGCAAGACTAGCATGGGCAGGATTTGGAAAACTTGGTTGGATACTTAAAAACCGCAAAATACCTCAATATTTGAGGACCAAAGTGTTCAACCAGTGCATCCTTCCTATCATGACATATGGGTGTCAAACCTGGACCCTAACCAAGGCAAATATGAATAAACTAGCTACAACAGAAAGAGCTATGGAAAGAGCAATGTTAGGTATACGACTGTCAGATAAAAAGAGGAGCGACTGGGTAAGATCAAAAACAAAAGTCGACGACATAACAACAAAAGTTGCCAAACTTAAATGGAGCTTTGCAGGCCACACTGTTAGACAAAAAGACCAACGTTGGAATGCCACGATACAACATTGGAGACCTTACCAAAGTAAACGACCGAGAGGAAGACCATAGATGAGATGGGTTGATGATATTAAAAGAGTAGCCGGAACGAATTGGAAATATGTTGCTCAGGATAGAGACCGATGGAAGGAGTTGGGAGAGGCCTATGTCCAAACGTGGACGATAGAAGGCTAAGAAGAAGAACTTCAAAGGCCTGTAACTTCTTTTGTGTGCATATTTGTACTAAGGTAAGTTAGGTTCATTCGAACTATTTTTGGTCCCAGAATATGTGGTTTAATTTATAACCTGTATTTTTGTTACACCCTGTATAGAGTGATACTTTTCACTATAGTCTCATAATATATCCTCTTTTTATTTTCTTTGCTGATAAATTGATCCCATAAAATGCTGTTTAACATTGTGGTGGCTGACGTATTTCTCCCTGACGTATTTCTCTCTCTTATGGCTTTGTCTATTGTTCCATCATGCGAAATAGTGATACCTAGATACTTGTAGTCACAGCAGTGCTTTATCGTGGTTGTATCGTCTAACATGAGATCTTTTTGTTCTTTTCCAATGCATAAGTATTCGGTTTTCTTTTTATTTACTTCTTGATCCCATATATCATACTGTTCAATTAATTTTCGTGCCATATTAGTTTAAATCGTCATAATCTTGATCCAATATTGTTTGATCGTCTGCAAAGTTAAGCGTATATACCATAGTATTTTGGTGAGTGGTATCCCCATTGTTCTACATTTTTGTTTCCATCTTTTGAAGCACTTACGAGGTATATTTTAAATAAAGTGGGGGACAGGTAACATACTTGCTTTAATTCTTTTGATGTTATGAATCCTGTTATTTGTGTCTCTGTTTATATTTTTCTTATTGATTGATTGTATACCTAGCACTTTGACGGCTTTATTAATTTTATATTAATATTCGTGCTTTCCATTGATTGCCATAGCTTCTTCAGTGGAACGCTGTCGTAGGCTTTCCGTAGGTCGACAAACAACATATGAATTTCTTGATTCCGTGCCATCTTTTTTTCTATTATCTGGGTTAAGGAAAAAATGTGGTCAATAGTGGATCGACCAGTACGAAATACTATTTGTTCTTCTGCTTCCGAATCTAAATATTCTCTCTCGATTCGATTCTTTAAAACCTTTTCTCGGTAATTTTCACAATTATTTTCATCACTTTTTATCACCCTTTTTATGTATAGTACCTACTGAGGTATGATATCTTCCATTCCATAGGGATTTCGCTTGTTTTTATACATTCTTGAAATAGTTGTCGAATATATTGGTACAATTTGTTCGTTCCATACTTAAACAATTTTCCGGGTATATCCCCTTGCCCGGGTACTTTGTTCCTCTTCAGTTGTTTACAGACATTTTTAATTTCCTCTGCTAATAATCTTATTGGTAAGCCGACTATTGAAACTCTATTTTGGTTTTGATTTGTACGTTCTTGAAATTCGACTCTATTCTCTACCGAAAGTTTTTTGAAATACTCTTCATAGTCTTCAGGTTTTATACTCCGTATTATGTCTTTTTTCAATTTTTTTATCAAATTCCAGCTTTCTGCGCTTCTGTTTCCTCTTAAATAAGTATTTATTCGTTGGCAGTTTCTTTCCTAAGACCCGTTCTTCTTTTAAGAAATCTTCCTTCGTACTTCTGCTTGTTTTTCTGTATATTTTATTTTGACTTGCAATGATTTGGAGCTTAAATATTGTTAATATAGTTGTCTTTTACATTTTATTTCTTCCTCTGTTGGACTATTGGTTCTTCCCGCCAGTATGGTTTGTTTACCTTTTAACCTTTTAAAGATATACCACCCCAAAATATACATGAGTCACCTCCATAGAGCACTCTTTCGATGCTGCAACACTTGACAAATCATTCTCGGGCCTCCGATAGACACGTTGTCTTTTACAAACATACTCCACTATTATCAAAGAATAAAACTCTGATCACTGGCCAAGATCCCAATTATCATGTTCTCGGGCAAACCATACACTCGTTGGTGTGACAGATGGAGTGTTGGTGTGACAGAAAGAGCTATTGCCTGATGTAGTTTACACTATACCATGTATTATTTGTGACAAACAATACATTGGCTAAGACTGATCTAATTGACAACGGGGACGTGGACGATACGGCTGTCTCACGGGGCACGTTGAAGAATCATCTGATCTGAAAAACATTGGCTAGTTTATCGAACAACGGAACGGGGCAACACCGGAGACGTGCGCCGTCTATTGCTGTCCACGTCCCGTCGTAAGATAAATTGCGCTTTAAAGATCATATTCATCATCACCCAGCTCTTTTCGTCCACTGCTGGACATAGGCCTCCCTCATTTTTGTCCATTGTGCCCTATTTTGAGTATTCTGCATATTACAAGATAATATTACCTCTCATAAAAGTGATTATAGATTATATTCAGACAGGTACTCTTTAACTACACATGTATTAAATAAAGGCCATACTATGGACTTTGACTCTCTAAAAATTTTAGCAAATGAAAAGAACTAACACCAAAAGATTTTTCATAAAATGGCATTTATTTATCAGAATGAACAGACAGTTTATAAATGAACAGATATTCAGCAATTAACAGAGATCTATTATTTCTTTCTTGAAACTGACAGAAACTTAAATGCCAATAAAAATTTTAGTCTAAATTCTACCTCATGACAATATAATATTATCTCCTTTATGTTAGAATATTGACAATATATTAGCATAATTTTCTTTAAAACCTTTTGTACGAATATTTTAACATATCTTAATAATAAATAATTAGATGTTTTTAGCATCGTTATTTTTTATTTAATAACATTCACTGCAACGCTCTTTTTGTAAACAATGATGTCGTTCATTTCTTTTTTTAATAAAATATCATCTACGTGTGCTGTATGCTGCATGGCGTATATGCATACTTTTTATATCAAATAAAAGCTATTTTTTTTTCTAATATGATGATACGAGATTACCTGTGAAAAAATGGTCGCAAAGGGGTGCCAGCTGTTGAAAACGCGAGGTATCAAAGATAAAATCAAAGAGATCTAGCGTGCAACGCCACTTGTTTGACAAGAATGGAGAGCGCAACTTAAGTGAGTTGTTAAAGCCATTGCGCATGTGCGGATAGATATTGTTCCCAAGCAGTGGCTCAAGTAGTAGTAGGAACGACATTGTGTGTGTGTGTGTGTGTGTGTGTGTGTGTGTGTGTGTGTGTGTGTGTGTGTGTGTGTTTGAAGAGTTGGCCTGGAAGCTAGTCCTTTAGCCACAGAATGGTAGTAAAGGTTACTGGTTTTTAAATAGTATATCCAACTTTAAAAAGAAAGTTACATATTAGCTCAAATATTTCTCTAATGTCTAAAGAAAGTAAATGGGTGATGTTTATGGAAGTCTGAATTTTAAATAGAGCTGATCTGTTTCATACTTATGTTTACCGCACTTGAAAAGAATATGGTTGATATCACATTGTGATATATTATCACATAAGCATAACCCAGAAGAGATAATATTTAACTTAGCTAAGTGAGCTGGGAATGCGCCGTGATTGGTTTTCAGACGAGTTATTGTCGCTGTAGTCTTCTTCGACATTGCGTATTTAAAAATATAGGGAATATCTTGCTATAAGATAGGGTGGATAGTATAATACTGATTATTTGAGTTCGCTGCTATTTTTTTCCATTTTTCTTTCCATTTTATTAAAGGTGTGTTATTAAAATGTAGCTGTAAGTCATCCAGTATGAATATAGGTAAATATAATCCAGAATGGGTAGGTAGCATCCTTAGCAAGCTGGTCAACAATTACATTTCCCTTGAGGCCGTTATGACTTTTTACCCAAATAACTGTAATATATTTATTATATATTTTATTTTTGATGGCACACAGAATACTATTTTTTATGTTGAGTCATATTTGAGTTTAATTCTTTAATGACCGATAATGAATCTGATTATTTCATTCATAGGAAATTCTGACCAATAGAAAGCTACAGAAATCTGAATTAAATCGATAATTTTTGATAATCTCCCGTCGTTAAGTATATTACGTCAGATGCCCTTCGTTGCTACGAAAAAATACATTCAGTGACATTAATGACAATTATTGTTTTAAAAATTATAAAAGTGATGACGTTCAATCGTCAAATATTTATAAAAACTGTGTGTTTAATGGTACTTACATAAATAAATTACAATAAAATTTTGGTTTTGAACAGTTTTATTCATGAAATAATCGCAACAAAGTGCACTCGACCTCTGAAATTAATATAGAATTTTTTCTCTCGTGACACTTTGACATAATTTCACTCGCCTTCGGCTCGTGAAATTAAAACTGTCAAAGAGTCACTCGGGAAAAATTCAATAATTTCAGAGCTCTTGTGCAATTACTACTGATAATATAACTGCTTTATTTAATTTGTGTAAACTTAACCAATCTAACGATTTTTCTATTGCTACCGCTCCAGCAGTATATATTGAACAATGTGATGGAAGTTTAATTTTCAAGGATTCGCTTTTATGTGGAATGTAAACTGCACAGCCTGTGGCACCATCCTTTTTTTTGGAACCATCAGTATACATTATAACGTGATCATTATAGTCACTCAATATGGATTTAAGTAAGACAGAGTTTATTTCTGGAGATTCTGTGAACTTTGGTATAATGACTTTTGGTTTATTTAACATTACCTGAAAATCACCTCTATATATCGGTAATCTTTTTTCCCTACCATAGATGTTAGAATAATCGTGAGTTTCTAAGAAAGCATCAGCAAGTGGGGGAGAATTTTTTATGCGCCAATAATTATTTGAACGATTTTCAGTTGATAACTCATACAGTTGTCTAAGTAGATTATTATTATTTAATCTTAACTTCAAAATATGTTTAATTGCCATCATTTCTCGACGATTTTGAAGAGGCATTTCGTTACTTTCAGCAAGTAGAACAGGGCTAGGAGTAGACTTCATAGTGCCCAAGCATATTCTTAGACATTTGAACTGAATGCGGTCTACAGTCAATAAATGTGTTTTACTGGTAGCACCATACAGAATGCAACCATAGGCTACAATAGATCGCATGCAGGCTCTGTAAAACATCAGTGCAACTTTAGGGTCAGCACCCCATCTACGATTAGTGAAACATTTAAGGATATTAATACCTTTTTCACTCCTGCTTTTTATATATTCAACATGTTTTGACCATAGAAGTTTCGGATCAAGAAGAATGCCAAGATATTTGTATTCTTTGACAATAGGTATATCATATCCAGACAGTTTTATTTTGTCATGCGTGCGAATCCTATGTCTAGTGAATATCATTATGGCTGATTTTTCAGGGAAAATGGTAAGCGCATGATTTGTTACCCAATTATTAACCTTATGCATGATGAAGTCCAGAGCCTCCAGGCAATCAGTATACGAGTTACGCTCTGTATAGATACATATGTCATCGGCGTATTGAATGCAATTAATTGAATTATCAAAAATGCCATGAATACTTGCTGAAAATATGTTGAACAATAACGGACTTAAAACTGATCCTTGTGGTAGACTGTATGAGCTATTCTAGGACCATTTAGTTGGTTTAATTGATCTTTAATATATATAACACGATTATTATAAAGATGAAAAATATTAGAAGCTATATTTTGAGGTAATCCCATATCATAAAGTTTTTTATGTAACATGGTTAAATCAACAGAATCATATGCCCCTTTTAGGTCTAAAAATAAACAAGCAAGATAGTTGTCACTGGAAAACGTTATTTGAACGTCTGTGACTAAATGTGATATTGCATCAAGTGTTCCAACACCAGATCTAAATCCATATTGTGTACTTGGGAGAATACTATAATGTTCTATAAGCCATTCTAACCTAGTCATAATCAGCCTTTCGAATGTCTTACATATGCAAGACATTAATGATATCGGTCTATAAGAAGAGGAGAGTGTTTTATCTTTATATAGGTTTAAGAATTAAACAGATTATTTCATTCATAGGAGATTCTGACCAATAGAAAGCTACAGAAATCTGAATTAAATCGATAATTTTTGATAATCTCCCGTCGTTAAGTATATTACGTCAGATGCCCTTCGTTGCTACGAAAAAATACATTCAGTGACATTAATGACAATTAATGTTTTAAAAATTATAAAAGTGATGACTTTCAATCGTCAAATATTTATAAAAACTGTGTTTTTAATGGTACTTACATAAATAAATTACAATAAAATTTTGGTTTTAAACAGTTTTATTCATGAAATAATCGCAACAAATTGCACTCGACCTCTGAAATTATTATAGAATTTTTGCTCTCGTGACACTTTGACATAATTCCACTCGCCTTCGGCTCGTGAAATTAGAACTGTCAAAGTGTCACTCGGGAAAAATTCAATAATTTCAGAGCTCTTGTGCAATTACTACTGAAAACTATTTCTTTCATATGATCTACATATTTTCCACTGAAAAGCCAATCGTTGAAAATTGTTAGTAGACTTTGTTTACCTATAAGAGGAAGTAATTTGATCGCGCCCCGGAGCTAAGGAATTAGAAGACTTGAGTGCAGCCTCAAATTCTTCCATATCAAAATTGTCTCGAAAATATTGTATTTATAAGTTTGACTGTTATTCTGAATAGGAAGATCGACATATGGCGGAGCAAATTTGTCGAGCAACTGTTCTATTAGTTCATTTGATAGAGGATATCTTCTTGAATGATAATTCTTATTCACTAGTTTATTAACAAAATTCCAAATTTTACTGATGGGAGTGTTTTTGTTTAAAGTATTGACAAAGTTAATCCATGAATTTTTTTGTTTGTTTGTAAACAAAAGTTTACTTTTGGCTTGAATATGTTTATATGTAATATAGTTTACAAAATTCGATACTTTTTTGTAATTTTTGTATGCAAGTTTTCGAGAATTTATCATATCTTTACATTCATTATCCCACCAGACTGGAGTTCTAGATTTTGGCTGAAAAGAGTTTTAGATATTCATAGAATATGAGTCAGCATCGTCAATTGTCTTTAAAATGAAGTCAAAACGCTCCTCAGAAGTGATATTATCAAATATATTTTCAGCCAATGTTTTTTCTATATGATATTTAAAGATATTTCAGTTTGCCGAAGACTATTTCCATTTAGAGGAAGGAATTATTGTGCATGGTTGATATTCCAGGTCAATAGTGATTAGTATAGGTAAGTGAGTTGAACCCAGGGTATCAATTAGATTCAATGCAACAAGGGATAGATCCACCATTGATGGAAGTTCATTGGGTCTTGTTACTTTGGTCGGTCTACCGTCGTTTAGCAAAACTAAATTACTGTTATCTAACGCGTCCACTATACACTTACTCTGAGCGGAATCTTTCAAGGAACCCCACCTACTGTGGTGTCCATTGAAATCCCCACCAACAAAAACCTTACCGCTAAATTGACTAAAAAGTTTTTCCAAATCTCTATAAGTAACTATTACTTTAGGAGGTTTATAAATGCAAACAACTACTAATTTTATTTGTTCTATAAAAACTGCACACGTTTCGATACCTTTATTAAAGTTTTTAGTTACTTTAATTTCAGTAAAACAAATATTATTTGATATGAGGATGTCTAAACCACCGAAACCATCAGGTCTATCAGTTCTGACAATGTAATAACCTGTTAAAGCAAAATTTTTATTTTGAGAAAGCCATGTTCCATTAAGTAAAATGACATCAACTACATTGTTTTTAAGATAATTAAGTAAACTAGGTTTATGTTTATTTATAGATTGACAGTTCCACTGAAGTATGTTAAACGTCCTATTATTCCCCATCTCTTTCAGTATTTAGTAGGTTGCCCAACATTTTTTCAATTTCTTCCTTTGTATTTTTTTGTAAATTAGGTAAAAATATTTTAGGGTTAATTTTCTTAATAATATTTTCTATCAAAGCTGGGATTTCATTAATTATTTTACATTCTATTTTTTCTTTGTAAGCCATAAACTCGTTCCGGTAGGGATTGGGGATTATGGGTTGGGATGAGGTATTTTTAGTTTTGTGAGATCTTGGAAAAGTTGGAGGTTTTTCGGCCGCAGTAGTAGAGACAGCTTTACGCTTGTTTCCTGATTTTTTAAAAGTAGGTAGATATGATTGATTTTGATTTGAGCCATCATGGACGTTGGGAGTTAAGGAGGGAAAATTTGCTATAGTATTTAAAATATCGAATCGATTATTTGTAGTTATCTTGGCGTATGACGGATTATTAGCTATGGTTCTGCCTCTTTAAAAGTAGTATTTTCAAAAGCCATGATTGATTTGATTTTGTAATAATGTTTAAATATAGGACACTGTTTAGAGGGACAGTTGTGTTCAGAGGAGTTGCAATGTAAACAGAATAGTGAGTTAGTACATGTTTCATTATTATCGTGTATTTGACTACAGTTTTTGCAACGATTTGTGGTTGATTTGCATTGCCGAGCAGTATGGCCGAACCGAAAGCAAAAAAAGCACTGAACAACTGGGTATATATACTGTCCAACATTAAATCTAACCAAGTCTAATTTAACAGTCTTAGGAATGCTATTTTCTTTAAAAGTTAATATTACCATCTGGCGAGGAACAAGAACTGTTTCGTTATCAGAATCGATTATTTTTCTTTTCAACCTTTTTACTTCGATAACATTTTTATCCGAAATAATATTTTCCAAAATATACTTTTCTTCCAAAAACGTATCACATTCCCTGATCATTCCCTTTTTTTGGACAAAAAATGATGAAATATACGCAACAAGTTTATTGCTCTTAATAAGCTCGTGTTCGACTAGAGAATTTGCGTAAGTATAAGTTTTAAAGATTACCTTCACCTTATTTCTACCTACAGATTTAATGTCTAGTACATTATGTTTGAAAAACTGGTTCTTAAATAAATAGTGACTTATCATATAGTCAACTGTTTATCTATAGACTCACAAATAACTTAGTAAGGGCCTGAATCATTTGGTTTATACCTATGATTTAAATTTATACATGTTGTTTCTTCCGTTTCCATTGAGGATGTATTACTCTGGGGTGGTTCAGCACCACCCCCGAGTCACTTATAATAGTAAATATTTAGATCCTACCTTTTATTTGTAGACGGGTTTATTTCTATATTCAAATAAATTACCCACAAATTTATTATTGACACTAGTCAAGGACACCGGCACAGCTATCGATATCGACACACACCTGTTCACTGTCCAACGAATACTGTGAGGAACTACATTATAGATATTTTAAAATGATAATTAAGAAATTAATATCCTGAAAAAAAACTTAAAATAATAAAATATCTGTTTTAAATTAAATCATTTTATTTGTTGATAAAGTTAAAATTAAAAAAATAATATGTATGAAAAGAAAATTTCGGTTTTTTATGCACAGACCATATTTGAAAAGTATTTTTATAAACTTCAGTTCTTTAATACAATCAAAAGTTACAAAGCCATTAAATATATTAATTAAAAAAAAACACCGGCATATTTTAGTAAAAATTCAGATTCACTGAATTTTAATAAAAATTCTGTGAATTTTATTAAAAATTCACTGAATACAATCCATATTAAATTTTCTTATTAAATTAAAGTCAGATTACTCGGTATCCTCGATGTCACTGAAGCTTCTTCATTACTTCAAGATCTCTATTCGAACTGCATTGCGCATTTTCAACTTGTGTCGGAGTTGGCTTCAAGAACTTACACAGCTGTCACTCGTTATCTTTGTCAAACGAGTGGCCTTGCGCGCTAGCTCTGTTTTAGTTTATCTTTAATACCATGGGTTTTTAAAGGTTGGAAATTGTAATTTGCGTCCATTTTCTCGCACGCAACCTTATATTAGAAAAAAATTAGTTTTAAATTGATATACAAAATAAGTTTATACGTTTTGAGCGTAAAAAGTCATCAAAATATTAGCAGTTTACACCTGGCTGTGAAGCAGTCGCGGCCGAGTGGGCAACGGCACCCATCACTTTTCAAATTGTTTACATGAATTTCTATGATGTGGATATTTTATTTAAAAAATAAATGAACGAAAATTTTTTCCAGAAATTAGTTACCATTAATTTAATTAACACTAAATAGCCAAGTAAATGACCATTTTGAAGTGTAATCTTCAGGGGTAACACCGAATTGCATGAAATTTATGGATTTAGGTTCTACTTACCCTCCACTTCAAAATTGAAATTAGGCCGTTGGTTGCTTTTACTTAGAGGTGACAGTCATCCCCTGTCGGGGATGACGAGTTACGCTCAAAATGAAGTTAGCCCCTTATTTTTTGGTAAAAAATCAAGAAAATCTCCCACTATTTAGCACCATAAAAAAATTAATGGTTACCGCTTTACTATTTACTTTATATGTATGTACATACATAATATGTATTATACATAATATATTGTTCATTCAATCTGTAAGTTAGATTGGTTTGAAGTGATTATTTGAAAAAAAATAGTTTTATAGTTAAAAAATTGTTTTCTAAAAATTTTGGAAAATGCACTTTTTTCAAAAGAACTTAAAAAAGTATAAGTGATACGAAAAATCCCAAAGCGTAAACAAATGTAAGTTTTTCTTTTATAAATATGCTAGTTCTTCACGATTTTTTTTACAAAAAAGAGGCCAGCTTTATTTTGAGCGCAACTCGCTTAGTTTTACTAGAAACTCGCTGTTAGAAACTTTTGTAAAAAAAATGAAGATTTTTAAGTTTTTTTATTTATTTATTTATTTATATATATTTACGAGCAAAGCTCATTGCATTTTAATGACCTTTTCCCGAAAACTCCTTAATTTTTTGGTAATTTCACGTTGAAATATTCGATTTGGAATTTCTTTTTTTATTCTTCTTCTTTTTGTATAGACATGACTCTGTCTGTTCAGTGTGCCTCTAGTAAGTTGTCGTTACATCGTTTTCGTGGTCTTCCCACTGATCGTCTTCCTATTTGGGAACCGTCTCTCGCTGTCCTGACTACCCTATTTGTTGTCATTCGGCTTATGTGGTCATTCCATTCTATTCTTTTGTTTCTTACCTAGTTATTAATGTTATCCACCGTTCATCTTCGTCGTATATCTGTACTCCTAGCTTTGTCCCATAGAGTCTTACCATCGATTTTTCGAATGGTTTTCATCTCCGCTGTTTCGAGCAATCTTTTTGTCCTCCCTGTGTCGGGTCGTGTTTCTGCCGCGTATGTCATTATTGGTCTGATGACTGTTTTGTAAATTCTGCCTTTAATTTCTTTTCCAATATGTTTATTTCTCCATATTGTGTCATTCAAGCAACCTGCGGCTCTGTTTGCTCTATTCACTTGATCTTCCACTTCTGTTTCGAGCCTTCCGCAGAGCTAGATAGCGTGATGCCTAGATATTTAAACTTCATCACTTGTTCTATTATCTGACCTTCCAGCTCCAATTTACATCTTATTGGATCTGCTGTTATATCCATGCAGTTTGTCTTTTTTGAGGAAATTAACATGTTAAATCTTCTAGCGGTTATGTTAAGTTGGTGCAGCATACATTGTAAATCATCTTCACTTTGAGAGTGAAGCATCGTCTGCAACTATTGCATCGTCTGCATAGCAGATTATTTTAAGTTGTTTTTCTCCCATTTGGTATCCTTTTTTAGTTCTTACTTTTTTTATTATTTCGTCCATGATCAGGTTGAACAATAAAGGACTCAAGGAATCCCCCTGTCTTATCCCATTGCCAACTTCAATTGGTCAGTTAGTTCATATTCCACTTTTACTTTTATTGTGTTGTTCTGGTAGATGCTTTCGATCGTTTTAAGTATTCCTAGAGGTACCTCTCTCGAGTATAACAAATGGATAACGTTCTTTAATGTGATCCTGTCAAATGCTTTCTTAACGTCCACGAAACGTAAATAAGCCGGTTTGCTGTATTCCAACGATTTCTCTTGAATTTGCCTCTTTATAAATGTAGCGTCAATGCATGACCTTCCTGACCTAACCTTGTTGTTCTTCTGCTAATGGTATAATTTCATTCAGTTTGTTTGTTATCACTTTGGTTGTAAATTTTAATGTTGTGTTTAATAAGTTAATTCCTCTGTAATTCTCCGGATCCGATTTGTCTCATTTTTGAAGAGAGGTATTAGGATGCTTAATCTCCATTCTTGTGGTATTCTGTTTTGTTCTCTTATTTTTGTATTAGTTTTAATAGTTGTTTAGTTAGATCTTGTCCTGCGTAATTTGGGAGTTCGTTCATTATTCTGTCCTCTCCTAGAGAATTTCTTTTTTTTTAATTTCTTAATGCTTCCTTTACCTCTCCCTCCTCGATGTTTAGTTCTTCGTTTGTCGTAACTTCAGGTGTTGGTGGTTCATTATTATCGTCGCCTTTAGCAAATAGAGATCGGAAGTAGTCTGCCCATGTTTCCTTCTGAATGTGTTTCCCTTTTATTAATTCGTTCATCTCCTTTCTTTGCCCTCTGATCATTCTCCATACTTCTTTTTGTGTTCCGTAGAAGTCGTGTTCCATCTGTTTTGAGAAACTCTGTCAATGCTCCCTTTTTATTTGTCTCACTAAAGTATTCCTTTCGTTTCTGATTCGTTTGTATTGGTTGTATGCCTGTTGTGTTTGTTTTGTCCTCTATTATAAAAAGGTGTTCTTCTTTTCTTCACATTTTACATTTTAGCTTTACTTTCTTTCCAAACCACGGGGTTTTCTTCTTTAATATGTCAGAATTCGTTACTTTTCTCTCTCCAAGTGACTCTGTTGCAGCGTTGATTATGTCTGTTATCTTTGAGTTTTTGCCAGCTTTCATCGGTGTTATCGTTTTCTAATATTCCATTCTCAGCAATCTTCCCTGATATTCTTTTCCTGTATAAGTATTCCGTGGATGCCGTATTTAGTCCTTCGACTTTGATTTTTGTTTGTGTTGTTGCTGCCCTCTTGGGTGTGAAGTATTTCATAATGATTCATATTTTACATAATACTAGGCTATGGTCGCTACCTACATCTGCTGACTTGAGGTATCTTACGTCGATTACTTTTGATGGATGTATATCTTTGTTGGTTACAACATAATATATCATAGATCTTTATCCCCTTGTGTCATTGAATGTATATTTAAGTTGGTCTTTGTGTTCAAAAAATGTGTTGTTTATTTTAAATTCGTTATTCGTGCAGAATTTTATCATCAGCTCTCCATTTTCGTTTTAAAATTTTCATTGTGTTTTTGACTAATTCCGGGTATTATTTGGTTAAATAATCGATTTGGAATTTGATGAATAAAAACGTATTTTTGATGTTCTACAACTTTGTTTTTGCTGGGCCTATAGACTTCATGGATACAAAACATTTTTCCTTTTTTTTTGTACGCTACATTTTTGCTAAGAGAATATTTTTCGATTATACAGGATGTCCAGAAACTCTACCGACAAATGAAGACAGGAGATTCTTCAGATAATTTTAAGACAATTTAGCTCAATTCACCTAGTCCGAAAATGCTTCCTACGGGAGCTAGAGCTCTTTGAAAATGGCGTCTTGTAATTAGTTTTCCTTAAATACCCCCAGGACGCTTCAATGTAGAAAAACGAAAATCGGTGCGTATATTTATCTTCCACAGATAAATCGATTCTATCCATTGCGAATTTTTAGTATCGATCGTAGGCCTCCGTTTTGGGTAGGGCAACGGTTATTTTATCACATAACTTTTTTGTCTTTAACTTTTGAGCATTTTTGACACTGGATTATTAAATTTTGAGGTATTTTAGTACTAAAAGGTACTCTTGCTTTAAGTCAGTAGGATACACGGTTTTCTATAAAAATTGATTTGAAAATTTTTCGTTTTTTGAATTTGGAAAAAAAATTGAAAAACTAAAAAAAAACGGTGTATTTTACCAACTTAAAGCAAGAGTAACTTTAAGTACTAGAATACCTTATAACTTAATAAATTAGAGTAGAAAATGCTTAAAAATTAATGACAAAAATGTTATGCGATAAAATAACCGTTGACCTGCCCAAAACGGACGCATATGACCCGTACTAGAAATTCGAAATTAATGAAATCGATTCATATCTGAAATATAAATAAACGTACCAGTTTTCGGATTTCTAAACAGTTTTTTTTATTTTTTTTTTTTTAATATAAAAAAAGAAAAATTTTCAAATCGATTATTATAGAAAACGGTGTATCCTATCGACCTAAAACAAGAGTACCTTTTAGTTGTAGAATACCTTACAATTTAATAATCCAGAGTCAAAAATGCTTAAAAAATAAAGATAAAAAAGTTATGCGATAAAATAACTGTTGCTCTACCCAAAACGGACGCCTATGACCGGTACTAGAAATTAGCAATGCATGGAATCGATTTATCTCTGGAATATAAATACGTGTACCACTTTTTGTTTTTCTCAGTAGAAACGTTCTGGAGTTATTTAAGGAAAACTACTTACAAGACGCCATCTTCAAAGAGCTCCAGCTCCCTTAGGAAGCATTTTCGGACTAGGTGAATTTGGTTAAAATATCTTAAAATTATCTGAGGAACCTCCGGTCTTCGGTTGTCGGTAGAGTTTCTGGACACCCTGTATACGTTTTTGAGTTATTTGCGAAAAACAGACTGACAACGTGGTTTTGTCGAAAAATAAACATTTTCAATCGCAAATAACTCGAAAAGTATTGAAAAACTCTAAAGAAAGAAAGTTACTGAGAAGTAGTCAGCTTATCCATTTTCGGACGACTTATTTTAAACGCGTGTTTTTCACCCCAGAATCACCCCCAAGTAAAAGCAACTAACGGCACAAGTTCAACAAGTGGAGGGTAAGTCGAATCTATAGCCAAATGTTCATGTAATTCGGAGTTGACCCTGAAAATTACACGCTATCACCGCATTTTCCTTTCATAGTCTAAGTAATGAAGCTTAAAATAGGACAAAACCTAGCAATTTTTACAGAATGGATCGATTTGCTTGAAAATTTGAAGGTAAGTAGTGGATAGTCCAAGGATCAAAATATATATCATGCCGAAAGCGCTTTTACTACGGGGGTGGTTGCCACCCCATCTCGAAGGTGGAAATTTTTTATTATATTTTGAGAGCAAAAGTTGATAAAAACATTCAATCTAAGCAAAAAATGTTCTATAAATTTTTTTGATAAAATTAATAATTTTCGATTTGCTCTCAAAAGTGTTTTATATCGAAAAAAAAACAATGTTTTTAATAAGTTTTCTGCTAACAACTCCAAAAGTTTTTGTTTTATCAAAACAAGCTTACTTAACAAAAATGTACCTTTTAAAATAATAAACAAAACCGTTTTTTTTAATTTTCTTTAAGACCAATTATTGTAATCGAGCTATACTTTATTATATGTTGGCTGTTCTTCGTCAAATGCTAAATATTGTCGATTCAAAGTCAAAAGACGGGAAAACTATGAATTTTTCGAGGACAACTTGTTTAAACTAATTTAAAATATTTAAAAATGTTTATCCCCAGAAATAAAAAAAAGTCTTTAGGTCACAAATTAAGTGACTTATAATGAAAAGAATGTCAGTCCCTATTTTTTTCATCGGAAAAGTGATCGGATGCAACCCCCTAATCACCACCCTAATTAAAATTAGTCATTGGCCTTATTTGGACTTTTTTATTTGTGTATTACTAATAGGTTCTAGAAGTTTGACCGGCCTAGAATGATTAGTTTTTAAAAAAAATGGAGTTAAGAGCGAATAACGAATTTTTGTATTTTGGAAAAAATGGCGTTTTCTTCAGAATCGCAAGATTAGTATCATAGATACGAAAAAATGTTTAAATATGAAATTGTAGCGTATCTAATTCCCAATAACATGACTTGAAAAAATGTTTTCTAGGGCAATAATTCAGTGAGCAATTGACAATTAAAACTTAATAACATGCAAAAATCACCTTTACCAACCCTTTCAAAGTCACCTCTTTTTGCGCCTGAGCATTTTAAAATGATTTAATATAAAGAATCTTATAGATCTTGTAAAAACCCACAAAATTGTTTTTTATCAAACTTTCTAAGATAAAAAATAAAAAAGTTACGGTTAAAAAATCAATATATTTTTTTTGAAAAAAAAAAAGGACGAATCCAATTGGAAGTATAATAATGTAAGTTGGCGATGGTTTAAGTCATTGGTCTTATTTATTATTATTTATTTATGTACTATTAGTAGATTCTAGAAGTTTGACTGGCTTAGAATGATTATTTTTAAAAAAACTGGAGTTAAAATCGAATAGCGAATTTTTGGTAAAACATGCCATTTTCTTCAGAATAGAAAGATTGGCATCAGAGATACGAAAAAATGTTTAATATAAAACTGTACGTTATTTAATTCCCAAGAACTTGTTTTGAAAAATTTTTTCTACGGCAAAAATTGAGTGAATCGTAAATGAGTACATATATCGAAAAACATTGATTTTTTCGATAGAAAACTAACACTTTCGATAGCAAATATATCGAAAACTATTAATTTTATCAAAAAAATGTATAGAACATTTTTTGCTTAGAATGAATGTTATTATCAACTTTTGCAGTCCAAATATAATAAAAATTTCCACCCCCGAGATGGGGTGGCAACCACCCCCATGGTAAAAGCGCCTTTCGGCATCACATAGATTTTGATCCTTGGACTATCTACTACTTGTTCTCAAATTTTCAAGCAAATCGATCCATTCTGTAAAAATTGCGAGGTGAAAAGCTTCGGTTACTTCCTTACTAAGCTTCCTATCATTTACTGGGCTAAAACTATAACTACTATATGCGGCCACTTTTTGACAATAAACCTGTTATCAATTATTCTCCTATTGTTAAATTTATGTAAAAATATGAATTTAATGAACTACGTTACGGACGTAGGGATTTTGACAATGCTAACTTAATACATTTTACTAAAACATTCTACGATTATTAATAATTGATTATTTTAGATATACCAGTAATTCAAGATTTGGAAGTTGGAAGTAGTCTCTCGGATCATTTACAAGTTTATGGCATGGTATATTCGAGTAATCTTACAGAACCAATAAAGACGCTTAGAGAAGCAATGGTCGAGTATTTAAGTAGCGGTACTGGCTATCTTTCTGAAGCATTACCATCTCAAGCTGTCGGATACTATCAAACTCCACTTGAACCCATTGCTGGCTATCCAGATCTGGAGATGAGCTTTGCCGATTGTAATGGATCATCTGACGCAATGGGAAGTTTTATGAGATGGAAACCAGATATAGCTCTTGCCGCAAATGGTATTGAATCAGCCAGTTCATTCAAAATATTTGTAACTCCTTTACATACAAAATCATTAGGTACGGTTAGATTAAAGAGTGCTAATCCTTTGGATTATCCAGAAATAGATCCCAACATACTATCAGACCCTGCAGGATATGATCTAGAAAGTGTTTATGTTGGAATACAATTCGTACTAAATCTTACAAAACAGGGACCTTTTAAGAAAATAAATGCCAAATTGGAACACAACCCGATAAAAGAATGCAGACGGTATGAATTAATGAGTAGAGAATATTGGAAGTGTGCTAGTAAATACATCGTCTGTCATAATAATCATTCTGTCGGTACTTGCAAAATGGGTCCAGATCCAAAACTTGGTCACGTAGTTGATAACGAAATGAGAGTATATGGAATTAAGAGATTACGCGTTGCCGATGCTAGTGTTATACCTCTTTCTACCTCTAGTCATATAAACGCAATTTGTTACTTAATTGCGGAAAAACTGGTTGATTTTATTACGAAACTTCATAAAAAGTTACACCCTTTAAGTAACATATAGTTAATTTTACTGTTACGATCAATTAAAAACTAGTATCCTTAATGTTGTATTTAATTTATTTTGATATATACCTAACACTAAAAACTCTGGCTTAGCATACCTACTTAGAAAGCCCGAAGGGATCATTTTGGCCCCAATTTCTTAAATCAATAAATACTCAATTTAAATAAATTATATCAACCCTAGATGACAGAATCTGATTTTATTTTTTAGTTTCATTGTTTAATACATTCGCTGCCTATCAAAAACATTTGGAACACCTTGACAGTTTGCAGTTTTTGACATTGGCCACACATTGCCTTGTTACAGCCCTGGCACTGATTGGAAGTATGATTTCCTTTACAAAATATTTTCAACTAACATTTTTTTCTTTTTTGGATACTAACAGTGCTGGTTGTTAGTAGAACCGGTGTTGTTGGGTGTAGTACCAGATTTCGGGAGGCAAGGTATGGAGCCCATAATTCTGCACACAGCCGACGAATTAACTTACGCAGACTGAATCTACTTCCAGCTACTTCTTTATAATCCATGCATTTATTTCTCCTACGTCAAGAGTATTATAAAACACGTGCATAGGCCATCGTCTTGAAGCAACTTTTGTAATATAAAGTCGCGTTATTTGGTCCTCTACCTCTAAACTAACCCCATATTTGGTTTGTGTATAAAAATATACTGTTTCAGGGAGTTTTTTTCCATAGACAGCAACATCCACTGATTGATGTAACGAGCTCAACAAAATCACATTTTTTTCACTCTTTCACTTGGTATTCAGTAAGTGTTATTTTTTCGCTGCTCTGGAATAAAAGAGTAATATACAATTATTATTCTCTATTTTCACACATTATGCTTATAGACCAGGGCGAATCTGTGAAAAACGTCTATTTTTGGATGTGCGAGGTGGCATTCGAATTCTTGCAGATAAAGTTAGGTGACAACTTCAACAATAATAATTGACTTATGCTCTTTCTCAAATATGCCCGAAACATTAATAAAAAAATTAAAATATATAAAAATTTCGAAAGATAACGATTTTTTTCCACCTTCATTGTACTCTGGGCTAATTAGCATAATACAAGCAAAAGTTATTTTATTGCTGGAATCGAATCTTATGATTGTAATATATTAATAATATAGGTATGCAAAGTCCGCAGATAGTGTGCTACTGTTTTATAAACAAAATGTCGCCCAAAAATTTTAACTTTACGCCAAAAACACCCAAATAAAAATTCACCGTAATTAATTTCTGCAAAGAGAAGTGTTTTTTCCGATTTATTTCGACGAAAATTTTCCCCGAAAAATGCGGGTTTTTCCAACAAAATCTTTAATTTTCAACTAACATTTTAGATAAGTAATTGTTTATCAATAACTAAATAACTTTGTGATATAAAAGCTCTTTTCGTATAGATTATAATTCCAGAAGCCGATGGAAATTGAATGAACAGTTTAGCAACAATTGAATTGTTAATTAAAAATTTACGGTCACTATCATCATTCATCATCCAGCCTTCTGCATCCAAAGTTGAACATAGGCCTCCCCTAATTTTTTCCAGTTTTGTCGGCCTTGGGCTTTCTGCAACCAATTCCCAGCAATCCTTTTGACGTCGTCTGTCCATCGTGTAGGTGGTCTACCTCTACTTCTGTCTTCTCTTGGTCTCCACACTGTAATTTTTTAGGTCCACCTCCCGTCCTTCATTCTGGCTACATGGCCCGCCCAATTCCACTTCAGCCATGCTACTCGCTCTATGACATCTGTCACGCTTGTCCTTCTTCTGATTTCTTCATTTCTGACCCTGTCTCTGAGAGTCAGTTCAAGTAGTGACCGTTCCATTCTTCTTTGGACCACTCTAAGTTTCGTTGCTGTGGCCTGGGTTAACGATAATGTTTCGGCGCCGTAAGTCATTACTGGAAGCACACATTGGTTAAACGTCTTACTTTTCAAATAATTTGGCAATTTGCTCTTGAATATGTCTGATAGAGCTCCATATGCGGCCCATGCTAAGGTGATCCTTCTCTGTAATTCAGCAGTTTGATTGTCCCTGGTAATTTGGATTGCATGCCCCAAGTATTTATATTTATGGACCAATGCTATTTCGTTGACGTCGACTTTTGGATTTTCGCTTGGTACCAGGTTTGTCATGTATTGCGTCTTTCCAAAATTTATGTTAATACCAACTTTTTACGGTCACTATAACAACCTAATAATTATTATACATAATACTAACTATGGTTTTTGTATAAAAAGACACTGTACCTATTTAATTTAATAAATTTTTAACTTTTAAACATTTTTTATTAATTATTAGGTAGACTATGAATTTGCAATTTATTTAAATTTTTGCAATTGATTATTTCTGTTTTAACTTCGATTTATTTATTTATTTTATTTAACTTATTGACGATTTACGTAGGTAATTTTAGTAAATTGGATTGTTTTGTTTTTTTTTACTATTTATAAGCTTTGTCGATAAAATTGTAAAATTTTTCATGGCAATAAAGCATATTTCTATTCGATTCTATTCTAATGTACTTTACAGAATTGTAATTGGACTATTTAAGCGGCCTCAGGAATATTTTAAAATTATAAACAATTTTTTGATTTATAAGCAAATAGAATATCTCGGAAAATATTAAATTAAATTAAATCATGAAAACGGTATTGGAAAAAAACTGCAGGATGCTTCTTTTAAAAGAAAAAACGTTTAGTTGTGATGAGTGGTTCCTGAGATACAACCGGCCAAAGTTTACCGGCATTTACGGCAACGATAGAAACAATAGGATCATAATTTTCGAACCATCACCTTTTTATTTTTGTCCGATTTTTCCACACCAATTTTCATATCTTTAAAATACTCATAACATATTATATTATTATAATAAAAACTATCGATATTACAAGTGAAATTTGCCAAAAATAGCAAAATTCTAATCAAAAATTAGGTTGGGGAAAATGTAATCTCAAAGTTCAAAATCGGTATACGTTAAAGAAAATGCATTTTCTCGGCTTCCCATGAAGCAATTTTCTTCATTATTTTTTGCTCCTAAGTAACTCGAGTAGATACATCTAACTAACGTAATATTAAATGTCAAACTTGCTTTTGTTTTGTTATAATAGATTAATTTATTTATAAGAAAGGAAAACTTGGTACATATTTTTTCCAGATATTTTTTCCAGTTGTTGACTTTTTTTAGATAAACTGGGAAGCCGAGAAAATGCATTTTTTTAACGTATACCGATTTTGAACTTTGAGATTACATTCTCTCCAATCTAATTTTTGATTGGAATTTTGCTATTTTTGGTAATTTTCACTCATAATATCGATAGTTTATATTATGTTAATATATGTTTTGAGTATTTTAAATATACGAAAATTGGTGTGGAGAAAGAGGACAGAAATAAAAATGTTATGGTTCGAAAATTATGATCCTGTTGTTTATGCCTTTGGCGTAAATGCCAGTCAACTTTGACCGGTTGTATCTCAGGAAACACTCATCACAATTAAACGTTTTTTCTTTTAAAAGAAGCGCCCTGTTGCTTTTTTTCCAATACCCTTTCATGATTTCATTTGGTTTAATATTTCCCGAGATATTCTGTTTGATTTTAAGCCAAAAAATTGTTTATAAATTTAAAATATTTCTCAGGCCGCTTAAATAGCCCAATTTCAATTCTGTAAAGTTTATTAAATAGGTACAGTGCCTTTTTATACAAAAATCATAGTTATTCTTATGTATCATAATTATTGTGGTTATTATAGGACCGTAAATTTTTAATTAACAATTCAATTGTTGCTAAACTGTTCATTCAATTTCTATCGACTTCCGGAATTATAATCTATACGAAAAGTTCTTTTATGTTACCAAGTTATTTAATTATTGATAAACAATTACTTATCTAAAATTTTAGTTGAAAATTAAAGATTTTGTTGGAAAAACCAGCATTTCTCGTGGAAAATTTTCGTCAAAGTAAATCGGAAAAAACAAGTCTCTATGGAGAATGTAATTGCGGTGAATTTTTATTTCAGTATTTTTGGTGTAAAGTTGAAATCTTTGGAGTTATAGAGCAAAAATTGAAAAAACCACGATTTTTGGGCGCCATTTCGTTTATAAAAAAAAAGTAGCACACTATCTACGGACTTTGCATACCTATATTATTAATATATAGAATCATAAGATTCGATTCCAGCAATAAAATTGCTGGTAAATAACTTTTCCCAAAAATGGCCTATTCTCCGATAATCTGCCCAGACTCTTGCTTATAACTTTAAAACGATTCATTTTGGAACAAAGTCGTAGGGAAATAAAACAAAGATAATTGAATTTTGTATAATATACGACTGGTTTAAAATGTCTTAAATTATTACCCTTACTGCAAAATTGTAATAAATAGAAAATAAGGGTGCAAAAAAGACTGTTTTTATTCAATGTTTTTCAACCACTTTGGTTGCACTTAGAACCTTCATATTTCGCTTAGAAAATTCTTACAACATACTTAAACCGTCCAGCAAATTTCATTACAATCGACCTAATAGATTTTGCATAATAATTTTGCAATCTAAATTAAAAAAAAACTCAAATTTTTTTAAAACTTTCTGAACAAAAAGTAGACCATTTAGAAGTTTGCTAATTTTTTTAAATATAAAGAGGTTCTCGTCCTTTCTAATACACTCTACAAAATTAAAATCGAACAACTCAATGAAATCCTTCCAAATAAAATAATCCTTTATCCTCCCACGAAACCTACATTGAGTTACAGTTCCCTATTTTACTTTGCAAAATACATATAGTGTCACTACACTTGCTTATACAGTTGACGCACTGTCCGTCAACGTGTTAATCATTTTCTTGTTATTTGAGCTCAAATCTTTGCATCAATTTACGAAAAACAAAAAATTCGTTTTCAATGACTCATAAGTTACTTAACATTATTTAAAAAATTTAATTAAAACTGACTAGTTTCTTTGTTTTTTATAAGCTTCAATTTTAATTAGGATGCTTAATTTTTTAGTTATTCGCCAGAAACTATTGAAAAATTTGTTTTTTTGGAATTTTCAATTGGGAATAACTCAGAAATTATTAAGTTAAGAAACAAATTTTATTCTACATTTTCTTCATAAAATTTAATATAATTCTCTATCAATTCCCGGTGTCATTTTGAAATTTTAAATTTCCACCCCCGAGAAAGGGTGGCATTCACCCCCGGGGTGGAAGCAGACATTGGCACCAAGTCATGTTTTTTATTTGCATCATTTTTGAGCTACTGTCAAAATTTCAAACAAATCCATGAAGGCTTTTAGAATTGCGAGGTGAATTGCTTGAATGAATGTACTATAGGAAGTTGATATGTTTGCAAAGCGGATTCCTTCATTGTTGCTATTTAGCCAGATCATCTAGTAATTTCGTTGTTTTTTATACCAATGTGTACTTTTATCCAGCACAATATTATATTTTTGTCCAATTTCAAAGATTAACTGTTTATTGCTATGATGTCACTGATGATATTATCAGTTTCATTATTTTTCAGTTTCTTTACAAAGCTTTGGCAGTCTGTAAATATAACATAATTTACTTCTTTTTGATTAATACATATTTTATATGCTTCTTTGATTGTTGAAAATTGTCATTTTATCAGGTAATCTGTTATTTATTTTTACACTTTTTGTGAGTAATCCTTCCCGGAAACATTTTCAAAACATTATTGTTCTCGCCAAAACGATATGTCCACTTTCTAAACCTGAAATTGTTTGTTAGTGTACCAATTCATTTCGTCGAATCATTATCACTAATCATTTTCACTTTCCCGAAACACTGTCTAACAGCAAAATTAGATTGGGATGAGAATCTATGATCTAATGGTCTTCGATATAAATTTAATTTTCTTTTTAAATGATGAACTATAATTTTCTTGAATTAAAAAAAAACAATTCTACAACAAATCTCCGCCTTTGAATTCGATAAAATTCTTTGCATCTGCAACCGATTTTCTAGAGGCAAACAATTTTCCGGTATACCTATTTCATTATCCTAATTTATTTCCTATTTCCTACCTTAACTATTTCCTATGTGTCCTTTCTTTCTTTACTCATGATATTTGTACACATCGTGAATATTATAAATTCCTCTGATCTTTTCCGAATCAACATGTCTCAAAACTACCCCATTTTCGTTATCTACTATGTAAGGACCCTCGAAAACAGGCATTAACTTCGCACAAATATCGCTAGTGAGATTTGACACTCTTAAAGCCCTTACAAGCACTTTTCGCCCCTCTGGAACGTCACTGGACTTCTTCTTCTATTTTGATTTTGTCTTTGAACATATTTCTCATTACTTCGTCGCAGCCTCCTCTGTACCGTTTCCACCACCTGTTGGTATATTCTTGGCTCTGGATCTTCCCATGGTCTTATCAGCATGACACCTTTCATTATGTATTCCGGTGTCTCTTTGGTTACCTACTGTACTTGGGATGGTGTTTAGATACTTTTCAATTTCCGCTATTTTCCTATCCCATCGTCGATGTTGTCCATTTGTTGAAATACGGAGAAATTTTGTCACTTCTTGTATAAAACGTTCAGAAGGATTGCTCTGAGGGTGTCTGATGCTAACAAAATTTGTCTCAATTCCCCTTTCTCGCAGTTGCCCTTTGAAATGATCATTTCGGAAATACGTTGCATTGTCCAGGAGAATTTTTCTTGGTGTTCCTACTGTAGCGAGAAATTGTCGATCTTTCTCATTATTTCTGCTCCCTTTGTGGTGCGACAACTATGTATATAATTTTACATATTTTGAAAAGACATCCACCATCACCAAAACATGTTTATTCCTTTGGGTCGTCATGATCAGATCACTTAACATATCTATTGCTACAATTTCCAATTTTCCATGGGATATAATATTTTTTGTGATATTGTCATTCTTGAAATTCCGACATTTGTATCTTTGACACGTCTCCCATCTTTGCGTAACCTCTTGGCAATACGGTAGTCCTATCGGCAGATATAGGTTTCTCGAAAAACCAGCCAAACTTTCCTGCTGCCGATATGTCCATTGTCTTCATGTAATTTTTTTATAATTTTCTCTGCCAATGTTTGCGTCAACAAATAAAGTTCCTTCCTGTCTATTCTCTTGAAAAACAGGTCGTTTTCCCTCTCTGCTCTTCGTTTTTCTCTCTCGTCCAGTTCTTCTTGATTCATTCGTATTTCATTTAAAGAAAGCACACCTTCTTCTTGTGTTAAGATGTTTAATCCTACATGTAACGTGATTGCTTCCTTTTTTCCTGTGTCTTCATCTCGTGTGAGAGCGTCGGCGATAATATATTATTATCTTTCCCCTTGATACATCGGAACTCAAAATCGTATTCCTGTAATAACAAGATGCCTCGGTGTATTCGGTTATTTACTAATCGATTCTTCATGATGTGGACCAACGCTGCATGATCCGTCTCGATTGTGAATTTAGCCCCTAGCAGATAAAATCTTAATTTGTTTACACAAAATAGTACGCTGACAAGCTCTAGTTCTGTCACACTATATTTTCGTTCATGTGTTTTTGTCACTCGAGAGATAAAACATATCGGCACTTCTTGATCGTTTTGTATTTGTGACAAAACTCCTGCAAATTTTTGTCTGGACGCATCAGTTCGGAGTATAAAAGGTAGATTGTACCGGGTGTCCCAATAAGAATGGAGCTCGGCCATATCTCAGGAACCGTTTATAGTACAGCTTTGGGAAAAAATTTTTATAACAAAAGTTGCCTCGAGAAAAGCCTGGAAATTATTTTCATAATTATAAGTCCACCGCTAGAGGGCGTAATTGAATATCAAAAATTAAAAAATCGAAATTTTACAAAATTTGCCTAATGAAAGGGCACTGGAAATCCAATCATCATATTCTTCATACAATTCTGTGCATATTTTATTTCACAATTTTAAGTCTACCTGGTGCAAATAAGATGTAGGGGTGAGTGGGAACCTTGTTACGAAAAAATCGCTGTAAGTCCGGTTCTGCTTAATAGATTCTTACAAACTTGGTCTTGTTAGAAACAGCTCTTTTTCGTCAATGTAATAGTTATAATTTGGAAACAGCCTATTACGTAATATGCCGGCTAAAAGGCGCTATTTATTTTTTTTAGGAATCTAGCTTTCTTTGGAAAATATTAAATACAAGTATATATATATTTTTTCCTGTATTACAAAATTAGACCAAATTATCAACAGAATACCGAAAACCGCATGTGGATATCTTTTTTCTATCTCGAGATATCTTAAGAAACGTGTAAATTTTAAACGTAACTGTTGCTGTCATATAAGTGGAAATATATAGAAGCACGTAGTGTGCTATGAAAAAAAAAACAAAGGAGCATTGTCCAGATGTCACCGTATATATAATGAATCAAAACAACAATAAGACAAATAACACTCTAAAATATAACAAAAAAAGAGTGTGTGTACTTTGTACGCGAGTAAGAAGTTATACTTATATTATTATGATTTTCACGAAATAAATATATTTTAAGCAGTTTAATTTTATTTTTATTTAAATATTACACTAATTTTAATACTTAAAATAATATCAAAAAATAGCGTTAATATGTAAATTTTTATGAATTTTTGCCTCCGCGCATTTGCTTTTCTCTCGATGAATCATAAAAAATGTAAAAACGTCAGATTTTCTACACAAATTTTTAATTTTTATTTCATTGTATTTTAAAATCAATTATCCTATTCCCAACTAAGATAAATACATAACTGTTATTGTCACCGGTAAACTAAGTTGGGAAGTCAAAGTGGAAACAAGTAGTGTGCTATGCATAAAAATAGAACTATTAGAAGTATTAACTTCAAAAAGTCATCATGTGTCAAATTATGTGTCAACTCAGTAAAAAATCAAAATTTGTTCACTGATGGTTTGTTGCGGTTTGTTTCTATTAAATTTTATGTAAAATTTATACAGAGTGAAATTCAAGATGATTCTTACAAACTAAGAAGCATTTGACATGATAGCCACATTCTTTGAATGCATAAGAAATGCAACTGTTGCGGCTAGAATATATGCAATGAAATATCCCCAAAGACGTCACCCCAGTAGTAGAGTTTTATTTTGTTTTGATTTATTATATACGGTGACATCTGGAAAATGTTTCTTTGTTTTTTTCCATAGCAGACTACTTCCTTCTATATATTTCCACTTATATGACAGCAACCGTTATGTTTAAAATTTACACGTTTCTTAAGATATCTCGGGATAGAAAAAAGGTATAGACATGCGGTTTTCGGTATTCTGTTGCTAATTTGGTCTAATTTTGTAATATAGGGAAAAAATACATACTTGTATTTAATATTTTCCAAAGAAAACTAGATTTCTAAAAAGAAAATAAATAGCGCCTCCTAGCCGGCATATTACGTAATAGGCTGTTTCCAAACTATAACTATTACATTGATGAATAAGAGCTGCTTTCAACAAGACCAAGTTTGCAAAAATCGGTTAAGCTGAACCGGACTAACAGAGATTTTTTCATACCAAGGTTCCCACTCACCCCCATCTCTTATTTGCACAGGTAGACTTAAACTTGTGAAATAAAATATGCGCAGAATTGTATGAACAATACGATAATCGGATTTCCATTGGCCTTTCATTAGGCAAATTTTGTAAAATTTCGATTTTTTAATTTTTGATATTTAATTACGCCCTCTAGCGGTGGACTTACAATTATGAAAATAATTTCCAGGCTTTTCTCGAGGCAACTTTTGTTATAAAAATTTTTTTCCCAAAGCTGTACTATAAACGGTTCCTGAGATATGGCCGAGCTCCATTCTTATTGGGACACCCGGTACATGGGGTGATATATTTTCGTTCTTTTCGCGAATTATTCTTTTAATATTTTGAAAGCTTCCTCCTGTTCTTCTTTCCAATTCCATTTTATACCTTTCTTTAACAATTTTATTACAGGAATTTCCTTTTGGAAAAGGAAGAGGAATTTCCCAATTTGGCTCAAATTGGGAATCAGTTTTTTAAAATAATTGATCGTACCAAGAAAACCTCTCAATGTTTTTAAATTTGTTGGCCTTGGGTATTCATCTATTAGCTTGACTCTGTTTTCGGCTAAGCTTACTGTTTTGGTATCCAGTTTAAAACCTAAACAAATTAC
Source organism: Diabrotica virgifera virgifera (assembly GCF_917563875.1). Lineage (NCBI taxonomy): Eukaryota > Metazoa > Arthropoda > Insecta > Coleoptera > Chrysomelidae > Diabrotica > Diabrotica virgifera. The sequence goes on along the minus strand of NC_065447.1, from coordinate 112,864,680 downwards.
TTCTTTTTGAAAAAATTGACATTTTTCAATGTTTAATTTTAATCCCGTTGTGTCCAATTCTTCCAGAATTATTTTTATGTGTTTCAAATGACTCTGCATATCTTGTGAAAAAAATTAATAAATCATCTATGTAATGAACTATGTAATGAACTAGTCTACTAATGTAGAGCTCGTACGAGTGCTGCACAAGCGCTCTGCAATCCAAATGGTACTACCTTAAACCGGTAGACAATACCATCAATTGAGAAAGCGGTATAGTTTCTACACTTTTCAGCTAAGGGTAAAAGGGCTAAGGTTTCTTCCAAAAATGGCCTCGATGTTTAGAGGTGATTCATATTGTGATACAGTGTGCTGGTTGATATTCCTGGCATCTAAACATAATCTCAATTCTCCATTGCTTTTTTTACTATCACAATTGGGTTAATGTACGGTGAGTCACATCTTTCGATGATTTGATCTTCCAACATTTTATTAATTTCTTCTTTCACCTCTTGTCGATATTTATATGGAATTGGGTAAGTCTTCGATCGAAAGTTTCCCAGGTTTTTAACCTCAAATGAATGTTCGTACTTTTAGCCACTCTGTTTCCCTCATTTATCAAAGTTTCATAGTTACTTAACATCAATCCTAATTCATTTTCTTTTCCTTCTCCACATATCAATTTTCTGTCTTTTTCCTCAGATTTTTCACACATGTTTATCGTGCATTCTGCATCCTCTTCAAATACCGTTGTTTCAATGATATCCTTTTCGTTTTCATTTGTTAACTTTATTTCTTCTTCTGCTTTTGGGCTCATCTCTTCTTTAGAGGAATCCCAAATTTCACTTTCTTTTGTTGTTAATATTCTTTCTTCTTCTTCCCCTGAGCTCATCTCTTCTTTTGAGGAATCCCAGATTTGAACTTCTTTTATCTTTTTCTGACCCTTTCTCCTTTTTCTTCTTTGCCCTTGCTACGTTGCCAAATTCATTTCCACTGTTTGTTATCTACCTGATTCGTCCGTATTTTGTTTCTCATGTTCCTTGTCCTGTTCTTCTTCTTTTTCCTCTGTGATTTTCATTTTTTTTTATCTTTGAAATCAATTGCTACATGTTTTTCTGTCAATTCGTCTACTCCGACGATCATGTCATGCGACATATTTGGCATTATTACACATTGTAGTGCATAAAATCTCTTACCCAATCGTACCTTTATTCGTATGCCTTCATTTATTGTTGCTAATGTCCGTTTATTTGCGCCCACTAAATTCACCCTAGGTATTTTGTAAATTAAATTTGTTAAATTAACTTCTATTAATTTTCTGTTGACCAGTGTAATTTCCGAGCCAGTATCTATCAAAATTTTAATTGGTTTCTCGTTGATAAAACCATTCATAAATTTTAAATTTATTCCGTTTCCGTTTTCATTGTTTCCTGCCAGTTTTATAAATTCCCTCGGGTGACAAAAAATTCCTGTTTGGGTTTTTGTCTCTAGTGGGCGCCTTAGTGAAAAAACGCCGGTTCCCCTTCGTTGGTTATATTTTCGTCGTAATGTCTCTCTTCGTCATATTCTTCTGTCTGAGTATTATTTACCTCTCTTCTATTTTCTCTTGGTCTTTCGGGTCTGTTTCGGTTTTCTCGATATCCCTGTTCGTTTTGTCTACCATTATTTCTGTTTTCTTGATTTGTGCGTGTGGTGTTTCTATTCTGGTTATCTCGATTTCTGTCCTCATTCCATTGCCTATTTCTTTGTTCATAGTTTCCTCTTCCGTTGTCTCTATTTTCGTTTTCGCTCCTGGGATTAAAATCTCGTCTTGAATAGACCCTCTTATTGTTTTGTCTTCTATTCCTGTAATCCTGTGTTTCTCGGGGTCTGTAATCTTCTTGCGATCTTCTTGATTTTCTTTCTCTTGGACGCGATTCACTTATTTGTAGGAATTGGTACAAATTATCTATGTCTTTGTAATTTTGCAACGTGATATGATCTTCTAGCGTTTCTTCAAAATGTCTTGCAATCAGTTCGACTAATTGTTCTGACGAATAATTATATTGTAAATGTTTTTCATTATTGTATATTTGTAATGCGTATGTTTTTTCTGAGATACCCATCCGATCATTATATTTCCCATTTTGTAATTCTTTGTTGATTTCCATTTGTTGATTTCCATTTGTTGGACTTTTCCCCAGAAATAGTTTAAAAAGTTTTGTTCAAACTGTTGTTAACTGTCAAATTCTTCCTCCCTGCTGTCAAACCATAGACCTGCCTCGTACTTAAGATGGTTTCTGATCGTTTCTTTGGCTGTTTCAAAATTTCCGATATGTTGTATTTTCTTTTTCACACTATTTATGAAGGGCACTGGGTGTAATCTTCTTACATTCCCGCCAAACCCTATTTTCACCTCATCTATGCTATATATAACCATTTCTCTTCTTTCTCCGAAATTTTGTTGAGTATTTATTTCCGCAAATTTTCTTTCGTTTTCTTTGATCTTTCTTTCCACTTCTTTTATGTCTGCTTGAATAGCGTTTTCCAACTTGTTTTCCAAAATTTCTATTTCCTTTTTCTGGCAATTCGTTAATTCCTTCATTGTATTTTGAATTTTCATTTCTTGTTCTTTCATGTGATCTTTAATTCTCGTTTCTTGTTCTGTTATCTCGTTTTGATTGTTGTCAAACATCCTTTTATTTCCTTTTCATATTTTCCTATGCGTTCCTCACAGGCCCGGACTGGGCCGCCGGCCCACCGGCCCGCGGGCCGGTGCGCCTTTTGCCTTCGTTAGTATATATCCATTAAAAAAATTAGACGATGAAAAAAAATTTTTTTTTAACCTTTACACAAAGACTAGGTGGCAACCATTCCCCTAAAAACTGATTTTACTTAATGAAGGAACAGAAACTGCTATAGAAACCTATATAATAAAGCCAGTGGGTACAACAAAGTATAACTTTTACCAGGTATCATATAATCAAATAGCACAGATACGACGCGCGGCGCCCTCGAAGACCATTTTTACGATTCGGGCGCCTTTCGTAGCTATCAATATCCGGTGTTTCTATTATAATACATAGGTAGCTTAGATTCGACTCGCAGCGCCATCGAAGACAATTTTTACGATTCGGGCGCCTTTCGTAGGTATCAATAATTTTCGCTGTCTCTATTATAATAAATAGCTTAGATACGACGCGCGGCGCCCTCGAAGATAATTTTTACGATTCGGGCGCCTTTCGTGGATATCAATTTCGTGGATATTAATATCTACTGTCTCTATTATAATAGCTTAGATACGACGCGATGTGCCCTCGAAGACCATTTTTAGATTCTGTCGCCTTTTGTAGGTATCAATATCCGCTGTTTATATTATAATAAATAGCTTAGACACGACGCGCGGCGCCCTCGAAGATAATTTTTAGATTCTGGCGCCTTTTGCAAGTATCAATATCCGCTGTTTCTATTATAATAGGTAAATAGCTTAGATACGACGCGCTGTGCCCTCGAAGACCATTTTTAGATTCTGGCGCCTTTTGTAGGTATCAATATCCGCTGTTTATATTATAATAAATAGCTTATACACGACGCGCGACGCCCTCGAAGATCATTTTTAGATTTTGGCGCCTTTTGTAAGTATCAATATCCGCTGTTTCTATTATAATATTTAAATAGCTTAGATACGACGCGTGACGCCCTCGAAGATAATTTTTACGATTCGGGCGTCTTTCGTAGGTATCAATTTCCGCTGTTTCTATTATAAAAATGGTCTGGGAGGGAGCTGCGCGTTGCATCTAAGCCATTTAATTATCTGATACCTGATACAAACAGTGTTACATCCCACAATTGGTCTATAATAGAGAGGTGTAGTTTTCTGCTCTCCATAACTACATTATACATATAGGATTGTTGAGCCCCTGAATCCTAAATAATGAAGCCATTGGGTACAACAAAATACAACCTGTCAACTTTTATCAGGTATTAGATTGTTGCGCCCCACAATCCTAAATAATGCAGCCATTGGGTAAAACAAAATACAAATTGTCAACTTGTATCAGGTATTAGATAATCAAATGGCTTAGATGCGACGCGCGGTGCCCTCGAAGACCAATTTTACGATTCAGGCGCTTTCGTAGGTATCAATATCCGCTCTTTCTATTATAATATAAGAGTGTTACATCTCACAATTGGCCTAAAATATATGAGTGCAGTCTTCTGTGCTCCATAACTACATTATACATGTAGGATTGTTGCGCACTAGAATCCTACATAATGAAGCTCGTGGGCGTAGTAGAAACGCAACTTTGTCAGAATGCGCAAAAGTGACCATTTTAATGTTTGGTATAAATGTTTAAGAAATTCGATATGCATTCTTTAAAAATAAGAACTTGCCGATATTGTAACATCCCATTAATCAGTTATATCCCATTTATACTCCAGGCACTGAAGTGAGGCAAAAAGTCGCCTCACTACTGGACTCTCGTGCCTGACGGCCTCCCTTGCCACATCTGCAGCAGGAGTCGCTCTGTTTTCTCCCTTGCAGTCAGTTTTACCATGACCGAACTGTAGGCATCTGAAGCATCGCTGGACATGCAGTCTCTCTTTCGTATCTTGCACGAGTTATAGCCAATATGTTCTTTTTCCAGTGCTTTTTTGGCTACGATGCGCGTCAGTCTGACTGTGACGTTTGTGTTGCCTTCTCTATTTTCCCTTATACACACTAGTTTGATATGTTAGATTTTCTGCTGCCGGTATACCTGCGAACCTGTCTCAGGATTTCTTCCTTTTTGACATCACTGTCTATATTAAATATATCCACCTGGTCCTGATAGCCCCAGACGTTCTCTGCTACGTTTTCCTCCGTGCGGGCCACGCTTATCTTCTTCAGGTGTTCGGCCTGTTCTTTCCATGCCACTTCGAGCTTTAGGTCCCTGTACCTAATCTTCTTAGCGCTTTTGACACCAATTTGACTCTTTCTCGTATCTGCACTGCTTTTGTTTAGCTTTAGCAACTCGGCGTAGGATTTTCCACCTCCCTTCACGATTACCTTCAGCGTCACCACGTTCATACTCCTCCAGCGCGAGGTGGAGGTCCATACCCATAAAGGTGACTTTAAGGAGCTTCCTGAGGTTCATATCTCTGTAGCCCCCTATACGCTTAGGGATGCCTCTCTGGTCTCCAGTGTCTCTATGTCTTCCTCAATAATTTAGAGATAATTGCCAGTAGTCTCTTGTCACCTTCCATTTCCGTCACCCCTTTCTCTACATGGATCATGAAAATAGTCTGACGATTTCTCCGGTTCTCTTTTTCCTGTCTCTACCTTGTAATTGTGATCATAGAATTAAATGGGAGGTCTCTTGGTCTGTATGTACCTACTGCTTTTACTACCAGTTTCGGTTTTTCCTGGTCAGGTCGTTGGACCTTTCCCCTTCACCTAGAAGTCCAGGTTCCAAGACCATTACTAAGTCGCCTGGAGGTTTATTTCCTCTTCCCGGCTTGACGACCGTAAAATAAAGTGATCTTCTTCATATTCGAATTTATGTTAATTTTTTCAAAGCCTCTTTCCCTTGAGTTCAGGACCTTTGCGATCATTTGTATCCTTCTTTAACTAAGTTATTCGGGAAAGAACTCTTCGAAGTCCATTTGTGTGGACACGCTTGCCGCCTCTTAGTCGTTCCTTTCTCACCGCTTTTCTCCACTATTATATTTCGATTCTCAATGCTGCCGAGGGCGAATTCTCTGAAAGTGCCCTTCATGACTTCGGTGGACAGTGGTCTTCGATAGTTTACGGACAGCGCGAGACGGTTCTCCAATAGGAAGACGATCAGTGGAAAGACCACGAAAACGATGGAACGACAACTTACTAGAGGCACATTGAAAAAACAGACAGTTATGTCTATACAAAAAGAAGAAGATGCCTTTGGTGACTTTTAAGGTTTTTTACCTCATTCTTGATTTCGACTTTCGTGTTCTTATGGTCGGACATTAGTTTCACTAAATTATTTGTAACTCTGGTAAGTTTATTCATTGCTCCTACCATAACCGTTATTTCGGAACTCTACTCCTTCTCTGTAGATCTTTTCTCCCCAAGTGAGGAGCTCCTTTGCAAGGTTGCCTCCGCTGGAAGCTCCGTCTTGTTCAGGTCCCTACCCCTGACCGGAATTCTTCCAACAGATCCCCTTTTTCCGAAGTCTCCTTCCTCTTTTCTTCTTCGCTGAGTACTTTCCCTTTGTTCCCTTCACTACTGATGAACACGATATTATCATCTCATTCATAGCTTGTTCCAGCTTGCATCACCACCGGTGACTCGCTCCATTGTCCCTTCGTTTTGTTTTATTTTTTCCTGCGTGATTAAATACTTATCCATATAGTTCCCATGAGTAGGGGCGAATTATACTCTCCGGCGAGGCAGTGCGCCTTTACCCAAGTTAAGGCTTGAATTTCAAATTTCAAAGGGTTTCGTCAGTTCTCCGAGGGCTCCGTTTACGGCTGTCATTCACCATTCAGGCACGGATCGCCTGAAAGCGTGTGGTTGCGGATATTTTATCTAGTTTTACTCTTCTATTATATGGAGTGTTAGAGCGCTCTAAAAATTTGAAAAAATTTAAAAAGTGACTTATATTGAACACCAATCATGATTTTTGTTAATTGTTTTTGAACCAGTAGATTCCTCTGTAAAAACCAAAGATCACCAAAAAGTGTAACGGAGTAAAAGGGATACTGGGAAACTGAAGCTATAATTTTATGGCATCTTAATATAGTTTACTATTTCCAATAAAAATAGTAAATTTAAAAAATCACAAGTAATATTTATAGCGTTACTTGAAAATACATGCGTTAGGATTTGAAAAAAGTTTGATGTAAAGAAGGGGGGGGGGTCTGGCGCCTTTTTTTAGGATTTGGGTTGGCGCCTTTTTCTGTGCCAGTCCGGCCCTTGTTCCTCAACTTTTTGGTTGTTTTCTTCTATTGCTTGTTTTGTTTCCTCCTGATTTTCTTGCATTTTTTGTTGTATTTCTTCCATGATTCGTTTTGCTTCTTCTCTGATTTTTATCCATTTTCTTTCATGTTTCTTCCTGATTTTTATCCATTGTCCTTTTTGCTTCATCCATCTTTTGTGATTGTATTTGCATCAGTTGTAATAATTTTTCTAAATCTGACAACTCTTTTTTTTTCCATGATTTTTGTGTCTAAAACGTCTTCTTGATATGAATGTTCTCCTTGTTCCAAATGTTCTTCTTTTTCTGAATGTTCTCCTTGTTTTTTGTTTTCTTTGCTTTTGTTTCTTGTCTCTGGCATTTCTTTTCAGGGAATACTATCCCCGCCAAATAGGAAACTTTAAAACACCCTATCTGTTGCAGACACGAAAATTTTCTCTTACCCAATGTAATATGAATATTTCAAAAAATCATCAAATGCAAATATCAAATAAATAAAATAAAATATCAGAAATTGTACCTAAAGGAAATTTATATGTAGAAATTCAAATATGTCAATTTTGACCACTCAATAAATAGATTTTCAACCACCTGCTTTTCCTCTGTCTTCCCTTTCAAAGTTGCAACCAGAAATACTCTCTAATGCTCCATCAGTTGGGACGCCATTTTGTTATGTTCTACTTTAACTATTTATTTAGATTGATCAGCAAATTCTCAATTTCTCACTAAAACAAAAACTAAATTCAAATTAAATATTCCAAAAATTTATTCTCAGTGATAATTCTGTATTTGATCCAATACCTATGATTTGTGGCTTCTAGTATTTCTAGTTGCGTACTTCTTCCAGGATGTAACAGGGAAATTAAAAACATTCAATATCATATAATTGTAATATATTATTGATTTACCAAATAAGCCGTATACATATGATTCAAAAAATACTAAATTTAACTTTGTTGCAACAATTTCTTACTTAATAAATCAAACTTTAATTCTGATATCTCTTTGTTTTAACAAAAAAAATTATTTAAATAAATTATTATTTTCTTATACTAAATTTAATAAATCCTACTTTTATTCATTTGAATTGAATTCTTAAATTTGAAATGACTAACTGCGTTATAGTAATTTTCAATAAACAAATAAGCAAAAATGGATCTGATATAAACAAATTCTCTCCCTTCCGACAAATGATTTGACTAACCTTTTTGTTTTTCACTTCCTCTTTTTCCGGATTGCGTGGTTCTCGATTCTCCCAACGTACTCTCTGGATGTTGCGAAAAGGTCCCTCTCGTCCAAACTGCTTCCAAAAACAACACAGGAACTTGCTCGAATTCTCTTACTCAATTTTCTCCTTGATCGATATCTTGTGCAAATAGATATCAATCAGCTACTCGTTCTATACAAAACAAAGGAATCTCCCTCGGACCAGGAAAACTAACTTTTCAACCGGTCGATAATTCGGTTTCAACTTGATTCTGCTAGCAAAGGCCGATCACAACACTATACACTGATCTCTCAATTTTGGAAACTCGACTGCTCTCCTCATATATCCATTATACAGTGACCCTCTCTTCTCTCGCAAATTCAGACTCCAACTTTCTTATCCCTTCTACCGTTCTTTTCCACCCAATCAAAGACAAGCCTCTCTCAAAACCTTTCCTACCCATTTCTCAAGAACCCAATATTTTTCTATATAACTTTCCAATTTGTCAAATTTTAAGAAATATCATAATTAGATTTTTCCTACATACTACTTTTACTTCTAAAACAAAGTGTTTACAATCATCAAACCTTTCCGGAAACATTTTCAAAATATTATTGTTCTCGCCAAAACGACATGTCCACTTTCTAAACCTGAAATTGTTTGTTAGTATACCAATTCATTTCGTCGAATCATTATCACTAATCGTTTTCACTTTCCCGAAACACTGTCTAATAGCTAAATTAGATTGGGATGAGAATCTATGATCTAATGGTCTTCGGCATAAATTTAATTTTCGTTTTAAATGATGAGCTATAATTTTTTTTTGAGTTAAAAAAAACAATTCTACAACAATATAGCATATTATCCAACTTTTCCTTCCATTTTTGAACCATCTGTATATAATTTCTGATAACCCCCTAGTTGTTTTGTGCATACTAAAGGTGGTCTATTTTAGTAAGGAAGGCTGTCGCAAGAATATTACTTAAATGGCAGTTAAATGGAGATAAATAATCTTCATAATTTAATTTTCGAGACGAGTTTGGTTCTATTTGGTGTACGTCGCCAATGGAATTGGAAACGTTGAGAAAGATTTCCACAACTAAAAGCAGCTCCTTTTTTTCCCTGTAATAATGTGAGCAAAGCTTTCGACAGATTGTGGCATAAAGGCCTAATTTACAAGATGCGAGAATATGAATATAGTAAGGCAATGAGGAGACTAATCTCCTCGTATTTGAGCGGCCGGACTGGTCCTATCCGAACTCTGAACTCCGGAAGCGAGAGTGCCACAGGGAGCGGTCCTGTCGCCCTTATTATATTAAATATTCACCGCAGATATTCCAAGAACACCTGGAACCCTGTTAAGCCTTTATGCAGATGATACACCGATAGCGTCCAAACATAGAAGCATAGAAATAGCAGTGAACAACCTGCAATCCGCGTTAGATGACATCGAAGAATGGTGTATTAAATGTAAAATCGCCATAAATTCTGAAAAACACAAGTGGTAATGTTTAAAAAACGTCGTGAACAGCCAGAAGAACAACTGACGGTGCAAAACAACTCTATCGAGTGGAAAGACGACGTAAAATACCTAGGAGTCATTATGGACAAAGGCCTCACCTTCCAAAAACATGTAGAGGCCACAGTACGAAAAGCAAATACAGCAAATGCAACAAGAAGAGGACTCGTAGGTAGAAAAAGCTAGAAAAATAAACTGAGAATAAAAACGAAGGTAAACCTAATAAACAGCATAATAATCCCGATCCTAACATACGCATCTCTCGCATGGGGACAGGTATGTAACACAACGAAGAAGAAAATACAAGCGGCACACAACAGCAGCCTAAGGGAAGTACTAAACTTACCAACATACGTAGCAGAAAGGTTCCTATTCAGAGAACTAACACAAATAAGAATAACGGATACCATGAAAGAAAGAGCGAGGACAAAATTCCCAGAACTGGAGAACTACCTAAGCCCCATACTGCGGGAGATTATGCAATACGACGCTTTCCACCGATGGAAACACAAACGTCCAAAGCAACAAATAGTGGAATAAATAAGTACACAAAGAAGAAATAAAGAAAATAGAATAAACAAAAATCAGTGCGATAAGTAAATAAAATAAAAATAACAATTAGTATGAGATAAAGTAAAGAATAATAAAATAAAATAAACACGAGAAGTACAAAAAAAGAAATAAAAAAATAAAATTGAGGAAACAAAAAAGAAATAAAGTAAGAAATAAATCAAGTGGACATTTCGTAGCTTTAATCAACCAGGAAACTCGCAGCACTATGTGGGCCCCAACTCGCGACGCACACGTAAGTATATTAATAGTCCAGGGTAATAAGGATTTTCTCGAGACACTCAAAGATCCAGGTAGCTGAGTACTTTTTTAGTTATAATAGACCAAAAGGAAGAAAACCTACCTGTTTCCTGCCTAGAGTTCGCGTCAGTTTTTTAATTACTAACAATTTAGTGCAAAAATCGCGATTTTTTCGATTTTTTGCACTCCATTCAAAAACTAAATAGTTGACATAAAATTAAAAAATTCAGTTTTTTAGAACATTGAATAACATTCAAATGCCGATTTTTGTAAGTTAAAAAGTTAATTTGTTGCTACGCAAACTGCAAAATAAGTGAAAATCGTTATTTGTTAATAACTTTTACTAAAACTAACTTAGAACTTTAGTGTTTCACCCAAAGTTGTATATTGGGGTACTTAATACACCCTCAAAATTTGAGACTGATCCATTAATCGGTTTAAGAGTTATTCTATTTGTTTATCCCAGAGACCTTTATTTTGCAATAAGATAAGACAGAAAATAATGAAGATAGAGCAATTCTGAGTATGCCAAATGAAAGTAGAAGAGTGATAGTATCAAAATGTATTAAAAAAAGATAAAAAATGATTAACATAGTCAAAAATCCTAATGCCAAATTTTTAAAATTTTGTAGTTTATAAACATTTAGAATAACCTTAAAAATGTTATCCGTAGAAACAATCTTTTTATATATTCGAAAAGATGGTATTTTAACACGAATTTTCAAATAAAAAAATTTAGCCTGGGCTCATTTGGGACAAAGTTAGCTATATTTTTTTTTAATTCACAGCTAATTTGTTTATAATAATTAAGGAATCTCATTAATGCCATTTTAAAGAAGGGGATTTGTATTTTTTCTTAAAAAATTGCACAAACATTATACCTTCACAGCACCCTCTACGATTTTTCAAAAATGTAGTGCAAACGATTACTATCCCCCCAATATCCCCAATAACCAACCCCGACCCCAACCGACCATAACCGACCCCAATAACCAACTTCGAGTGAAACACTAAAGTTCTAAGGTAGTTTTAGTAAAAGTTATTAACAAATAACGATTTTCACTTATTTTGCACACTGCGTAGCAACAAATTAACTTTTTAACTTTCAAAAACCGGCATTTTGAAGGTTTTTTAATGTTCTAAAAAATTAAATTTTGTAATTTTATGTCAACTATTTAGCTTTTGAAAGGTGTGCAAAAAATCGAAAAAATCGCGATTTTTGCACTTAATTGTTAATAATTAAAAAACGGACGCGAACTCTAGACAGGAAACAGGTAGGTTTTCTACCTATAGGTCTACAATAACTAAAAAAGTAGTAAGCTACCTGGATTTTTGAGTGTCCCGAACATGGTCTATTTCTAGCTTATTACCCTGGTCTATAATGACGATTTTATTTTCAGGACGCTTACAAAAAAATATATAAAGAACATAAAGAACGGGGAAGTGCAATTAGAACGAAAATATGCATTGTTTCGGAATAATTGAAACCAGGGCCCCCGCAAGGTTGAGCGGCGCCCGCGTGCTGGATATATTTTGCCGCCCTTTAAATCTACCTTTATCCAATTATGAAATAAATCTATAATTTTTTATTTTTTACTCGTAATAAAACAACAGAAATTGCAAGAACTCAAATTTTATTTTTCTTGTAACTAATTTACTGATAATGGCAAAAAACAAATAAAGCGTTAATATTATGTATATTAGTGAAGGATGTAGGCGTAAAATTTCGGGCCAATGTGTTATAATTTTTCTCGAATCCTAAAAAAACTAATAGGTATTTTTGCAAAATTTAAACGCAGAATGAAAGATTACATTATTACCGAGGGCTGTAAGTCCCTTAGAATGACCAAAAAGTACTTTTGAATGAGATATTTGAAATTAAAAATTACACTAAATTTTCTCTTTTTCTTCACTCCTGTAATTTATTAAAATAAACAATATAGAAGTTTTCAAGGACTTTCGGCCCTCTTTCATTCTGCGTTTAGATTTTTCAAACATTTCTTACATATTTAGTTATCTCAGGATTCGAAAAAATTAATGCATTTATTAAAACACATTGGCGCGAAATTTTGCGCCAACGCCCTTAAATCTAACTTGAATTAAATGGGTGTTTAAGTCAATTTTATTGACGAGCTCTTGCTCGATTGTTAATATTACCAAACCGGATAATCTTTCCTGTACCATAGTACAGGTCAAACAATTTTTAATTAACTTGAATTTTGAAAACGATCTCTCACCAGAAGCAACAGACACCGGTAAAATGAGGGATGATTCTTCATGAAACAGTGATATTTGCTAAAGATGAAGTTATATTATTTTCAAATATATATTGAAGAATATCAAGTGGATCTGATGAGTTAGGCAATTAAAGAACCTAATTATAAAGTTTTATCTCGCTCAATAAATCAGTCGCATCAATCTTTAATTGATCAACCTTTATTGAAGAGCAAGACAATGTTTTAAAATATCATGGTACTTAATTTAAAAATATCACTGAAAAAACCAAAAACATTATCATAATAAAACATTGCATCAAATCTACTATTTAACGAATTTGACCAATTATTCTAAAAAAAAATTAATATAAACGCGGTTTTTGGATCATGAAATGTTTTTTTTCTATGTTCATAATCGAAAAATTTTGGTTTATATTTTCATCTCACGATATTTAACGAAGGAAAACCTTGTTCATCAGCTGCCAGTTTTCCCGCTTGGGTAATTATTCCTTCAACAACATTTTCATCTCCGTAATTTTTTTGGTCATTGGGATGGTACAGTTGATTTCACATTCAGATTATAGTGTAATGTGTAGTGTGTGTGTTAAGTAAATGTCTTGGTACTTGAGTAAAGTCGACTTCATTGTCTTTACAAAGAGACGCTAATTGGATCCGAACGTCTGCACTCCCTTCACCTATCCCATAAGGATAGAAATTATTTCTATTAACTGATTTTTAATAAAGAAACATTTTTTTATATTCAGCTGGGATTCACAACTCAGAACCCTTGGATCCAAAGGTCGGCTCTCTTACCATTGAGCCACACAGGGCCGGCGATAACGGGCCTGAAAGTGATGCACTGCAGGCGGACGCTCCTATTTGGTGGGCGCCAAAATGAGATTTTTGCTGCTGGTGTTATACAAAATACATAGGTACCTACTTCAAAACGGTAGTTTAGAAATAAATATAAAGGTACATATTATTTTTATATTACAATCTTTGCATTTTTATAACAAGGTTTATTTATTAAATTGGGTGTTTTTATTAAATTATTAAAAAATCTATTTAACCCAAAATCCAACCTATTCACCGCCAAAATTTATTTTTCAAAATTTGAATTCCTCGTCTCAAAAAACCTCAATGCCAAATTTTTATGAAATTATTTTAAAATCAAAAATCTACGCAAGTTTCAAATCTGGACAGAATATTACAACCCAACAAGTTTTGACCTGTAAACAAATTTTTACTATTTACGAATAAGTAGTGCAAAATAGGTATTCCGATATTATATTGTTTTAAAAAATAGTAAATTATTAACACCAAATATAAAATAAGATTTTAATTATTTTTTCACTATAATAACACAATATTTTTTTATTTTTGAAATTTCTCCAGATGTTCGTTAAAAATGTAATGTTAAAATTGTATAAAAAATGAATATCTCGTTAAAATAAATATTTCTTATTTGCCAAACCTTCGGTTTGGCGCCCTTTTGGGGCTGCGCCCGCGTGCGTCGCACGCGTTGCACGCCCGGTTACGGGGGCCCTGATTGAAACAAGCTTATATTTTCCTAAAACTTTTTTGTTAGTTTATATACATGTTAAAATAAAAAGTTCTACTCGCAGATTTTGCCGCTAATTGTTTATTAATTGTTTAAACAATAACAATTGTTTTGTATAAATAATTTTAAAAATATAGTTGAATTCATCATTTTATTTGATCAAATATGTTTTTTTTTTGTTTTTGATTATGCTGAATCCTAATATGGCAATTTGAAAATGCTTATACAGAAGCTGTTATACAATATGTCTACGTAGCTAGGAACCACATGGAAACCTTTTTTATTATCAATTTTACGAAAAAGTTATTCTTTATAGAATGCTCTGGATAGTCAAAAATCTAAAACCCAACCATCAGATATCAAATTTTATCAATTTTATACGAGTTGTGTCAAAAATATGAATTCCATTAAAGATTAAAGTACCTTTATATTCCAGAATATCAAAAAATGCTATTAGGAAAAGTTGTTTGAAATTAAAATCTATTTTTTAATATACAATCACATCATTCTAATCGAAAAAAAAATCAATTTTTTCTCAGATTACGGATACCCATCATCATTTTATTAAAATTAGGTATGATAACTATTTTATTATCAATTTTACGAAAAAAAGTTATTTTTCATAAAATGCTCTACCTAGTCTAAAATCTAAGATACAAACATCAGATATCAAACTTTTTCAATTTTATACGAGGTATTAAAAAAAATATGAATTTTTCTTAAGATTTAAGTGCCTTTAATGTAATTGAATACTGAAACATATTTTTTTAATTCGAAACAACTTTTCTTAATAACAATTTTCGATACTGTGAAATATAAAGGTGCTTTACTTCTAAGTGAAATTCATATTTTTTGACATACCTCGTATTGGTAGGGGAGCCCAAGCGGGGACTTTTGCAGTTACTCGAGCGCGTCAGATTATCATATGGGATGAAACCTGGTACTCTGCAGATGTACATCTACCATATATTGGCTCTTAACACAGGGGAGTTCGTTAAGGGGGGCCCGAAAAAAAAATCTATCCTCAAAAAAACTCGAAATTGTCAGATTAAGATAAGGTAAGTTAAGTACATGCAAGAGAGTGTATATTTCAAAAATCTGACGATTTTAGCCGGGCGTAAGGAAATTGGCGAGTCCCAAAATTTCACAAGAAAAAAGCGAATATTTCGCGAAATGAATGACAGATCGAAAAACTAAAAAATTTGTGCTCAATATTTTTTAAAAATCTATCAAATGATACCAAACACGACTTCCCACGGAGAGGGGTGGGGAGTAAATTTAATATTTTAAATACGAATCCAGCGATATTTCGCGAAAAGGAAATCAGATCGAAAAACTGTAAAATACACTTATTTAATATTTTTTAAAAATCTATCGAATGGCAGCAAACAAGAACCCCCAAGGAGGTGGGGTAAGGGGGAAGGTTACTTTAAAATCTTAAATAGGAATCCCCATTTTTTATTGCAGATTTGGATTCCTTACGAAAAAATAAGTAACTTTTATTCTAAATATTTTTCCGAATTATGCATAGATGGCGTTATAATCGGAAAACCATTGTTGGAAATGGAAAATTAAATTAAAAAATGGCAAGCGCCTACTAAAATGGAAAATGTTACTTAACTTTTTTTGGTTTTAGGACCTACTCTTCACAACCCTATAGGTCTCCAAAGCGCTCGAGTAACTGCACATTTAGCATACTTTGCTCCCCTACCATATAAAATTAACAAAATTTGATGTGTTATGATTGCATCTTAGATTATATACAATGCAGAGTATTTTATAAATACCTTTTTTTCATAAAACTGATAATAAAAAAGTTATCAATAGGTTCCAAGTTACGCAGACGTATAAGAGCTAAAAAAAAATTTTTTTTTTTTAACATTTATTATTGTTGATGCTTATTATTAAATGTATTTTAGGTAAGTTTCACAGAAAAAAGTTTTGATCACTTTGTATAAAAATTTTTTTAGCTGGTAATTTTCGGTTTTTGTATTACATTTTTGTTATCTTTCTTAATTTTCTCAAAAAGAAATAGTTTATTTAATTTCTCAAGTAAAATAATTCAGTGCATTTTAAAGACTACATCCTAATCTTTAAAAAAACACCTATAGAAGTGTAATAAATCTGTTCAAATTTGAGTAATACCGTCTTAAAGTGGTAGTAATTCTGTAAAACTACGAAGTTTTCAAAAATTACATTTTTGAGACGTCGTATCATTTGAATTAAATTTTTGAGATTTTTTTAGAATGTAACATCGTTTAGCAACATATTTGAAAGGTAAGTTGTGCAAAATTGAGAGTTTTATAAGAAAAATTGTATTAGTTACACATTTTTAAATCATTTTTAAACAAAATTTATGTAAGTCTTAATTTACGCCCACACCGTACTGATGCTCATACATTTTATTTAGTTTTATTATAACCGTAAGATAGCTTAATTATTCTTCTTTTATGTCTAGTTTGTAAAATTTTATTTGACCCATTAGTTAAACAATTACATTAAAATAACTCATCCGTGCACTTCTCCGAACGCTAATTTACAGTGCGCCAATGTTTGTGAGAAGGGTGACTTTAGCGTTATAAATAAAAAATTATGGAAGCTACAGATTTAATTTTGGAAAAATCTTTATATAAGGTTGTTTTTTTTAATTTTCTGAATTTTTCAATGGTCAAGTCAGTGTTTTAAGTTTATATTTTCGGAGTTATTTAAAAAAAAAACATCTAATTTCGCAATTCATTGGTTTAATAAAAATGAAGCACCCCTTCTCAAGTAAAACTTTTTGATATGTTGTTTATTAAACATTTTTTAATGAAATTACAAAAAGTTATATCTTGTTTGATTTTTTCCGAAGTGAAAATCTATATGCACTCCCCTAGTATCGAAATGTGGGCCACAGAACAATCTATTAATAGTTTTAGAATAGATTCGAGATATAAGCAACTAATACATAATATATATGAAAATGCAATCATGAAAGTATAAGTCCGCCCCACCTTGACTTTACAGTAGGTATAAGGAACATAGGCGATGCAGTCCTTTTGAGAGTGTTTAGCGCGGAGATGCCGATTTTATCAAAAAGGATTTGTAAACGAACATTAGAGAGATTAAATTAAAACTGTTTTAGAAAGGCAATCTACAATTTTAGGATTCATATGCGGAATAACTATATTATATCAAATAAAACTTAACTCATATGAATCCTAAACTTGTATTTAGAAAGGCGATTGAAAGGCAATCGCTTTTCTAAAACAGTTTTAATTTAATCTCTATAATGATCGATTACAAACCCTTTTTGATAAAATCGGCATCTCCGCGTTAACAACTCTCATAAGGACTGCATTGCCTATGTTCCTTATATGTTGTTCTACAGCTATTTTCTTGTGGCATTTTTATAATAAATTACTTTTAATGGGAAAAAAGCCACAATTTTACCAAAAAATGATTTTATTAACGTTTCGAAGCAGCCCAAATCGGGGTTCGTGGTCAAAATACAAAATACTACTAAAATAAACAAAAATGTTGTTGCTAAGTAAAAAAGTTCTTCTAATAAATTATTTAATCTGACTCATTTATATTGGCAATTCAGACGTATAAAAGTAGAAAACATTAAAATGATATCGCCAATATTTATGAGTTACGTTCCTGGGACGACTTTATTAAAAGATAGTTCATTCGATTACATGAAATCAATCTTAACTCAAGAATATCCGTCACAAAAATCATAGCATGTGATCTGTCTTTAAAAAGACAATTAAATGCAACGATGACAGTAAAATTCTCGTGTTAGAGATTCCATAGTAAATCACGAGGGAAAACCAGAACAAAAAAATTTTTTTATTATTAAAAAATAATTATCCATTACCGTTTATAAATAAGTAATTGTCAAGACTGGATCGAATAGAACAGAACAACGTAGAACGGGATCCTATAACATCCACAAGAAATAATACGAGGAAAATATCAATACCATATATAAAAGGACTATCCGAGAATCTTAAAACAATAGGAAATAAATTCAACATTTCAACAGCATTCAAAACAACAAACACATTGAGATCTATTCTATCTAAAACTAAACCTAACAGTGAACAAGAAAGAACAAAGAATTATTTTTATAAAATACCTTGTGAATGCGAACAATTTTATTTAGGTGAAACAGCAAGACCATTAAACGTTAGAATAAGTGAACATCAGTTTTATATTAAAAATAGAGAATTTGATAGATCTCAAATATGTCAACATGAATGGGATAATGAACATAGAGTTCAGTGAAGAGATTCAAGTATAGTCCTGAAAGAAGCAGATAGTAAAAAGAGAAAAATCAAAGAAGCGGCTCTAATTATGCTTAATGAAACCAATTGTGTCGCAAATTCCTCGGTAGAATGCAGTAAGATGTGGTTACCCATACTGAAAGAGGAAGCCAATAGAAAGAAAATACCACGATTAGTAAGTCAGTAACATATCGAGTTAGTACAAATTTTATATTTTAGTATTACTTATTGTTTATCTATGTATTATTAATATTACTTATAATTTAAACATATTAAAGTCAGAATTTGGTATTAGTTTCATGAAAGGTAAACTAAAAGACCAACTACTTACGATGTCGGGATAGTATCGCGAGGTTTTTTCCTGGTTTGCCCTCGTGATTTACTATGGAATCTCTAACACGAGAATTTTACTGTCATCGTTGCATTTGGTTGTCTTTTTAAAGACAGATCACATGCTATGATTTTTTTGTGACGGATATTCTTGAGTTGGGATTGATTTCATGTAATCGAATGAACTATCTTTTAATAAAGTTGTCCCAGGAACGCAACTCATAAATATTGGCGATATCATTTTAAAGTTTTCTACTTTAAAATGTATAATATTCGTCTGAATTGCCAATATAAATGAGTCAGATTAAATAAATTATTAGAAGAATATTTTTACTTAGCAACAACATTTTTGTTTATTTTAGTAGTATTTTGTATTTTGACAACGAAACCCGATTTGGGCTTCGAACGTTAATAAATTCATTTTTTGGTAAAATTGTGACTTATTTCCCATTAAGAGTAATTTATGTTCCTTATACTTACTGTAAAGTTAAGGTGGGACGGACCATAGACGAAACTACAAATCCCATTCCGATTAAGAGAGGCGTGAGACAAGGAGACATAATTCAGTCTAGCCCTAGAAGACGTCTTCAAAACTACAAATTGGTCAACATATGGCATTAACTTTAATGGCAACAAGTTAAGCCACCTCAGATTCGCTGACGACATTGTAATTATAGCGAGCTCATTCGAGAAACTGCAAATTATGATGGAGGAACTCCATCGTCCATTAATACGTCGGCCTAAAAATTGATATGAGAAAATCAAACACAATGACAAATACAGATGACCGCAGACGTATTGGTCCAAGAGCTGTGAGACATTTTTGAGTAGGTATTTTAGTCAACCTGAAAAATTTTCAGGTGACTCTTTTATGATAGCCTAATACATAAATGCCGGTCTGGCTGGAGGGTAGCGGTTATTTTCCCCAAAAATCCTCCCAAAGTTAAACAAAAGGGTAAAAATTTTTATTACAAAAAATATCATTGGCGTGACTTTAAAGTAAATTTGAATATTCAAATATAGAGAAAATAAACAGGCCAGGCGATTTGAGGGCAATTTTAACTCTGCAAGTACTTGCATGGGCGCCCCAGGATTATTTTCAGGGGATGCATCTGAACTTCAGAAGATTTCATCTGAATCTGTACATACTATTAACGAGTATAAAATATACAACTATACATGCATAGATATTTACATTCCTTCCGGAGAGGGAGGTGCAATTGTTATTTTGACAGGGTATTTTTAATATTAAAAATAAATCTTCTAAAAAAGACAGGTTTTTGTGGTGAAATTTTCCAACTGCCAGGTGATCAAACAAATTACGCGTGCATATAATTGAAAAGCGCTATAGGTAAGCAGCAGTGTGAGAAAGAGCGTATACCGATAGCTGTTTGCGTCCTCTTTTGTAGCTGAGTGAGTCCATTCGCTCGAGAAAAATCACGTTACCTGGCGATATCCATATTTTTTTTCCTCGAAACGTTAGAGTAATTATTATATATTATAGTTTTTTAAGTAACTTTTTCTTAATAAAAAAAAATAATACGTACTCTACAATAGATTTTGCAAATATGATAGAAAAAGAAAAATTTATTATTATAAATATATAGGTAGAAAAGTATACAACTATATACTAAATTAATTCTGTGTCCGAATCTTGTATTTCTTCTTCATACTCCTCATCTGAGCTTAAATATTCGTTCTCTTCTTCTTCAGACTCTTCGTCAAACCCCTCGAGACTCAGATTCCTCTTCTACATGATCTGTTAATAGTTGTAATATGTATTTAGAATTAATTAAAAATTAATTAGTGATTAATTAGTTGAGTTGCTACGTATTCTCCGTCCTTTTATACTGAGTCGAAACCTGGACAATCACGGGCGCATCTGAAGTAAGACCGTTGTTGATATGTGGTGTTATCGAATAATGTTAAATTAATCATGGACACAACACGTAACAAACACGGAAACATTAAGAAAGATGAAAAATGTAAAAGAAATACTCAACACTATGAAGGAAAGAAACATGAGCTACTTTGGTCATATACTAAAAAATAAAAAACGTGATGTGATTAGTTATATAAGGAAAAGTATTAAGCATTGGTTATACAGGGTGTTAGTAAATAAGTATGAAAAATTTTAAGGGCTAATTCTACATGAAAAATTAATGCCAGTTTGCTCTATAAACATATGTCCGCAAATGCTTAGTTTCGGAGATACGGGGTGTTGAAATTTTTATTTCAAACTGCCAATTTATTTATTGCTCTAAGACCAGTTAAGCTATGAAAATGAAATTTGGTGAGTTTTAAGAGGTAGTTATTACGAATTTTATGACATACAATTAAGAATTTTGTATTAATCATTGGCGCGCCTTCGGGCAATGGTCTGAATTATTTTAAAGAAAAAAATAGTACGCCACTGAGATATTTCGAATTAGAAATTATTTGTACATTCCACGTCAAGTTTATGATAAAAAATTTTTCTCGCCTTTTTTTCATATGATGCACCGTTTTTATGCAGAAAAATAAAACATCTTGCCGCATATTTTTCATTTCTTAATACATCATCAAGAACTATCCAATATAATAATACTAAACTAGAACAATAACAGAAAATATTACTAATACCATTTCAACTAGGTGCAAAGCTACAAGAAATGTTTAAAATTATCTCCTTTACAGGTAACAGAAGAATTTTATATTCATCATTGGCGCGCGTACGGATAATGGTCTGAATTTTTTGAAGAAAAAAATAGTACGCCACTGAGATATGTCAAACTAAAAATCATTTTTGAATTCCTCGTTCAATTGACGACAAAAAATCTTTCTTGCCTTTTTTTCATATGCGGCGCCGTTTTTATGCAAAAAAATTAAACATCTTAACGTTTACAAAGTATTTGAACTAAGTTTCTATGCATATGGAGACTACCTCAAATACTTGGTAAGCGTTACGATGTTTTATTTTTTTGTATAAAAACGGAGCCGCATATGAAAAAAAGGCAAGAAAGATTTTTTGTCATAAATTGAACGAGGAATTCTTCTTCTTCTTGTAGTTTCATGGCCTCCACTTCTTAGGTACTTGGCCAGTCCTCGTATTTAGACTAACTGAAAGAGAATCCTCTTTTCAAAGGGTCTGGATTTTTCGATATTCCCTTCTTTAAATTCATTGTGATATGGTTTTCAAATAACTATTTTTATTTTATATTTTAATTTGAAATATTGTTAAAAATTGATTGATCTTTCTTAAGGTTTGGTCATTAATATTATGTAGGAGATTTTGTACTGAAATGGGGGTTGGACTCCTATATTAACAAGTTCCTGATAAAGGTCAAATTGATTTGTTTTGTTAATTGGGCATTCAAGTAACATATGAGTTATACTTCCTATGTGTCCACATTCACAAAAAGGAGTATCACTACAATTAATTTTAAACAAATGGTCTGGTGTGTGACAATGGCCCGTTCGCATTCTAATAATTGATGTCAAGTGCCTTCGACCCACAAATGTGAATTTGTGGAACCAAGGGTTTATAGAAAAATCACTTTGACATTGTTGATACAATTTCCCTTTAGTTTTAAACGAGGAATTCAAAAATGATTTTTAGTTTGACATATCTCAGTGGCGTACTATGTTTTTCTTAAAAAAATTCAGACCATTACCCGTACGCGCGCCAATGATGAATATAAAATTCTTCTGTTATCTGTAAAGGAGATCATTTTAAACATTTCTTGCAGCTTTGCACCTACTTGAAATCTTATTAGTAATATTTTCTGTTACTGTTCTAGTTTAGTATTATTATATTGGATAGATCTTGATGATGTATTAAGAAATGAAAAATATGCGCCAAGATGTTTTATTTTTCTGCATAAAAACGGTGCATCATATCGCTACTTCAGTACAAAAGGGCCACAAATCAAAAAATACAAAAATCGCGTTTATTCAAAAAATCTAACCTTAAGCAGTCATATTTTTATATACCACTGAAACCCCCATGTATTTTACGTTTTTTAATATCGAAATGACACTTGCGCCCTTTTTGCATTTTTGTGTTTGAAAGAAAAAATATGGACAAAACCGCCACTTTTTTAGTTGTGTCCTGGCAGTCGAAGTGACCGCACGTTTCTTTTGTGCTAAACAGCCACATTTAAAAAAACCCTAGTCGTTGTTACCGTTTTTATAAACGAAAGTGCCACATTCCCAAATACGTCCGTTTTGCAAAGAAGATTCATGTAAGTACATTATTATTTCTTAAACAAAAGAGATGTGTAACGAAATACGGTCATTTTATACAAAATATTCGCATAATATATATTTTTATTTCTCAATCAAAAAGGATGTATTACAGAATACGTTCATTTTGCTTATATTCTCGTAGTTAGTATATCATTTAAAATAAAAAAGGGCCATATCTTGGGACACGACTGTTTTGCATTTTTTATGACAGTCAAATGTTACTATTAAAAAGTAGAATGCCGTTGTTTTTATTTACTTGTACAGTAGACTCTCTCTATAACGAGAACTGAAATGGCGGACCAAGACCCTCGTTATAAGCGGATCTCGTTATATCAGACAACAATAATATTGGAATTGTTTTGTTGCCTCTTATGTAGTTTATTAACCCCTTACAGTGTTTTTATTAACTAGTTATAAATTGTACCTTTTAGTAGTAGTTTTGGAATTAACTTTTGTTATTTTTGTAAACTGACATTGTAATATATTTTTTTTGATAATATAAGACTTTTTTGTAATAATTTTACTCAAAATCTACATTAATTAGTGACAAAAACATTGATTAAAATGTTTGTTTTTTTGGTATGTGTCCGTTTATTTCAAATTCCTATCATGACATAAGAAATATTTTTTATGCAAAAGGGCCATATCTGCTAATATCTCTTTCAGGAAAATAATTACGCTGTATCTAAATACAATATCAAATATAGTTTAAATTTACCTTTCTAACAATATATTACTTGCATATAAATGATAAAAAATAAAAGAAAAATAAACCAAAAATAAATGTCAAAACTTTGAGTAGCTCCTCTGTAAAAACTGTGATTTTGATTTGTGGCCCTTTTGTATTGAAGTAGCGATATGAAAAAAAGGTAAGAAAGATTTTTTATCATAAATTAGACGTAGAATTTAAAAATAATTTTTAATTCACAATATCTCAGTGGCGTACTATTTTTTTCTTTAAAAAAATTCAGACCATTGCCAGTAGGCGCGCCAATGATGAATACACAATTCTGAATTGTATGTCAAAAAATTCGTAATAACTACCTCCTACAACTCACCAAATTTTATTTTCATAGCTCAACTGGTCTTAGAGCAATAAATAAATTGGCAGTTTGAAATAAAAATTTCAACACCCCGTATCTCCGAAACCAAGCATTTTCGGACATATGTTTATAGAGCAAACTGGTATTAATTTTTCTTGTAGAATTAGCCCTTAAAATTTTTCATACTTATTTACTAACACCCTGTGTATGTAAGAATACGTAGCGTCTCAATCAATCACTAATTAATTTTTCATTAATTCTTAATACATATCACAACTATTTACAGATCAGGTAGAAAAATCTGAGTCTCGAGGGGAGTCTGAAGAAGAAGAAGAGAATAAATATTTATTTTAGCTCATTTTTCTTTCCTTCATAGTATTGAGTATTTCTTTTGCCTTTTACATCTTTCTTAATGTTTCCGTGTTTGTTACGTGTTGTATCCATGATATTTTTTACATTATTCGATAACACCACATCTCAACAATTGCAAGTCTTTCTTCAGTTGCGCCCGTGATTGTCCAGGCTTCGACTCCGTATAAAAGGACACAGAATACGTAGCAACTCAATTCATTAATCACTGATTAATTTTTAATTAATTCTAAATACATATTACAACTATTTACAGATCGTGTAGAAGAGTAATCTGTGTCTCGAGGGGAGTCTGACGAAGAAGTAGAGAATGAACATTTAAGCTCAGATGAGGAGTTTGAAGAAGTACAAGATTCGGACACAGAATTAATTTAGTTTATAGTTTTATACTTTCTACCTATATATTTATAATAATAAATTTGTCCTTTTCTATCATATTGGCAAAATAAATTGTATAGTACGTATTATTTTCCTTTAATTAAGAAAAACAACATGGATATCCCCAGATCACGTGATTTTCTCGAGCGAACGGACTCGCTCAGATACAACAGAGAACGCAAATAGCTATCGGTATACGCTCTTTCTCACACTGCTGTTTACCTATAGCGGTTTTCATTTATATGCACGCGTAATTTGTTTGGTCACATGGCAGTTGAAAAATTTCACCAAAAAGACCTGTCTTTTTCAGAATATTTATTTTTAAAATTAAAAAATACCCTGTCAAAATAACAATTGCACCTCCCTGTCCGGAAGGAATGTACATAGCTATGCATGTATAGTTGTATATTTTATACTCATTAATAGTATGTACAGATTCAGATGAAATCTTCTGAAGTTCAGATGCACCCTCTGAAAATAATCCTGGGGCGCCCATGCAAGTATCTTGCAGAGTTAAAATCGCCCTCAGGTCGCCTGGCCTGTTTATTTTCTTTATATCTGAATATTTAAATTTACTTTAAAGTAGTATCCATGATATTTTTTAATAACAATGTTTACCCTTTTTAACTTTGGGGGGGGGGGGGTTGGGGAAAAGTAACCGCTACCCTCCAGCCAGACCGGCCTTTTTGTATTAGGTTATCATAGAAACATAGAAAAGTCACCTGAAAATTTTTCAGGTTGTCTAAAATACCTACTCAAAAATGTCTCACAGCTCATAGAAAAAGTCTAGGAATATATCTCCCTAGGCCAAATCCTGAAACTTGACAAAGAGAACCAAAGTGCGGAAATTACTAGGAGAGAAAGACTAGCATGGGCAGGATTTGGAAAACTTAGTTGGATGCTTAAAAACCGCAAAATACCCCAATACTTAAGGAACAAAGTGTTCAAATAATGCATCCTTCCTATCATGACACATGGATGTCAAACCTGGACCCCAACCAAGGCAAATATGAATGAACTAGCCACAACAGAAAGAGCATAGGAAAGACCAATGTTAGGTATTATACGACTGTCAGACAAAAAGAGGAACGACTGGGTAAAATTAAATAAAAAAGTCGAGGACGTAACAACAAAAGGTGCCAAACTTAAATTAGGGCAGTCAATGAGGGTATTTGGCTCCTAATTCCATCCTACTACATCGATTTACTTGATATTTTCATAGTAAGTAGGGAATGGATCAAGAAACAAACTCTACCCTATGCCGATGTGCGCTTTTATCGTGGGGGTGGTTCTCACCCCTTCTCGGGGGTGAACATTTTTTTGAATAAAATAGATACGAAACAGGCTAGAGGATTTAATTCTAAGCAAAAACTTTTCCATAATTATTTTTCGAAAACTCAATACTTTTTGAGTTATTCGTGGTTGAAAATTGGCCATTTTCATTGAAAAATGATACCCTTTCGGACGGATTATTGCGAATAACTTAAAAACTATGCATCTAACAAAAAAACTATATAAATATTTTTGTAGCTTATAAAATAACAAAGAGACTCATTCCTTTAGAAATCTTCTAGTTTGAATACAAAAAGGGGTATGGTAGTTGAGAAGAGTTTGTTTTTTTGGTGCATGCTCAAATCGGTGTCTTCAACTTGAAATAACAGAGAAACGCTTGATTTTAGGTGTACAATGGTACTAATGTTATCTTTGTTAGTGCTTGAAAAAGCCTTTAAAATAAGCAGTATTAAATGTCGATTACATTCAAACTAAGCGAGATATGCTGCAAAAAATATTGATGACTAATGTATCTTAAGAAGAAATGAGAAGTATATTTAACCCCTCATCCATCAGAATTTAACTACATCGTTTTTCTTCTAAAATACTTTTTATTATATGTTATTTATATGTTCAAAAAGTTGGACTTGTTTAAAATGAAGGATTTTTGAAAAAAGTAAGATCCAATTATAGAGCGCATTTTAAAATTTCCTTAAAAATCTTCTTTTCTCCATATAACTCGAAAATGATAAGAGATACGAAAAAAGATATGCTACAAAAATGTACAGTTTTTCTATACAAAAATTTTGTTTTTATTTTTCCTTACTATATCTGTTATCATTTTCCAGTTACATGGAGAAAAAAAAGATTTTTAAGAAAATTTAAAAATGCGCTCTATAATTTGATCTTATTTTTTTTCAAAAACCATTCATTTTAAACTCGTCCAACTTTTTGAACATAGAAATAATACTATAATAAAAGGTATTGTAGACGGAAAATAATGCATTAACATTCTGGTGGATTTTGGGTTAAAATTACTTCTCATTTTTTCTTAGTAAGATATCTCGCTTAGTTTAAACGAAATTTACCTTTGATATTGCTCATTTTAAAGGTCTTTTAAGCACTGCAAAAAGTATTGGAAGCATTATACATATAAAATCGACCGTTTCTCTGTTATTTCAAGTTGAATACACCAATTTGAGCATGTAGCAAGAAAACAAACTTTTTCACCTACCATATCTCTTTTTGTATTATAACTAGAAGATTTATGAAGGCAATAATTGTGTCTTTGTTTTTTATGAGCTCCAAAAATGTTTTATACAGTTTTTTAGTTAGATGCATATTTTTTAAGGTATTGGAAAAAACCGTTCGAAAAGGTGTTGTTTCAATGAAAATGGCCAATTTTCAACCACGAATAACTCAAAAAGTATGAAGTTTTCAAAAAACATTATGGAACAGTTTTTGCTTAGAATTAGGTTCTCTAGTAAATTCAGTGGTTATTTTACCAAAAAAATTTTCCACCCCTGAGAAGGGGTGGGAACCAGCCCCAAGATAAAAGCACACATCCGCATAGGGTACTCTTTGAATTAGGAGATAAGTAGAGGCTATTCCCAAAATTTGATTAAAATCCATGCAGTAGGATAGAATTTGGAGGTAATATCCTATTCTTGCTCCCATTGACTGGCATAAATGGAGCTTCGCAGGCCACACTGCTAGACAAAAATACCAACGCTGGAATGCAACAATGGAACACTGGAGAACTTGCGAAAGTAAACGACCGAGAGGAAGACCACAAATCGAGAAGACCACATCGAGACCGATGGAAGGAATTGGGATAGGCCTATGTCCAAACTTGGACGATAGAAGGCTAAGAAGAATATAAATTAGGGGAAATTTAAGGGTGGCTTTCCCAATTCATTGATCCCT
Source organism: Diabrotica virgifera virgifera (assembly GCF_917563875.1). Lineage (NCBI taxonomy): Eukaryota > Metazoa > Arthropoda > Insecta > Coleoptera > Chrysomelidae > Diabrotica > Diabrotica virgifera. Next base: position 112,836,655 of record NC_065447.1, on the reverse strand, counting down.
AATTAAAAAGGCATAGATTACGATATTTAGAACATATTCAACGTCGAAATCATAATCTCCAAATATGACGAATTGCTGGGTTTCAAGATCTTTGAAGAAATAGGTAGAAGATAAAGACCAATGAAGAGCTGACAGACAAGAGATGATGAATTACCGTGAACATAACACGCAAAATTCATTAAAAATAAATTTTATTGAATTTTCTCGTATCAAATCTGTCAAATGTGAAAAATATATAATAGTTTTATTTTATATTAAAACTATTTTTGTTGCAAAATGTGCTACTTTTTTTCAGGCTTAACTGGATATTTTGGTTTAGTGACGCCGATATATCCAATCACTTCCATTGGTCTGATACCCGAAAATTCTTCTTTGATTTCGGTTGCATTCAACTCACTCTGATATATTCTTGCACTGGCCAATGCTGCTTCTTCAGCTAATTCTGGAGGTGCGGCTAGAAACAAAATGCAACTTAAGAAATTTGTTAAATTATAAGGAATATAGATTGCTAAATTGGACTGACAAAGAGGAAAGAGAGAGAGAGGGACATGTATAAAAAGAAAAGATCTGAGTGTAGTTAAAACCGTCAAAGATATATACACAACTGAAAGAAGGGTAATAAAAAAACTTCTTCATAAGTTACCGCGACGCATTATTTCTGAGGTTAGCATCAAAATGTTTCGTACAGACCATACAGTATTTATGCTAGTGATCTACTCTTGACTATACTCCTGCAGTAGTCCATTTTAGTTCAGACAAATAAGGGAAAAAAATATCATGTTCGCAACACAACCCCCTCCAGGCCGAAACCAAATTTTTTGAGTAGTATGGACATCTATAATAATAAGCTATATGTTTCCTGCAGCCGATTTTGATGATATACATCTCTCTCTCTTGTCGTTTTCCCATTACTGAGGATCGTGATTTCTTCCAATATTCCTAACAATGTTTCTCCATTAGTCTCTATCTTCAGTTGCTCTAAGAGTTTCGCAGAATGAGTTTCCAGCTGAATTCTTTATTTGGTCGGACCATCTAGTTGGTGATCGTCCTCTTGATCTTCTCCCCGGAACGTTTCCAGAAACGATTAATCTCTCCAAACTGTCGTCATCTCTGCGAACCACGTGACCAAAGAATTGCAGAATTCGTTGCAGACATATTGTGGACAGCCTTTTTTTAGTATTGAGTTGGTTTAGAATGGAAACGTTTGTCCTATGAGCTGTCCATAGTATGCGCAGCATTCTTCTCCAGCACCACATCTCAAAGGCATCAATTTTTTGGCGCTCGCATGCGCGAAGAGTCCAAGTCTCTGCTCCGTATAGAAATATTGAGAATACAAGGGCATTCACCAGTCTCATCTTGATATTTTGAGAGATAGATCTGTCTTTCCAAACTTTAGTTAGGCGACTCGTCGCATTTTTTGCCATACCAATACGTCTCCGAACTTCTGCTTCACAGTTGCCATCGTTAGTTATACTAGACCCGAGATAGACAAAGGTGTTTACTATCTGGTATTCCTGTAACATGTTAGTCAGTTGAATAGTGTCGAATCTGTCGACCACCATTATTTTTGTCTTAGATTTATTGATTTTCAGACCAACTTTATTGCTTTCGTGCTCAACTATTCGCAGAAGTTCAAACATTTCTTGCTCATTTGCTGCTATAAGTGTAGTGTCATCAGCAAATCTCAAATTGGAGATTTTCCTACCGGCTATTGTTACTCCACCGGCCCATCCTTCTAAAACCATCCTCATGACATGTTCACCATAAATGTTAAATAAGTCAGGTGACAACACGCATCCTTGTCTAACACCTCTCTCAGTCTTGAATTGGTTTGAGAACTTCTGATCTAGTCGTACTGTCGCTATATTAGACTGGTGCAGATTTTTAATAAGTGTCACCAGGTGCATTGGTGCGCCCATTTCTATTAAAATTGACCACAGATTTATCCAGTTTACACAATCAAATGCCTTTTGGTAGTCAACGAAGCATACAATCATAGGTACTTGAAATTCTCTTGACTTTTCAATAAGTTGTCTCAGGTTCAGGATTTGTTCCCTTGTACCTTTACCCTTTACAAATCCCGCTTGTTCCTGAGGTATTTGGTAATGTAGATAGGTTTTTAATCTGTTTTTGATGATATGCAACAAGATTTTACTAGCATGTGTTATTAGTGACAGTGTGCGGTAGTTTTCACATCTGGTAGTAGTTCCTTTTTTGTGTAGCGGGATATAAATTGAGGTGTACCAATCAGATGGCCATTTTCCTGAATTCCAAACAGCGACACAGATAGAATGGATGATATGTATTCCTTTGTCACCTAGTAGCTGTAGTATTTCACATGGTATTGAATCAGTGCCTGGGGATTTATTTCTCTTTAGTGATTTAATTGCATCTTTGACTTCAGCGAGTAAGACAGTACGTTCTCTAGGGTAGTCAGAGGGCCACTGATGTTCTGCTGATACCTCGTTATTTTTATATAGCTCGTCACAGTAGTTTCGCCATGTTTCCAATATTTCGTCAGTATCGGTCTTTAGATTATCTTCCTTATCTATTACAGACCACGTTTGAGGTTTAAATTCTCTGGTAAGGAGTTTGATCTTCTGGAATAAATCCCTCTGTTCATTTCGACAGCCATGTTCCTCTATCTCTCTGCATATTTGAGAGATGTAATCAGCTTTGTCTTTGCGGCAGTGTTTTTTGATTTCTTTCGATAACGCTACATAGTTATGTATAAACAAATGAAGATCAAACGGTAAATTTTCGCTTTTTTCGTCTATTACTAAAAAGTGAAACATTCTAAACAAATTTGAGAGTTAGAAACTCATAAATCATATAAAAAACTTCAATATGGCGTTCGCTGAATATGTCTATCCTTATTGGTTGCTTAGAAAATTGCAAAATAAATCATAAATTGTGAGTTTTTATATTTATAACTTATGCAAAAATTAACTTAGAACCTTCTTATTACACGGAATGCTGAGACTTCTGGTGTTTAAATCATACCCTAAATTTGAAAGCATTTGGTCAAATAGTTTAAAAGTTATTTAATTTGTTTTTCCTAAATTAATTATTTTTGCAACACTATAAGTCAGAAAATGATAAAGTTACAGTATTACTTTGGATAGTTTATGAAAGAAGAAGATGTACACTATTAATTTAATTTTAAAAAAATGACAAAAAATAATTCTAAATATTGCAAAATTATTTTGCAAGAACAGGAATTAAAAAAAGTGGGGGGCTAACTTCGTCCCTAATTGTCCTAGGACAATTGCTTTTCTTTCTAAATGTGTATAAATATTCAGTCTTTCTAAATATATGAAAAAATAATTTTTCTACGGGTAACGGTTAAAAAGTTATTCTAATTGTTTTTAAGTAAGCAAAAAATCGAAATCGACATGTTTTTGCAAAATAGTTTTACATTGTTTAAAATTACTTTTTATACGTTTTTTTTTTAATTAAGTTAACAGTATAAATCTTCTTCTTTCATAAACTGTCCGAAGTGTTACTGTAACCTCATAATTTTCTGACTTATAGTGTTGCAAAACAAATGAATTTGGGAAAATCAAATTAAATAACTTTTAAACTATTTCACGAATTCCTTTGAAATTTAAAATATAAGTTAAGCACAAGAAGTCTCAGCATTTCGTGTAATAAGAAGGTTCTAACTTAATTTTTACATAAGTTATGAACATTTATAAAATATCAAAATTTATGATCTATTTTGCAATTTTCTAAGCAACAAATAAGGATAAACATATTCAGCGAACGCCACATTGAATATTTTTATATGATTTATGAGTTTCTTATTCTGAAATTTGTTTAGAATGCTTTACTTTTAGTAATAGACGAAAAAAGCGAAAATTTACCGTTTTTTGATCTTTATTATTTATTTATAACTATGTATATCATCAAAATCGGCTACAGGAAACATACAGGTTATTAATATAGATATCCATACTACTCAAAAAATTTGGTTTTGGCCTGGAGAGGGATGTGTCACGAGAAAAATCTTATTTCTCTGGACTATACGCACCAAAAACCACTTGGATTGACATGAAATTGGCATGCACATAGCTAATATCTCAAAGAAAAAAAAATGATATTATGCCGATGTGTATTCTTTTCCTGGGGTGAGTTTCACCCTTTCTCGGAGTTGAAAAAACATACGTTCAAAATAAGTCCGGAAGTAGATAAACTGACTAATACTAAGAAACTTTGTTCTATATCTACAGAGTTTTTTCACTAAGTCAATACTTTTCAAGTTATTTGCGAATGAATATGTTCATTGTTCATCTTTCAACAAAAAAAAACATGTTCTAGATGATTTTTCTCAAATAACTGAAAATGTAAGTATTCTATCGAAAAAATATCCCTAAAAAAATGTAGCCTAAAAAAAGGTAAAAAAATGTACGTATGAAGTTTGTAGACCCAGTAGAAGAAGAGTTGTAGCTACTGAAAAGTAGGTTCTTATTCGTCAAATTCAAATCGAATATTTCAACGAGAAATAACCAGAAGTGAATCACTTTTCGGGGAAAACTCATCAAAACTTTTTTAAAGTGCTTAAAAAGTTTATTTTTGTTTTTAAAAAAGTTTCTAGCATCAAAATTGAGTTAGCTACGCTCAAAATAAAATTTATCCTTTTTTTTTTGTAAAAAAAATCGTGAAAATCACCCCCTACTTAGCGTCTTAAATGATCGATACCGCTTCAAAAGTTACTTTATTTGTATATTGTTTATATGATCTATAAGTTTCATCGGTTTAAAGTGCTAATTTTTGAAAAAAATTGGTTTTATAGTAATTTTTTTTTTATTGAAAAAAATTCTTTTTTTTTTCGACATAACTTATTCGACAAAATTATTAGTGATAGGTACCAAAAATCTCAAAGAGTAAAAAATGTAAATTTTGCGTTTTTAAATATTTTAAAATTTTTGTTTTTATATAAGACTAATTTGTTAAGACATGGCTGTTCAATATTTGCATACAATCGTGATTGCAATCGCGAATAAGCACTTTGAAACGATGAAATTTACAGAGCATATTATAATCGATACATAAGTAAAGTAACTTGTAAAGCGATACAGATTAATTTTATTTGAGATGCTGATTAGGGGGTGATTTTACGAATGTTTTTTACCAAACAAATTCACCAACTTTATTTTGAGCGTAACTTTCTTACTTTTGATGTTCGAAAATTTTTAAAGAAACAAAAATAAAGTTTTTTTATTACTTTAAAAAGTTATAATGAGTTTTCCCTGCAAAGTGCTTGATTGATTTTTTGTACTTAAAGAGCGTTCAAGTATTATGTAACGCGATTTTTGAAGATTTTTAACCCCCCCTACGTAACGCACTCTTATGGGAGTTTAACTATTGCGTAACGCAATTTTTGAAGATTTTTGACCCCCCAACCTGCGTTACGTAATACTTGAACGGTCCCTTATATTTCGCGTTGAAATATTCGATTTTGGATTTGACGAATAAGAACCTACTTTTCATTAGTTACAACTCTGCTTCTGCTGGGACTTCATACATAGTTTCTAAGAATATTTTTTTTATATAAAATACTGGATCCCGCATACCAAAGAAAATTTTATTAATAGCAAGCTGAATATTTGTTAATAGCTGAACGGTGTCTAGTCGGACAAACTTTGATGTACGGGAACACTGGAACAGGGGAAGTTTTAATTGTGGAACAGGTTAGAGGTTTCGAGCGTTAGACTACGAAAACGTCGCATGTATTTTGTCGGACAGAACTTCAATTGATTTGTTACCCTTTCATTAAACTCTCATGCAAAAATCAGACTACTATTTATATATATATACGGGGTGTCATATCGGCTGACGCCGCATCCCCACACCTAACCGTCATCTATTTCTATCCTGGGCATCTTCCTCTTCCAAATTTCAGTGTTCCATGGCCTTCCTTATCGTGTCGTTCCAGGATAGTCTTGGTCTTCCACTTTTCTTCCTACCTGGGGGTTTCCATTTCAGTAGTTTCTTTGGCCACCGTTGGTCGTCCATTCGAAGTAAGTGACTGAACGATTTTAGACTTCTTCTCTCGAGCCTTCCTACCGCTGCATCGTGTGCCTGCATCCTTTTTCTTATTTCTTCGTTACGCACTCTGTCCAATCGGGAGATTCCAGCACTTCTACGTATGTTGTCCATTTCCACAGCATTGATCCTTCTTCTGGATTCTGCTGTTAATGTCCAGACTTCGCTTCCATACATTAGCACCGATTCCACAAATGTCTTCCCTATTCTTAATTTTGTAGTTCTGGATATATTTTTATCCCACCACTCGGAATTCAATCAACCTAATACCTTCCTACTTTGTTAAACTCGCCTTTGGGTTTCTTTGTTTCCTAGATCTTCTCTGATTATTACAGCTCCCAGATAATTGAATTCTTCTTAACTGATGTGTTCTCTTTTATTAGAATTTGAAAGTGGGCGTCAGAATTTAAGGCTAGATATTGTGTTTTTTCTATGTTAATATTTAATCCCCATTTTTTGTAGGCTGAATAAAGGCGGGTTAACATGAATTCCATGTTATACGAATATTTTGCCAATACTGCTTGATCGCCAGCAAAGTGAATGTTAAACAGGCAGTCATCTCCGATCATGATTCCCATTAGTCCACAACTTCTTTTCTTCTTTTAAAGCGACTTCCAAGTAGGTATATGTTAAATAGCAACGGTGACAAGCTACACCCTTGCTTCAGTCCTTTTTCTATTTTTATTCTTTCAGACTGCTATTTACCACCAATATAATTCCTGTCAGTTGACGTATTCTACGTGTCGGACTCAATAAAATGTTTGATATTTTATATAGATTCCGATATAAATATTTATATAGAGTCCGTATAAAAACAACCTGCTAGTTTTCACAATCGTAAACTTGTCAGGATGATAGGTTCCACAATTAAAACTTCCCCTGTTCCAGTGTTCCCATATATCAGAATTTATCCGACTAGACACCGTTAAGCTATTAACAAATTTTTAGCTTGCTATTAATCACCTTTTTTTGGTACACGGAATCCAGGCCTATCACTGCTTGAGTTATTTGCGAAAAACAGTATAAAAACGTGTTTTTATTTTTTGTTGAAACATGAATAGTCCAGAAAGCCACTGCGCATCCGCTAGGAAAAATATTCTAATTCGGATTTTTTGCACAATCTTACTCAAAAAGGACTCCTTTTAACAAATTTGCATGTTGCCAGGACCAAAAGGTGGTCAAAAATTTTTTAAACGTTTTTTTTTTTGTTTTTTTCCTAAAATTATTATTTTTGCATGGAAAAAAGTTTTTTTAGATTTTTTGGATCATTCCAAACAGAAAAGGTCTTTAGTGCCTTTTCTCTAAAAATGATAGTTTTTGACATATAAGCGATTAAAAATTGAAAAATTGCGAAATCGGCCATTTTTAACCGTCAAAAACTATGTGAAAAACTGAAAATTTGAATGTTGCCAAGGTAGGTAGATATTCTTTAAACATCGATTGATGAAATCCCGAAGAGTTTTTTTGCAATACAATATTCAAAACTCCTTTGTTTTTTAATTGCTAATCAAGCGTGCGCGACACTATTTTCCACCGACAGTATGGTGCAAATGAAAGGAATAAATTCGTTATTTCGTAAACTGGCGACTTTAAGGAAAAATACCGAAACAGGTCGATTTTTATTTTTAAGTTATGATATTGTGGCATATATGGTATACTAGTGACGTCATCCGCCTGGGCGTGATGACGTAATCGATGATTTTTTTAAATGAGAATAGGGGTCGTGTGGTAGCTCATTTGAAAGGTTCTTCAATTCTCTATTCAGTAATGTAAACATTTACATAATTATTTATACAGGGTGTCCTTCTACTTCTTTTTTTGTCAAATAATTTAATTTAATAAAATTTTTTTTGGACACCCTGTATAAATAATTATGTAAATGTTTATATTACTTAATAGAGAATTGAAGAACCTTTCAAATGAACTAGCATATGACCCCTATTCTCATTTAAAAAAACCATCGATTACGTCATCACGCCCAGACGGATGACGTCACTAGTATACCATATATGCCACAAATCATAACTTAAAAATAAAAATCGACCTGTTTCGGGATTTTTCCTTTAAGTCGCCAGTTTACGAAATAACGAATTTATTCCTTTCATTTGCACCATACTGTCGGTGGAAAATATTGTCGCGCACGCTTGATTAGCAATTAAAAAACAAAGGAGTTTTGAATATTGTATTGCAAAAAATTCTTCGGGATTTCATCAATCGATGTTTAAAGAATATCTACCTACCTTGGCAACATTCAAATTTTCAGTTTTTCACATAGTTTTTGACGGTTAAAAATGGCCGATTTCGCAATTTTTCAATTTTTAATCGCTTATATGTCAAAAACTATCATTTTTAGAGAAAAGTCACTAAAGACCTTTTCTGTTTGGAATCATCCAAAAAACATAAAAAAAAACTTTTTTCCATGCAAAAATAATAATTTTAGGAAAAAAACAAAAAAAAAACGTTTAAAAAATTTTTGACCACCTTTTGGTCCTGGCAACATGCAAATTTGTTAAAAGGAGTCCTTTTTGAGTAAGATTGTGCATAAAATCCGAATTAGAATATTTTTCCTAGCGGATGCGCAGTGGCTTTCTGGACTAGAACATATTCATTCACGTATAACTGAAACTATGTTTAAATTCAAAGACATCTTTTTAGATTACGTCATATAGCTTGGGACATAATATACGTTTTAAGTTTTAAGAAATACGAACTTAGAAAGAAGCTTAAAATTACCCCGCACAAACCTTATGGAAATTAGGTCCCATTGGATTTAGCTCATATGTAGGGGAGACCTGGGAGACTTTGGACACGAGGAGACAATGGACGCATTCATATTTCCCGCTCTACTGGTAGCACGTGAATTTTAGTTCCTTCCTTAATATGGCGCATTAAGCCGTTACATTGTTGACTGTATGCCGATCGACCGTGCGAAATTGGAGAAATTTGTGAAAAAATGAATATTGTTTTCGGTAAGTCTGATGTAATTTTGGATTCTCATATTGCAAGCTGCCAAATTGCATAATGCCAAAACCAATTGAGGACAAGAAGCCAATATTTCAAGGAATTGTCTATTTTAACATTTATTTGACGGAGTTCAGTTTGCAATAACTTGTTTCACTTAATTTTAGGATCAAGATCAATAATATTTTTTGCTCAAGATCAATATTTTTTACTTTTACTTATTATATACTTTTTGAGATCAGGTTTAGTTAACAGAAAAATATATATTTGCTTTAATGCATAAAGATTTTTAATATACTTTCACTGTCCATTTTCTCCCTGACTCTAGTCCATTATCCCCTCGGGTGAAGGAGACAATGGACAAGCTGCACGGTAGAATTTTTTCTGCATTAATTTTGATTGCTCTGAAGATTTTGGAATTAGACTATGAAAACAGGACAGCAGTTAATCAAGGTATACAACGAAATCGTCGTCGTTGTTTAAATAGCGTTTTTAGGGATTTCAGGGCTCCTAATGTAAAAAGTGGCCAAAGTCTCCCAGGTCTCCCCTATACATAAGGTGACCAACTGTACTCATTTACTGAGTTTTGTACTCTTTTTTCGCAAACCGTACTCTTTTCAAATCCTGTACTCCGAAAGTACTCATTTGCATAATTTTATACTCATTGTGAACGGATAGAATGGATAGTGAACTTTAGAGTATTAAATTGTTTCAAATGGACCTTTCTAAACAGTAAAATTGAATGGAAAGAATTTTCTTCAGCAGTCGAATTTGTAATGAAGGAAGTAAAAGATATTGTTATTAATGACAATTTTCTCTTTGAAGAAATTCGAAGAGTAAATTTATATTTAAATGAAGAAAAATTGAAGAAATGAAACAATGAGAAAATAGAACTTGAAAAAAGATGGGCAGAAATCTTTCGGCATTTTAGAGTAGAACATATCCCACATGAAAATTTAAAAGTTTTAATATAAATTTGCTTATGTTGTCCAGACCCTAATTAATGCTGCTGTTGAAAGGGTATTTTCACTAGGGAATGATTATTGGAGCAGTGAGAAGTCGCAACTTTCTGTAAAAATATTATCTGCCGTCTTAACAGTCAAATTTAATATGCAAAATAAAAATTGTTCGGATGTGGCTACATTATTATAGGAACCTCCTCATTTAGCAAAAAAAATCACTTCAAAGAAAAATATGTTTTTAAAAGAAAATAAAGTTTTTATGCTTTTTTTTTCTTTTTTTTTGTTTCGCCTATGAAATACAGTAGACTCCCTCTATAACGAGAAATGAAATGGCGGCCTAATTACCTCGTTATAAGAGGATCTCGTTATATCAGACAACAGTAATATTGATGTGTTTTGATATCTCTTACGTAGTTTATTAGGGGTCGATGATGAACAATGAGACCTCACCATCGTAAATTGTAAATTTCCTACAATAATCAATATCGGTCGATACACAGCAAGAAGTTTATTGCAGGCGGCGAAGCATATTACAGCAGTTACCTCGATAATAACACAGATGTTAGGAATTTCTCTATACAGCCAGATGGGGTGTTTATTTAGAGCCATTACTGCCCTAAAACAGGTAAAAAACATATTCTTCGGTTTCATTTTTTCTCGTTATAACCAAATATTCCTCGTTATACAGGGTTATAGTTCAATAGGAATTTCATGAGACTCCTAACGTACCTCGTTATAAGCGATACCTCGTAATATACGTGTTCTTTACAGAGAGAGTCCACTATACTTGCAAAGTGTACTCTTTTTTAACAAAAAATAGTTGGTCACCTTACTATACACCGTTATTAAGCGTTAACGCTCTTCGGTAGGGATCTATGGAGGAGTATCACCAAGCCGCAAGCCCTTATCCCTTGCCGTACCGTTCCTCCATAGGCCGATCAGACGCCAGTTTATTCCAGACCAAGTCGTAGATTCTATTGAATTTTATTGACCTTTTATTAATTTCAAATGACCTGGCTGAGGCTCGAACCTCGATCGCACATCCACTAAACTTGTCGATGGGCTGCGCCTCATCCAACTGAGCCGTCATGACCGACCAACATTTAGTTCATACTTTGGGAAAATACCCTTTGAAGCATCCTGATTAAAAGCTCTCCTGGGCAGATCTCGATCTAATGGAGGATTTTCAAGATATAGGGGCACAGACTCAAAAAATTATAAGAATTACCGAGTATTCAAATTCCCGGAGTTACTGGTTATCTGGCAACATGTAGAAGTTTAGATCAATGAAAAGTACCAGTAGTCTAGACTTTTTCCTGGCTATCCAATGGCGACCTTTACTTTGACCTTGACACTGACCTTCAAGGCCATGTCAAGGTTACGCATTCTTATTCGAGCAGGAACCCATGTTTCTAACTGCAACCATGAATAGAATGAATACATCTAGGGGAGTGCAATTAGAACGAAAATATGCATTGTTTCGGAAAAATTCAAACAAGCTTATATTTTTCTAAAACTTTTTTGTTAGTTTATATACATGTTAAAGTAAAAAGTTCTACTCGCAGTTTTGGCTACTAATTGTTTATTAATTGTTTAAACAATAACAATTATTTTGTATAATTAATTATAAAAATATCGTTAAATTCATCATTTTACTTTGATCAAATATTATGTTTCTATTTTGTTTTTGATTATGCTGAATTCGAATATCGTTCATTTGGAAGAAGAAGGTTACATCTCAAAATGTAAAATTTTTTTTTTATTGCATCAATACCTTCCAAATAATGACACCTCTTATGGAAAAAATAGTTACGTGTGTAAGTACACTAGTCTCCGAGAGATGGCAGATGTAACTCTTTGGTTTTCCCCTAACTTTCTCTACAGAACGTTATTCGCTTTAGAGAATACAGTTATATCCTGGAATATAATAGACAAAAATAAGTTAATTTAATTAAAAAGGTGATTTATTTTTGGGATATAGAGTTATAAGTAATAGGTTTGGATCCCGCGTATGAAAAAAATGTTGATTAATAGCAAGCTGAAAATTTGTTAATAGCTTAAGGGTATCTAGTCGGACAAACTTTGATATATGGGAACACTGGAACAGGGGAAGTTTTAATTGTGGAACAGGTTAAAATTTTGGAACGGTCAGACCACGAAAACGGCACATGTATTTTGTCCGACAGAACAGACTTAAACTCTCCGAACAGAGATTAAACTCTCATGCAAAAATCAGACTGCTATTTATTACCAAATGGGCTTTTTAATGAGTGGAACATATAGAATATGTCAAATGACAGGAATTATGACAGGTGATAAATAGCAGTCTGATTTTTGCATGAGAGTTTAATCTCTGTTCGGAGAGTTTAAGTATGTTCTGTCGGACAAAATAAATGTGCCGTTTTCGTGGTCTGACCGTTCCAAATTTTTAATCTGTTCCACAATTAAAACTGCCCCTGTTACAGTGTTCCCATATATCAAAGTTTATCTGACTAGACACCCTTAAGCTATTAACAAATTTTCAGCTTGCTATTAATCAACTTTTTTTTCATACGCAGGATCCAGACCTATAAAGATATAACCATTTTTCTTAAAAATTATAACACTAAAAGTAAACAGTATGTTCTGATAGAAGGATACTTTCTTAGTTGTAACTTTTTTTGGGATAGTTCATCATAAAAAAGAAGCAATATTATGTGCGTAAAAAGTAGTTTTGTGAAATGTAACCTTATTCTTCAAAGTTATTTTGTTATAGGTATGTGAATTATCTTTTTTTGCATTTGGTAAATTATTATAAATTAAACTGTAGTATTATTTAAGGATTAATTTAATTTAACAACAAATGCTTGTTGTCTGTCAACAAATAAAAACAATTAGGTATTACTATTATTGCTTTATGTTTCATTTTCTGTTGTATAAGGGATACGAACCATTTAATTAGTTTTTTTATGTTTTAATAATAAGTTTTATTAAATCATAATTGATATTCTTGTTCTCATGATCATTTTTCAGTGCGTCATTAATTATGACGTCATATACTGTATTGGGTGTGTCGAGACTTATTTCATGTAATTATTGACGAATCTGACAGATGCCAGAATCGTACTTCGCCATAGGTGAAAAGCTTGTGGAATTAAACTAATTAGTAATTTAGTAGATTTTATTTTTACACAATATGTTAACATGTAGGTATTTTTTATAAAGGGGAATAAAATTAAAAAGTAAACAATATTGTTAATTAAATTTATAAATATGGAAACATTCAAAAATGACACGAAACTATCCATAAACTGTATTTTTATCTTCTTCTCTAGGTGCTGTCTCCGCTTCAAAAGTTGGTAATCATCAGAGCGATCTTTATTTCTGAAACCGCGGCTCTAAATAATTCATTGTTATTACATCCAAACCAGTTCCTAAGGTTCTTCAGCCATGAGTTACGTCTCCTTACTATGGATATTTTTCTTGCATAATAACCTGGAGTATAAACTAACTTCTAACGAATTAAATTCTAAACCAAAATACAAAACTAACTTTTAACGAACTAAATTCTAAACCAAAACACAAAATAATGCACAAAAACGTTGTGAAACACAAGGGAAGTCGAATTCGAAATTTCAAAACGATAGGTACACAAAATACTGACCTGAATAATAACCGTCACTTGACTCTTTGACACTTCTAAAAATTGGCCAAAATGGACGAAGTTTTCGTCAAATGTTCGTAATACGTGTATTTGATTGGCTAGAAAAAACGCGCATTATAAATATCAACGAATCAAACGTAGGTTAGGAATAGACATCTTATGTATATAACCATTGTAATGCTGCATTATTTTTGTGTTTAATCACGGAGCTACCGCTTTTTCCGTCTCATCAAACTTAATGCATTAGAGAGAAATCGAAAAACTGTGACGCACTGAAAAATGATCATGAGATCAAGAATATAATGGCATTTTTAATAATACTTTATTAATACAATTCCTAAAATGTAACTTTATTAGCAAACATAGTGCTTTAAAAAGATAATATTTCTTTATTCAAGTAGGTCATATCTAAGTTTTTTTTCTAAACCTGATATCTTAAAAAAGAAAATTCTTGTCAGAGCAATAAAAAGATAAGAAATCTATCATACTCAATAATTAAATCCTTTAATATCAATAAACACTGCACAAAATAAATGAAATAAACTAATATGAATCTTAAATACTTTCTACTGAAAAAGTGAAAATTCCTAGCTATAACCCTCTTCTTCCAAATGAACGATATGGCATTGCAATTTGAAAATTCTTATACAGAAGCTCTTATACAGTGTGTCTGCGTAGCTAGGAACCACATGGAAAACTTTTTTATTATCAATTTTACGAAAAAAAGTTATTCTTAATAAAATGCTCTGGATATTCAAAAATCTAAAGCTCAACCATCAGATATCAAATTTTATCAATTTTATACGAGTTTGTCAAAAATATGAATTTCGTTAAAGAGTAAAGTAACTTTATACTCCAGAATACCAAAAAATGCTATTATGAAAAGTTGTTTGAAATTAGAAACTATGTCTAACTATAAAATTACATCATTCTAATAGAAAAAAAAAATTCAATTTCTTCTCAAATTACGGACACTTCATCATCATTTTATTATAATTATGATAACTATTTCATGATCACTTTTACGAAAAAAAGTTATTCTTCATAAAATACTCTCCGTGGTCTAAAATCTAAGATACAACCATCAGATATTAAAGTTTTTTAATTCTATACGAAGTATGTAAAAATTTTAATTTTTCTTCACAGTTAAGTGCCTTTATTATTCACAATATTTTAATTAGAAGGATGTACTTGAACACTAAAACATTTTTTTTAATTCCAAACAACTTTTCTTAATAACAATTTTCGATATTGTGAAATGTAAAGGTACTTTACTCTTGAGTGAAATTCATATTGTTTGAGATACCTCGTATAACATTAATTAAATTTGATGTTTGATGATTGCATCTTAGATTATATACGATGCAGAGTATTTTATAAAGAATAACTTTTTTTCGTGAGACTGATAATAAAAAGTTATCAATAGGTTCCAAGTTACGCAGACATACTGTATAAGAGCTAAAAAAATTTTTTTGCTGAACACTTATTATTGCTAAAGCTTATTATTAAATGTATTTTAGGTAAGTTTTACAGAAAAAAGTTTTGATCACTTTGTATAGACATTTTTTTAGCTGGTAATTTTCGGTTTTTGTATTACATTTTTGTTATCTTTCTTAATTTTCTTAAAAAGAGATAGTTTATTTCTTTTCTAAAGTAAAATAATTTAGTGCATTTTAAAGATTTCATCCTAAGCTTTAAAAAAGCACTTAAAAACTGTAATAGATCTGTTCAAACTTGAGTAATACCGTCTTAAAATGGTGGTAAGTCTATAAAACTACGAAGATTTCAAAAATTCCATTTTTTGAGACGCCATATCATTTGAATTAAATTTTTGAGATTTTTTTTGAATAAAACATCATTTATAAAGATGATTGAAAGGTAAGTTGTGCAAAATTGAGAGTTTTATCAGAAAAATTGTATTAGTTTTACATTTTTAAATCATTTTTAAACAAAATTCATGTAAGGCTCACTTTCCGCCCACACCGTACTTATGCCCATACATTTTATTTCTTTCTATTGTAACCGTAAGATAGCTTAAATATTCGTCTTTCATGTTCAATTTGTAAAATTTCATTTGATCCATTAGTTAAAGAATTACATTAAAATAACTCAACCGTGCACTTCGCTGTACGTTAGTTTACAGTGCGCCAATGTTTGTGAGAAGGGTGACTTTAGCGTTATAAATAAAAAATTATAGAAGATGCAGATTTAATTTTCGAAAATCCTTTATATAAGGTTTTTTCTAAAATTTTCTGAATTTTTCAATGGTCAAGTCATTTTTTTTTTCTAAAATTTATATTTTCTGAGTGTTTTAAAAAAACATCTAATTTCGTAGTTCATTTGTTTAATAAAAAATGAAGCACCCACTTCTCGAGTAAACTTTTTGATATGTTTTTTATTAAACATTTCTTAATTAAATTACAAAAAGTTCTATCTTGTTTAATTTTTTCCGAAGTGAAAATCTATATGCACTCCCCTAATCTACATTTTTGAATATGATCTTGAAAATCATGTTCAAGGTTAATTAGTTAAGCCTGGGTTTCCTCGAAAGCGGCACCGATAAACAGCGACCGTAGCACTGCGATGAATTACGTCAGATTACGGTGAAAAATTCAAGTTTCTTCACTGGGGCAATGGAATGTGCAAGCTCAGCAAGCGGTGGCTTCCAACGCATCCTTGGAAACCAACGCTATTATTTTGCATGGTACAGTTTTTTATGACGTCATTCATCGTAGTGTTACGATCGCAGGTTGTCGGCACCGCTTTCGAGGAAACCAGCGCTTTATTGGGTTAATGGGTTGTAGATTCCAAAGCAATGTAATATAAATTTGAGATTTTTCCACGGCTTAACGATACCGAATTGAATTTGACCTTGATTATGACATTTTTGATCGTATCAAGATCATGATTTTTTCTTCAAAAGGGGTCATATTTTTGACTCTGAAAAAAAGATATAAATATTCTTCTTTCGAATAGGACCCTAAAAATAGAGATGAATATTCCTTCAAATGTAGCGATTATTGATTATGTCAGTTTCGTAAATAAACGTTGATTTCTTTTTATTCTTCTTCAGCCTGTTTGCATCCACTCCTGGACAAAGGCCTCCCCATGAGCTCTCCACTCTTCTCTGTTTTGTTCTATTTGGTGCCAGTTTCTCCCCACTTTGGCTTTTATGGCGTTTAGCCATCGTTTTTGTGGT
The DNA here is from genome assembly GCF_917563875.1 of Diabrotica virgifera virgifera. Taxonomy (NCBI): domain Eukaryota; kingdom Metazoa; phylum Arthropoda; class Insecta; order Coleoptera; family Chrysomelidae; genus Diabrotica; species Diabrotica virgifera. The sequence goes on along the minus strand of NC_065447.1, from coordinate 112,819,842 downwards.
CTTCCTTTAAAAGAAAATCGTAAGGTCTAAAAGAAAATGAACATTAAGGTTTGATATTGGGTAAATCAACGTTCGACGGTCATCGAACGAGCGTTGGGAGTATCTCGGAGAGAACATATACAAAATGAAGACGTGCGAAGCAGAACGACGGTGTGCGGAGCAAGACATCAAAGCCAAAGTGGGGAGAAACTGGCAACAAATAGAACAAAACAGAAAAGTCTATAGAGCTTACGGGGAAGTCTTTTACCAGGAGTGGATTCAAACAGGCTGAAGAAGAAGAAAAAGAAATCAACGTTTATTTACGAAACTGACATAATTCATAATCGCTACATTTGAAGGAATATTCACCTTTATTATTAAGGTCCTATTCGAACGCAGAATATTTATATTTTCTTTTTCAAAAGAGTCAAAATTCCCTTTTGAATAAAAATTCATGATCTTGATACGATCAAGACTGTCATGATCAAGTTCAAATTCAAGGTGAGTATCGTTAAGCCGTGGAAAAAAATCCAACTTCTATTACATGACTTTGGAATCTATAACACAATAAATCAATAACCTTTACCATGATTTTCAAGATAATATTCAAACGTAGATATATTCATTATATTCATTGTTGCAGTTAGAAACATGGGTTCCCGTTCGAATAAAAACGCGTGACCTTGGCATGACCTTGAAGGTCAGTGTCAATGTCAAAGTAAAGGTCGCGATTGGATAGCCAGGAAAAGTACTAGACTACTAGTACTTTTCTTTGATCCTAACCTCTACATGTTGCCAGATAACCAGTAACTCCGGGAATTGACGTATCCGGTAAATCTTATAATTTTCCGAGTTTGTGCCTTTATATCTTGAAAATCCTCCATCAGATCGAGATCTGCCCATGAGGACTTTTCATCGGGATGCTTCAAGAGTATTTCCCAAAGTATGGATTAAATCCACTGGGACCTAATTTCCATAAGTTTTGTGCGGGGAATTTAAGTATGATTTAAAGGGTTGGTGTGTTGTCGAATAGGGAACGCCATGCTCATAGTGAATAATCAGGAAAAGATAATGGTATTATACTTTACAGGTGCACATTATGTGACAGTCATTAAAAAGACACACATTAAAACATAAAAATTTTATATATTTCATCTAAATCCTCAGAAAGCTCCTGGCTATGATTTGATAACATGAGAATTACTTCAGAAGCTACCTACCGAGAAAAGCAGTGGTGGTGTTAACAGTAATAATACACCAGCATACTGCGTTCTCGCTATTTTCCAATACAATGGAAATGTGCTTACGTTACTATGATTCCGAAACCTGGTAAGCCCGCAACACAAGTGAATTCAAACTGCCCTACATGCATACTTCCAGTAAAGTCAAAAGTATTAGAACGACTGCTATTACATAAAATCTAGCAGTTTGTTCCCATAAACGAAATTATACCACGACATTAATTCGGATGTAGACGTGAACACTTAACCATCCACAGAATAGTAAATATAGAACCTTTTCTGGTTACACCTCCGAGGCTTCTACAATTTGCAAGCCATAACGGATGCTAAGACTAAGGAAGATGAGGGAATTTTACAATTTATAATTCACGTCGCATTTGCTCAGTGCGGTAAAGTTTCAACGAGAATGGTTCCCTTCGTACTCCGAGTAAACATGTAAATAAAAAAATGAACAACCATTTTCAATTTCAAAATACAACCGCATCATATTCTAGTCTTATCAGAGAGTGCAGCAAGCACCTCTACCTGTTTCGAAACTTATTAGTCTATCATCAGGAGGCACATATGCTGCTCTCTCTGATCCAACCAAAACAAACCCCGGCGTGCAGTCACGGATTGCAACGAACGAAATGGCATAGATGCCCTAGCGGCAACTGTTAGCAAAAGACTAAGTTTTCAATCTAATGGCATATATTCGTAAAACAACATACTGTTACTCTACATCCCACCAGGTTGAAAACAATGGGAACCTTCTCTAGTTACACCTCCGAGCATCCGTTATGGCTTGCAAATTGTAGAAGCCTCGGAGGTGTAACCAGAGAAGGTTCCCATTGTTTTCAATCTGGTGGGATGTAGAGTAACAGTATGTTGTTTTACGAATATATGCCATTAGATTGAAAACTTAGTATTTTGCTAACAGTTGCCGCTAGGGCATCTATGCCATTTCGTTCGTTGCAATCCGTGACTGCATGCCGGGGTTTGTTTTGGTTGGATCAGAGAGAGCTGCATATATGCCTCCTGATGATAGACTAATAAGTTTCGAAACAGGTAGAGGTGCTTGCTGCACTCTGTGATAAGACTAGAATATGATGCGGCTGTATTTTGAAATTGAAAATGGTTGTTCATTTTTTTATTTACATGTTTACTCGGAGTACGAAGGGAACCATTCTCGTTGAAACTTTACCGCACTGAGCAAATGCGACGTGAATTATAAATTGTAAAATTCCCTCATCTTCCTTAGTCTTAGCATCCGTTATGGCTTGCAAATTGTAGAAGCCTCGGAGGTGTAACCAGAAAAGGTTCCCATTGCTTTCAATCTGGTGGGATGTAGAGTAACAGTATGTTGTTTTATATTCCATTAGATTGAAAACTTAGTCTTTTACAACTATTTAAATTATCACATCATACAATCTGACAGTACCTTCTTAACTACTTTTTCCAATGATACGGGATTCTTAGTAGTGGATATCTACCCTAATGTAGCATCACAAAAAGTACAATATCACTTAGATTAATTACAAAACTGGCTTAAGCGATGGAAAATAAATGTTAATGCCAGCAAATCAGTCCAAATTACTTTTACAACAAGAAAATCTGCATGTCCTCGAGTTTCTTTAAATAATACTCCGATTCCCATAAAACCAGTTGTCAAATACTCGGTATTGGATCTGGATGAAAAACTCATATAGAAAACGCATATTAAAACTAAACGGAAACAATTAGATCTTAAACTAAAAAATATGAACTGGCTATTTAACAAAAGGTCTCAGTTATCTCTTGAAAATAAACTGCTTCTGTACAAAGCTGGATTCATACCGGTTTGGGCATACGGAATAGAACTATGGGGCTGCAGTAAACCTTCTAATACGAAGATACTCCAAACATTCCAATCCAAAATACTCCATATGATAAGTAAAGCTCCATGGTACGTATCCAATCAGACACTTCACAATTATCTGGACATCCCACTAATCAAGGAAATAATAAAGAATCGTTCAATAAAATATAAAAATTGCACCACTGACCTCAACAACGAATTGATAAATAATATATTCACCCAACCACTTTCTGTAGAAACCTCGGAGGTGTAACCAGAGAAGGTTCCCATTGTTTTCAATCGGGTGGGATGTAGAGTAACAGTATGTTGTTTTATATGCCATTAGGTTGAAAACTTACTCTTTTGCTAGCAGTTGCCGTTCGGGCATCTATGCCATTCCGTTCGTTGCAATTCGTGACTGAATGCCGGGGTTTGTTTTGGTTGGATCAGAGAGAGCAGCATATGTGCCTCCTGATGAGAGATTAATAAGTTTCGAAACCGGTAGAGGTGCTTGCTGCATTCTCTGATAAGACTGGAATATGATGCTGCTGTATTTTCGTTTTGCAACGAAATTGAAAATGGTTGTTCATTTTTTATTTACACGTTTACTCTGATTGGAGTACGGAGGGAACCATCATTCTCGTTGGAACTTTACTGCGCTGAGCAGATGGGACGTGAATTATAAATTGTAAAATTCCCACATCTTCCTTAGTCTCAGCATCCGTTAAGGCTTGCAAATTGTAGAAGCCTCGGAGGTGTAACGAGAGAAGGTTCCCATTGTTTTCAATCTGGTGGGATGGAGAGTAACAGTGTGTTGTTTTATATGCCATTAGATTGAAAATTTAGTCTTTGCTAGCAGTTGCCGCTAGGGCATCTATGCCATTTCGTTCGTTGCAATCCGTGACTGCACGCCGGGGTTTGGTTTGGTTGGATCATAGAGAGCAGCATATGTGCCTCCTGATGAGAGACTAATAAGTTTTGAAACCGGTAGAGGTGCCTGTCAAATCGTAAAGTGATGCACACCGGAATATGTTTCTGAATCGCGAAGTAATTTACAAAATAGAATGAGAACAGCTGTTGACGTTTTCACTACGCTCAAACGCGCTGGCACGTCGAAGGTAGGGAGATAGGGAGCTTGTGTTACATATCCCTTCCTTCGAATTGCTATGAAGCAGGTTGGCGCCAGTGCGCTTGAATGTAGTGATCAACGGTCAACAGCTGTTCTCATTTTTTTCTGTTCTCATATTCCGGTGTGCATCATTTTACGATTTGACAGACAAAAAAGAAATTGACAATAAATGTTGACAATTTGTGAGTTTGTAACTCACAAATTACTTGACCGACCCACCTGGAATTTTGTAAATATTTTCTTTAGATATTCCTTCAGGTAACGCTGCCGAGATATTCTTTGTTTTATGCTTATTTTTTGTTTAAGAATAATAAATATGTTGATTTTCACCCTTTTTGCAATAAAAATTCGTTGTTTTGATTTTGAGTGATATCAAAAAGTCAAAAGTCGATAAAACTAAAAAAACTTGACAGCATTACCTCGAGAAACTAAAAAGCTAATAAAATATTTTTAAATCTTTTGTTTACCATGATCCAATAAGGAGTTCTGAGGTGTCTTTAAAAATTTGCCATCGTTCCCCTTTTTTGCAATATTTTTCCTTGAATTCATTCTTGAATAATCTATGAATTGTACTGAATATATGCTTATTTAATTTAAAAATAAAATAATTCTAACATTCTTTAAGAAAAATGTGCTTGAAATATTGATTTCAATCCCTACGCCCCCTCCCCCCTTAAGGATGGCTATGACACGATTTTGATAGGCAACCCATGCAAGTCGTATTTGTTTATGTGTGAAATTTAATAAAAAAATGTTTCATCCGGAAAACAGATGGATGCAGGTCTACCTATATTCGGATCTTAGACTATTGCAAGATAAATATTAATGCATTGATTTGTATCCATAATTATTGATACCATTAATTCTATCAGAAACAAACATAATGAAAATTTATGGAAAGTTTTGTAAAGGACCAATCCGCTTACCTTCAGCAGCTGCTTCAGCCGCTTTTACGGCTCCCGCAAAGGCACACATCGCTTCAGCTTTGGCAAACTTATCCACAACATCGGATAATTCTGTATCGGGTATCATTGACATCTGCGATACTGTTTCTATTCGACTGGCCGTTGCTTCTGCCATTTTATCTATAAGTGATTTGGGTAGGTTGAGATCTTTTGCGGGCATTATAGTTTCTGCCAATCCGGTGGGTAAATTTCCATTTAAAGATGTATCTCTCCTTCTTTGTAATTCCTTCTCCACTGCTCGATCAAACCTAATTAAACAATAAGTCGTAACTTTAAGGAAATTTAAAGATTCCCCTCAATTACTTTCGTCCTTATCCTTACGAAATTTTCAGTTTTAGTATTATATCACAGTAACATGTTAAAGCAAATCATCACATTTAGTCCAGGGTAATAAGGATTTTCTCAGGACACTCAAAGATCCAGGTAGCTGACTACTCTTTTAGTTATTGTAGACCTATAGGAAGAAAACCTACCTGTTTCCTGCCTAGAGTTCGCGTCCGTTTTTTAATTATTAACAATTTATTGCAAAAAATCGCGATTTTTTCGATTTTTTGCACCTTATTCAAAAGCAAAACAATTGACATAAAACTACAAAATTTAATTTTTTTTAATTGAAAACCTATTCTATGTTCTACAAAACATTGAAAAACCTTCAAAATACCGATTTTTGAAAGTTAAAAACTTATATTATTGCTTCGCAAATTGCAAAATAAATGAAAATCGATATTTGTTGATAACTTTTACTAAATTTAACTTATAGTATAGTATAGTTGATCCAAAAGATGGCATAACCCAGACATCCAAAGTGAAAGTTTTCCTCCAACACCAAAATGTTCTATATGGTCCACGTATTGTTCAGTAAAAAATTACACCATTTTGAGCGTCCGGTTTGGGAGGGAGATGGGAGAGAAGCCGGTAAATTAGTAGTTTTTTTAAGTTTTTCGTCAATATTGCTAAAACTATGCTTTAACGTAAACAATGTTATATACAAAAATGTTCTACATGAAATTTAAAACAAAAAACGTTCTATACATAATTGTTATAAAATCAACGGTTCTAGAGTTACGGAGGCTGAAAAGTCGAGGTTTTCGATACTTTTTATATTTTTTGGGCAATATTTATGCCATGTATGCAATAACTATACCAAAAACCCAGACATCCAAAGTGAAAGTTATCCTCCAACACCAAATTGTTCTATGTGGTCCACATAATGTTCAGAAAAAAGTCACACCATTTTGAGCGTCGGGTTTGGGGGGGAGAGGGGGAAGAAATCGGTAAATATAAAAAGTATCGAAAACCTCCACTTTTCACCCTCCGTAACTCTGGAACCGTTGATTTTATAACAATTATGTATACAACCTTTTTTGTTTTAAATTTTATGTAGAACATTTTTCTATAGAACATTCCTTACGCTAAAGCATAGTTTTAGAAATATTGACGAAAAACGTAAAAAAAACTACTAATTTACCGACTTCCCCCCCATCTCCCCCCCCCCCAAACCATACGCTCAAAATGGTGTAACTTTTTACTGAACAATAATATGTGGACCATATAGAACAATTTGGTGTTGAAGGAAAACTTTTACTTTGGATGTCTGGGTTAGGCCTTTTTTTGTACCAATTATACTATACTACCACCGTAACTTTGAAACCGTTCATTTTAGAAGGGTTATGCATAGGGCCTTTTTTATTTCAAATTTAATGTAGAACAATTTTGTGTAGAAGGTTGTTCATGCTAAACCGCTTAGTTTTAGAAATATTGACGAAAAACCTAAAAAAACTACGAATTTGCAGATTTCTCCCCCCTCTCCCCCAAACCCGACGCTCAAAATGGTGTGACTTTTTTCTGAACATTATGTGGACCATATAGAACAATTTGGTTGGAGGATAACTTTCACTTTGGATGTCTGGGTCTGGGTCTAACTATACCATACTATTAGAATTTTAGGGTTTCAGCCAAAGTTGGTTATTTTGGTACTTAACAAACCCTCAAAATACAAAAAGTTAAAGTTCACTTTAATAAATAAATTATTTTTATTAGATAATAATTTATTGAAGATAATTTATTTATTAAAGTATACCTTAACTTTTTCTATGATTAATAATGGTAGTCTGATTAAAAACATGGATTTTTGGATAAAATTATTTTTTCAAAAATTGTTTAAACAAATTAGATTGTTTATTAATTAGTAAATGTCAAATTGCAAATAGACAAATTACATATTTGTATTGTACAGAAAAATTACATACAAATTAAAAAAGAAAGATCAAACTATATTCAGTAGGTCCCTAGATATAGAAAATGATATTAGTTTTAAGTTGCCTTTTTTAGTTTTTGAACTCGTGCATTTGTCGGCTCCCCTTCACTTACCACGACTAGACTTACCAACTGAACAACATTTTTAAAAATTCGTGTAAAATACCAACTTTTCGAATATGTAAAATGATTTTTTCTACGGACAATATTTTTAAAGTTGTTCGAAATGCTTATAAACTACAAAATTTCAAAAGTTTGGCATTAGTATTTTTGACTATATTAGATATTTTTTATCTTTTTTAGTACATTTTGATAGTATCACGTTTCTACTTTCATTTGACATACGCAGAATTGTCCTATCTTCATTATTTTCTGTCTTATGTTAATTTTGAGGTTTTATTAAGTACCTACCCCAATACACAACTTTAGGTGAAACAGTAAAGTTCTAAGGTACTTTTAGTAAAAGGTATTAACAAATAACAATTTTCACTTATTTTGCAGTTTGCGTAGCAACAAATTAACTTTTTAACTTCCAAAAATCGGAATTTTGAAGATTTTTCAATGTTCAAAAAAATTCAATTTTGTAGTTTTATGTCAACTGTTTAACTTTTGAATGGGGTGCAAAAAATCGAAAAAATCGCGATTTTTGCACTACATTGTTATTAATTAAAAAATGGACGCGAACTTTAGGCAGGAAACAGGTAGGTTTTCTTCCTATAGGTCTACAATAACTAAAAAAGTAGTCAGCTACCTGGATCTTTGAGTGTCCCGAACATGGTCTATTTCCAGCTTATTACCCTGGAGTAATTGGTTATTTTATCAGAAGAGCAAACGGCAAATTTTTATATATAAAACGGAATGCAATCAGTTTCAGATAATAGTATATTTTTCAACGAGCATTTAATGATGGTCGTTATGAAGCGAGTATGAGGGATACGAAACGAGCCGCTTAGCGGCGAGTTTCGTATAGAGTACGATCTTCATAATGATAATTAAATGCAAGTTGTATACACGAATTTTTCTATGATCATTCACAACAAAAAATATATTCAAATTCAGTAATTTTGTAACGCAAACAAATTAAGTAGTTTGTCAGATTGTTTGCATATTGAGAACTGTCAAAGCGTATGTATTTGACCCGCCATTGGTCACTGCGCGTGTGCCACCTTCATCGCGAATGCCATATCGCGATTCTGTTGGTTAAAAATCTGTATCGTAATGAAAATCTGTATCATAATGAAATTCATTATGATACAGGTAGTGAAATCATAATTTATATATGAGAATAGAAAAATATTGTTATTAAACCGTATAGAAAAAAATATCATAAAAGAAATAAACTGAGAATAGTCATAGTAAATTAAAAAAGAGCGATGGAAAAAATGAGGAATGGCCTAAGATATTCTTCGGCAATTTATAATAATACATACCACTGCATAATGGATTCTTGCCTTTGACTTGCTATAGTTGGATCTGTGGGAGATCCGTCTTCTTCCATGATTAATTTCTGTAATAAAAAACGTGTATCTTTCTTGGGAGAAATTTCTTTTTGTGCTAATTCAGCCAGCTGATCTTTTTGCAAATTTTGAAATTTAGTATTTTCTTCTTTATCCTGAAATCCCTATGATATAATACTATATTTTACTCTAAATTTGACATGACGTTTTTGACATTTAAGTCGCTAAAGGAAAAACATATTTGGACCAATAATCATTGTTAAATGTCTGTATATTTATACAGTATGTCATGTAATAATACCTCAAAATGAAAGTAAATAATAATTATGATTTAAACTATTAAATCTGTGTAAAAAAAGGTCGATGTGTTGAAAGTTAAATTAATAGGTCTGGATACCGCGTATGAAAAAAGTTGATTAATAGCAAGCTAAAAATTTGATAATAGCTTAAGGGTGTCTAGTCGGACAAACTTTGATGTATGGGAACACTGGAACAGGGGAAGTTTTAATTGTGGAACCGGTTAAAAATTTGGAACATCAGACCACGAAAACGTCCCATGTATTTTGTCGGACAGAACTTCCAATTGATTTGTTACCCTTTCATTAAACTCTCATGCAAAAATCAGACTGCTATTTGTCACCTGTCATAATTCCTGTCATTTGACATGTTCTACGTGTTCCACTCATTAATATGCCCAGTTGGTGATAAATAGCAGTAGGATTTTTGCAGGACAATGATAGGGTAACAAATTAATTGGAAGTACCGTCCGAGAAAATACATGGGACGTTTTTGTAGTTTGACGTTCCAAATTTTTAACCTGTTCCACAATTAAAACTTCCCCTGTTCCAGTGTTCCTATACATGAAAGGTTATCCAACTAGACACCCTTAAGATATTAAAAAATTTTCAGCTTGCTATTAATCAACTTTTTTTCATACGCGGGATCCAGACCTATAAATAGAATAAAGTGTTGCTCTAAAATTATTAAACAATTTTTTATTAAGACGTTATAGCTATAGCATATTAATATACGATAGAAAGCCTTAAAAAGGAAAGAAACAACATTGTTTCTCGATGTTTAATAGGTCATTATTATCCCCAGTTAGTGCATGTGCGTAGCGTACAGATAGAATAAAACGGATAAATACATTTTCCTACACTAGGGGAGGAAAGTATGCTAAATTTGCAGTTACTCGAGCGTTATGGGGACCTATTGGGTTGTGAAGAGTAGGTCCTAAAATAGTCGTAAAATAATCAAATAAAGGACCACATACATTAGCATTAGACGATGCTTCCGTGGCCAACTTTAGACACCGCTCATCAGCTGTCTTGTGGCAGGGATAGTTTTGTACATTCCAGTCTGACATGTCGCCTGATGTAATACAGGGAGTTATATCTTCATTTGAAACTCTTCGAGGAAGTGGTGGAGAAGATGGTTTAGCAACATTCCAGTCTATTATTTTAGTTTAATCCTGTGCTTCAAAATTTCAAGTAGTAGGGAGAAAGGAAACACATTAGAGAGCTTGGGCCAAGGAGAGTGTTAAAAGCCGGACAGACTGAAGCCAAGGGCAAAAGTATTAGAAATTTCATCCCTCCTACTTTAAATTTTCAAGCACAGGACTACACTGAAATAATAGACTGGAATGTTACAAAACTATCTTCTCCACCAGTTCTTCGAAGAGTTTCAAATGAAGATATAACTTCTTGCATTACATCGGGAGACATACCAGACTGGAATGTACAAAACTATCCCTGCCACATGCAAGCTGACGAGCGGTGTCTAAAGTTGCCGACGGAAGCATCGTCTAATGCTAATATATATGGCAATCAACAGATGGATTCATCAGGAAAACATTTAAATCAAGGTTCATGCTGCCAGATTTTACCAGGAAATCACAATACAAAGTTGATGTTTAAGAGCTGGACACAAACAGATGAAAAAGAAATGTACATATGTAAATAATGTAAAAAACACACACTCATTGGTTGGTTGGAGAGAGGGGTGCGTGTGGAGCTAGAACTGGAACCACCCCCTCGTTTTGAGTTCTGGGTTGTTTAAATATTGTCATAAAATATCTAAACAAGCGAAGAGCTTCACAATGTAACAGAAAAATGAGATAACTAAATGTTTTTTAATTTATCAAAATCATCAAAAACTTCAATTTTTTATAGATTTTGATTGACCTTGCGGGATCGGAAGATATTCGTTAAATGCGTAAATCTATTTTTTTATTACTCTACCATGCAAACTGTAAATAAATTTTATTATAGCGATAAATAAAACGTTCACGAAGGATGAATAAAATTTGTTTGAAAAATGGTAAAATTTCATTTTTTCCATAATCTTTAGACCTGTTGCGGGATCGGAAGATAAATTCCGATTTGAATAATTCTTTTTTTGTTTTTCTTGTAATTACCAATCGCAACTTTTCCGCACTATAGCGACACGGAATTATCAACTTGACTTTTTTCGCACCACCCTAATGTATATGAATATAGATTAAAAAATATGTGACTGGCTAATTGACACCTATGTAGGCTATGTCATTAAAAAAAATCTCTAATTTTTTTATAAGCAATTTTTTATAAGTATCGAACATAAACAGAATTGTAGCATTTACTCTGGACTAATTAGCAAAATACAAGGAAAAGTTATTTACCAGCAATTTTATTGCTGGAATCAAATCTTATGATTGTATATATTAATAATATAATTATGCAAAGTCCGCAGATAATGTGCTGCTTTTTTTTATAAACAAAATGGCGCCCGAAAATCGTGTTTTTTTCAATTTTTGATCTATAACTCCAAAGATTTTAACTTTATACCAAAAATACTCAAATAAAAATTTACCGTAATTAAATTCTGCATAAAACGTGTTTTTCCCGATTTCTTTTAACGAAAATTTTCCCCCTGAAATGCGGGTTTTTCCAACAAAATCTTTAATTTTCAACTAAAATTTTAGATAAGTAATTGTTTATCAATAATTAAATAACTTGGTAATGTAAAAGCTCTTTTCGTAAAGATTATAATTCGAGAAGCCGATAGAAAAATTGGACTATTTAGGCGGCCTCAGGAATATTTTAAAATTATAAACAATTTTTTGGCTTATAAACAAATATATCTCGGGAAATAATAATTTGAATTAAATCCTGAAAACGGTATTGAAAAAAAGCGGCAGGCCGCTTCTTTTAAAAGCAAAAAAGTTTAATTGTGATGAGTGGTTCCTGAGATACAACCGGTCAAAATTGGACGGCATTTACGGCAACGATATAAACAATAGGATCATAATTTTAGAACCATCACCTTTTGTTTCGGTCCTCTTTCTACACACGAATTTCCATATCTTTAAAATACTCATAACATATATTATTATAATAAAAACTATCGATCTTACGAGTGAAAATTGCCAAAAAATAGCAAAATTTCAATCAAAAATTAGGTTGGAGCAAATGTAATCTCAAAGTTCAAAATGGGTACTTATACATTAAAAAAATGCATTTTTTCGGCTTCCCAGAGAGCAATTTTCTTCATTCTTTTTTTTTGTTCCCAAGTAACTCGAGTAGAGCCATCTAACTAATGCATTATTAAATCTCAAACTTGCTTTTGTTTTGATATAATAGATTAATTTTTTTATAAGAAAAGAAAACTACATATTTTTTCCAGTTGCAGACTTTTTTTAGATAGACTTTCTACAATTGTACCTATTAACGTTAAAAAGACAAATACTCTCATTTGAAAGCTGTATAATTATTATTTAATAAATCTTTATTTAAACAAATTTAAAAAATTTATAATAAATAAATTAATTTATTATAACACAACAAAAGCAACTTTGAGATTTAATAATGCGTTATTTAGATGTCTCTGCTCGAGTTACTTGGGAACAAAAAAAGAATGAAGAAAATTGCTCCATGGGAAGCCGGGAAAATGCATTTTTTTAACGTATACCGATTTTGAACTTTGAGATTACATTTTCTCCAACCTAATTTTTGATTGGAATTTTGCTATTTTTGGAAATTTTCACTCATAATAATATCAATAGTTTTTATTATAATAATAGATGTTATGAGTATTTTAAATATATGAAAATTGGGGTGGAGAAAGGGGACCGAAATAAAAAGATGATGGTTCGAGAATTATGATCCTATTATTTACATTTTTGCCGTAAATGCCAGTCAACTTTGACCGGTTGTATCTCAAGAACCACTCATCACAATTAAACGTTTTTTCTTTTAGAAGAAGCTTCCTGCCTCTTTTTTTTTCAGTACCTTTTTCATAATTTAGTTTAAGTTAATATTTCCCGAGATATGCGATTTGTTCATAAGCCAAAAAATTGTTTATAATTTTAACATATTTTTAAGGCCGCTTAAATAGTCCAATTTAAATTCTGTAAAGTACATTAGATAGATACAGTGTCTTTTTATACAAAAATCATAGTTATTTTTATGTATCTTAATTATTGTGGGTATTATAGTGACCGTAAATTTTGAATTAACAATTCAATTGTTGCTAAACTGTTGGTTCAATTTCCATTGGCTTCTGGAATTATAATCTATACGAAAGAGTCTTTTATATTACCAAGTTATTTAATTGTTGATAGACAATTACTTATCTATAATTTTAGTAGAAAATTAAAGATTTTGTTGGAAAAACCCGCATTTTGCGGGAAAAATATTCGTCTCAGTAAATCGAGAAAAACAGGTCTTTATGCAGAATTTAATTACGGTGAATTTGTATTTGAGTGTTTTTGGTGTAAAGTTAATATCTTTGAAGTCATAGAGCAAAAAATTGAAAAAAACACGATTTTTGGGCGCCATTTTGTTTATAAAAAAAGTAGCACACTATCTGCGGACTCTGCATACCTATATTATTAATATACAATCATGAGATTCGATTTCAGTAATAAAATTGCTGGTAAATAACTTTTCCCAAAAATGGCCTATTCTCCAATAATCTGCCCAGACTAATGGTAGGGGAGCCCAAGCGGGGATTTTTGCAGTTACTCGAGCGCGTCAGATTATCATATGGGGAGAAACGTGGTACCCTGCAGATGTACCTCTGCCATATATTGGCTCTTAACACAGGGGAGTTCGTTTAGGGGGGCCCGAAAAAAAAAATCTATCCATAAAAATACTCGAAATTGTCAGATTAAAATAAGGTAAGTTGAGTACATGCAAAACAGTGTATATTTAAAAAATCTGACGATTTGAGCGGGGCGTAAGGGAATTGGTGAGTCACAAAGTTTCACAAGAAAAAGGCGAATATTTCGCGAAATGAACGTCAGATCGAAAAACTAAAAACTACACGTTCAATATTTTTCAAAAATTTATCGACAGATACCAAACACGACCCCTCGCAGAGAGGGGTGGGGGGTAAATTTTAAATTTTAAATACAAATCCCGCGATATTTAGCAAAATAAACATCAGATCGAAAAACTGCAAAATACACTTATTTAATATTTTTGAAAAATATATCGAATGGTACCAAACGCGACCCCCCACGGAGGTGGGGTGAGGGGTTACTTTAAAATCTTAAATGGGAACCCCCATTTTTTATTGCAGATTTGAATTCTCTGCATAAAAATAAGCAACTTTTATTCGAAACATTTTTTCGAATTATGGATAGATGGCGCTATATTCGGAAAAAACGATTAATGGAAATGGAAAATTAAATTAAAAAATGGCAAGCGCCCGCTAAAATGGAAAATTTTACTTAACTTTTTTTGGTTTTAGGACCTAATAATCACAACCCAATAGGTCCCCAAAGCGCTCGAGTGACTGCACATTTAGCATACTTTGCTCCCCTACCATAATATAGAAAACAAATGTCTTGTTTAAAAACATTCGTGAGTGGACTCAGATATCAAATGTAGGACAATTATTCCATGTTATAGAAGATCGAGAAGCCTTCGCAATGATGATCACCAACCTCGGGTTATTTTGATAAGGCACGTTAAGAAGAAGAAGGTATTGTAGGTATAGCATAGGTAAACTTAAAGAAAAAGTATTTCATACTGCAGTTTAGATTTTAAAGATGTTTACCAACACTTACCTGGTTTGTGTAGCTAGAGTTAAGTCTCCATTCAAATCTACACTCTGGTGTCCAACCGTTTGTGGCATTTGAATTCGTGGGAGTCATAGCTTGTCTAGTAGAAGCCCTAAACTATACAAGAATATTTATGCGTCTAAAACACACAATCACAATTGACTTCAACACATCGTCGGCCTCACATGAAGAGTACAGGGGAAAAATAAGGACACTTTTTCATGAATTTTGGTTTTTCTCGCCATGTGGTAGCAAAAAATGAGTACTATCGACTAGCCTATCAATTTATGACAATAACCAGAAAGGTCAGTCTATATAAATTGGCGAAGAACCAGGATTGTGCGCACGCCACTGAACAAAAATAATGAATGTTAGCAGTTTTTTGGTGCATTATTAAATTAATAAGTTAATATAGATTAATATGATATTCATTATAGCATAATACTTGCTAGAATTCTGCTAAGAACCTTCTAAGTCATTTTTAGGTATCATAAGAATTAAACCTTTATTGGTGTTTATCTCAATATGTACAAAACGTGACATTCTTTGTTTTCCCCCTGTACTCTTCATATGAAAAGTGTTTAAGTCCCAAATTATTATCCTTAAAACCCACATTCGTTTTTTTGTGGGACTAAAGCATTTTTCACAGTTTATTTTCGGAGACTTTTATGGAGTTACGCATATTTCTTCATGATGTTCATTATTAGATGGAGTAACAAATATTAAAAATTCCTTAACTCTAAATTTTTTCCTTATTTCAAAAACTTAAAGTTGTCTAACTCCATTTTTAAAGTAATATTTTAAAAATAGACTTATCTTAATGAGAAGGCTGACGGACACTATTCTAAGTAACTGTGTCAAATAAGATAAAGTTTTAAGTCAAAATCATTCTTTAAATCAGTTTTTTTCGTCTCCTGTAAAATTTGTTAATTTGGACTTAGGCAATTTTCATATGAGGCCGACGACATATTATATTCATATTATATTCATATTCATATTATATCAGTTTTTGGGCCTACCATTTAAAAAAATTATTACCTCTCCCATGAGACTTTTTTGATTCAGTTATTCATGCCGATTCGGACAACTTTTATATTTCGGAAAATTTTTGGGAGGGAGCGTGTCGTAAATAGAGGTTTCTAAACTTTGGTGCGTCCGACGGTCCGACACCTGAAGTACCACTAAAAAATTGTTGGACAATATTACCAGTTAATTGTAAATATTTTTATCAAATAATCCTGAAAAAATCAGCTGTGAGGGTATAAATTTTATGACTCTTTATGAAGCGTGCATCCCTCCTCCCCCCAACTATTAGTCTAAGATCCGAATATAGGTCGATCTGTACCCATCTGCTTGCCGGATGAAAGATATTTTTTTTATTAAATTTCATACACAGACAAATATATCTAGCATGGGTTGCCTATAAAATCTTGTCATAGCTATCCTTAAGAGTAAACAGTAGCGATCAACAGGTAGCGAAAACGCGTTCCAAGATTGCGGCTGTATTTTTGAATATTTTTTCAAGGTATTTGGCACACATATTCGTAATATAATAAAGAATGGTGGTACAGAGCCCAATTTGAAAAATATATTAATATGTGGAAATTACTCTGTAATTAAATACAATATTAAAAAACGAGCCTGTACCGCCATTAAGAAGAACAAAAAATACACTTTCTTCAAATAAACTTGTTTATCCGATGCCTAAATTTTGTGTCATTTTGGAACTATTAATGAAATCAAAAATTTTAGTAGTTCCAAAATGACACAAAATCTCGGCATCGGATAAAAAAGTTTATTTGAAGAAAGTGTATTTTTTTGTTCTTCTTAATGGCGGTACAGGCTCGTTTTTTTAATATTGTATTTAATTACAGAGTAATTTCCACATATTAAAATATTTTTCAAATTGGGCTCTGTACCGCCATTCTTTATTATATTACGAATACGTGTGCCAAATGTCTCGAAAAAATATTCAAAATTACAGCCGCAATCTTGGAACGCGTTTTTGCTACCTGTTGATCGCTACTCTTTCCTCTTAAGGGGGAGCCGTAGGGGTTCAAATCAATATTGCAAGCAGATTTTTTTAAAGTATGGTAGAATTATTTTATTTTTAAATTAAATAGGCATATTCAATACAATTCATAAATTATTTCAGAAATAATTCAAGGAAAAATATTGAAAAATGAGCCAACGGTGGCAAGTTTTTAAAGACACCTCAAAAAACAAATGAATTTTGCGGTTGACATCAGAACTCATCATTGGATCATGATGAACAAAAAATTCAAAAAGATTTTATTAGCTTATGAGTTTTTCGAGGTAACGCCGTCGTGTTTTTTAGTTTTATCGACTTTTGACTTTTTGATATCACTCGGAAATCAAAACAACGATTTTTTTGCAAAAAGGGTGAAAACCAACATTTATTATTTTTAAACAAAAAATAAGTATAAAACAAAAAATATTTCGACAGTGTTACCTCAAGGAATGTCTAAAGAAAATATATACAAAATATTCCAGGTGGGTCGGTCAAGCAGTTTTTGAGTTACAATGTCAAGACTAGACTCTACAACCTTTGAGAAAAGCATTTTTGAAGAAAAAGCGTTAAATGTATTGTCAACTTTTATTTTCAATTTCATTTTTTGTCTGTTAAATCGTAAAATGATGCACACCGGAATATCTTTTTGAATCGCGGAGTAATTTACAAAAGAAAATGAGAACATCTGTTGACTGTTGTTCACTACGTTTAAGCATACTGGCTCGAACCTGCTGCAAAGCGAGCCGAAGGTAGGGATATTCAACACTATCTCTCTACCTCCCTACCTTCGGCTCGCTTTGCAGCAGGTTCGCGCCAGCATGCTTGAACGTAGTGAACAACGGTCAACAGCTGTTCTCATTTTCATTTGTAAATTTTCATCCGGCAAGCAGATGGGTACAGATCGACCTATATTCGGATCCCGTACTATTAGGTCTGGATCCCGCGTATGAAAAAAAAGTTGATTAATAGCAAGCTGAAAATTTGTTAATAGCTTAAGGGTCTCTAGTCGAATAAACTTTGATATGTGTGAACACTGGAACAGGGGTAGTTTTAATTGTGGAACAGGTTAAAAATTTGGAACGGTCACAGCACGAAAACGGCACATTTATTTTGTCCGACAGAACAGGCTTAAACTCTTCGAACAGAGATTAAACTCTCATGCAAAAATCAGACTGCTATTTATCACCAAATGGGCGTTTTAATGAGTGGAACATGTAGAATATGTCAAATGACGGGAATTATGACAGGTAATAAATAGCAGTCTGATTTTTTCATGAGAGTTTAATCTCTGTTCGGAGAGTTTAAGTTTGTTCTGTCGGACAACATAAATG
The DNA here is from genome assembly GCF_917563875.1 of Diabrotica virgifera virgifera. Taxonomy (NCBI): domain Eukaryota; kingdom Metazoa; phylum Arthropoda; class Insecta; order Coleoptera; family Chrysomelidae; genus Diabrotica; species Diabrotica virgifera. The sequence continues at coordinate 112,801,590 of NC_065447.1, read as the reverse complement.
TGCCGTTTTCGTGCTGTGACCGTTCCAAATTTTTAACCTGTTCCACAATTAAAACTACCCCTGTTTCAGTGTTCCCATATATCAAAGTTTATTCGACTAGACACCCTTAAGCTATTAACAAATTTTCAGCTTGCTATTAATCAACTTTTTTTTCATACGCGGGATCCAGACCTATATATGGAGTCGTAAATTATGATTATTTTTAGAGGATTGTTTGTTAAAAATACTTACAATTTACTGATAATATTGTGCCACAAATTTTACAGGATAGCAGGAAAGTTTAGAAACTGCTATGTTTATGAAACGCCCCCCTCCCGAAAATTTTTTTTCGCTATACAATAAATATATTCTCCATCACAATATCACAATAATCTTTCAAACAACTTACACACTCAAATCAATCCTGTCCAAAATCAAACCCAATAACACACAAGAGAGGTCAAAGAACTACATCTATAAAATAGCTTATGAATGCAACAATGTCTACGTCGGAAAAACTGCAGGACCACTAAATATAAGGACAAAACGAGCATGAAACGTAGATCAAAAACAGGGATTCCGACAAATCACAGCTTTGCAAATACGCCTGGGACAATTAACATTGAGAACAATGGAAAGATGCATTAATAATCATGAAGGAAACTTACTTAATAAAGAACATCGTGTAGCAAACCAATCAGCAAAGTTTTGCAGGTTTTGGTTGCTAATACCTACTTAAAGAAGGAGTGATCAACAAAAATATATCAACAATAGCGCATGAAAAAATGTGAGATGCACGTCTGCTATCTAAATACATATACCATACACTTACTACACTTGACTACACAATAGAGTACCAACACTTCCATACACAGAATCGCATAAAGCACATGGAAATAATGCAGAAACACACAGAATAATCAGAATTTCAGGTACCATATGGCATAAAACATCCACCCCTCAGATCTGTTTAGCTAAACATGGTGGTTGTTGCCTACAACACCATGGCCAAGTATGTGTCAACCTTAATTTTGTGATAATACATATCCTGTTCAACCACTTAGTGATTATTTATAGTCCAGCAACCGAAGCTTTTCACCTCGCAATTTTTACTGAATGCATCGATTTGCTTGAAAATTTGAGAATAAGTAGTGGATAGTCGAGGGATCAAAATCCCTTCCGTTTGATTTCCGTAATAACAGCTATGTCTATCTTCATATTGTTCAGTTCTTCTAAGACTTCTTGAGTTTTCTTTGAGATCCCTTGGACGTTCCATGTCGCAAAAGTCATTTTCCTTTTCCGTAGCATTTTTCGTCGTCGAAATAGAGAACAACTTAACCAAATAAGCACAGACGTAAATGCCAGAAGATATTGCTCAGTTGCATTCGTTGATATACATATTTCAGGCATTCCATTAGTTTTGACACATAGAACTGCCAAAAACTTAAGAAATTCCTACCATATCATTATTTCCACCTGTTAATACCCTACTCGTAAAATAGACATTTCCTGAAGGAACAAGGAACCGAGTACTGCGAAAAGTATCCTATATATTCAGGTGGCTTGCAAGGTAGCGTCCTTGGCCCAATACTACATATTATAACAAACTGACATGTGGTGACTTTCCAAAAACTTACATCGCTCAAAAACAGGTCGTACACACGCACTTGGCCTTCTAGATCATAATCACTCTTTTAATGAACAGTTTCATATTCTTCATACTCAAAATAAAGGCCTTCAGAAATCTTTATTAGAATCTATGGAAATTAATAAATTGAAAAATACGGATATAATTCTGAATGACCAACTTGAGACAAATTGCTCCCCACTCCTTAACCGGCTCAACCTATTCAGTTAGAGACTTTAAAATGCAGACACATAGTAAAAAAAATCACTTAAGAAAGGCACTCTGCCAAAACAGCCCTAGTAGACCAAGAGGCAGCGCTGAAAAATCTATTTGAATTTACTAAAGCTAGATTTTTCACAGTTGATTACTGTGAGTGTGTAGAGAAACATACTGCGGTCGGTCAAGCGAAACGTAGAACAGGGGTTACTGAGAGGGTATCAAAGTTGCTTTCCTACGAAGGTAATTATTTCCATTTACTAAGGCTGAAAATCGGTACACACATTCCAAATTAAATATAAATATACGCAATTTTTTCGTCCAGCATGGATTTACTTGAAATTTTCACAGAAGGTAGGGAATATCCTAGGATCATTTTCTATATCATGCCGCTATCATGCGCTAAAACCTTGGGGGTGGTTGCCACCCCATCTCGGGGTGGGAATTTTTATTACATTTTAACCATGTAATTCGATGTAAGAATTGATTCGAAGAAAAAAATGCTTTTTACATTTTCTTCGTAAAACTAATATTTTTCGAGTTATTAGCGCTTGAAAATAACAGTTTTTCGACGAAAAAATCGACTTAAGGGTTTTTTTGAGAATACATACCTCGAAAATACGCATTTATCAAAAAAACTGTAGATATCGTAATTGTATTTTTAGTAACACAAACCAAATTCTTTTCCTATAATATCTTTAAGACCAATACAAACCGAGATGCGGCATGTTGTTAGCTTTTTTCGTCAAATGCACAATTTGAAATATTCAAAGCCAAATAATGGGAAAAATAGGCATTTTTCGAGGAAAACTTAAATAATATTTTTTCAAGTATACAATTAGACTTTTCAAAAAAAATAATAAAACGTTTCTAGCATGAAAATTAAGTGACTTACAAAAAAATGTCGGTACCTGCTTTTCTCTACGAAAAAATCAGTGAAAACAACCCCCTAACTACCTTCCTCATTCAAAGTTGGTCTTCACCTTTCTGTAGTTCCTTTTATGTTTATATTATCAATACACTCAAAGAGTTTGACCTATTTAAAATGCCTAATTTTGGAAAAATATTATATCTCACTGTGTACTGATTTTCAGCCTTAGTAAATGGATTTAATTACCTTCGTAGGAAAGCAACTTTAATACCCTCTCAGTAATGAGACATCTAATAAGATGTACATCTCAGTAATAAGGCAGAATTTGCACAGTCTTATAGCTCTTTAAAAATCCTACAAAATCATTTTTGAGGGGTCTCATTACTGAGAGGGTATCAAAGTTGCTTTCCTACGAAGGTAATTAAATCCATTTACTAAGGCTGAAAGTCAGTACACAATGAGATATATAATTTTTCCAAAATTAGGCATTTTAAATAGGTCAAACTCCTTGAGGGTATTGATAATATAAATATAAAAGGAACTACAGAAAGGTGAAGACCAATTTTGACTTAGGAAGGTAGTTAGGGGGTTGTTTTCACTGATTTTTTCGTGGAGAAAAGCTGGTACCGACATTTTTTTTATTATAAGTCGCTTAATTTTCATGCTAGAAACTTTTTATTATTATTTTTTTTTTTTTGAAAGGTCTAATTGTATACTTGAAGTTGTTCTGAAGCTGTTTTCTTGTGGCATTTTTATAATCAATTATTTTAATGGGAAATAAGCCACAATTTTAACCAAAAAAATGATTTTATTAACGTTTCGAAGCCCAAATCGGGTTTCGTTGTCAAACTACAGTATTAAAATTTCAGTAGTATTTTGTATTTTGGCTCAATTTTTCTCATTATTTGGCTTTGAATATTTCAAATTGTGCATTTGACGAAAAAAGCTAACCTTTAACATGCCGTATCTCGGTTTGTATTGTTCTTAAAGATATTATAGGAAAAGAATTTGGTTTATGTTACTAAAAGATACAATTTTGATATCTACAGTTTTTTTTTATTAAATGAATATTTTTCGAGATATTCTCAAAAGACCCTCTAAAAAAGTCGATTTTTTCGTCTAAAAACTGATATTTTCAAACGCGAATAACTCGAAAAATATTAGTTTTACGAAGAAAATGTAAAAAATATTTTTTTTTCTTAGAACCACTTTTTCCGTCTAATTACATGTTTAAAATGTAATCAAAAATTCCCACCCCCGAGATGGTGTGGCAACCACCCTCAAGGTTTTAGCGTATGATAGCGGCATGATGTAGAAAATTATCCTTCGACTATTTCCTACCTACTGTGAAAATTTCGAATGGACGAAAAATTGCGAGCTCAAATGCTTCATTTCCTCAATCGACTATTGGGGCCGACCGACCGGCTCTGTCCCGTCATACAGCTGGCCGACTATAATAACTTTTATTTATATTTAATTTAGAATGTGTGTACTGATTTTCAGCCTTAATAAATGGAAATAATTACCTTCGTAGGAAAGCAACTTTGATACCCTCTCAGTAACCCCTGCTCTAGGTTTCGCTTGACCGATCGCAGTATGTTTCTCTACACACTCACAGTAATCAACTGTGAAAAATCTAGCTTTAGTAAATTCAAATAGATTTTTCAGCGCTGCCTCTCCCTCTATAGTGATATGGTTACATTTTGTGGAAGTATTGAAAACAAAAGTTTTCAGTGTTTTATTGTTAGTGGGCGCTCACAACGAGGAGCCGACCCTCGCCCCCTAGTATTACTCGTCCCATAGTATCGATCGCCAGGTAAAATAAATGCATTACATATTTTAAATCAGGGACCCGGACCGTATAGCTAAAACAGAAAACCGAACCGAAACCGATATTTTTTAGTGGACCAGAACCGAAACTGAACCCTTATTTGATATTAAATATAATTTTTGGAACTGAACCGTTAGTTAATTTTTCAAATGGTTTTATCGGTTATTTTCGGATTTGTTGTTCATAATATTGTTATTTTTGTTTTTGTTAAAGTTAATGCAAACAAGTTTGCAGTGTTCTCTACTTTTGTTAATAAATAAAAAATACATTTCAAGATATCATTTTTAAAATCAACTCAAAAACCATAAAAAACTATGTTATAATAATTTCTTCTTTTAATTCTGGCCAGCAAATGTTTCTGAAGTTGTTGAGAAAAATAAAAAATTTTGTATTTCGGAATATTGTCAAATATTTTATTTAAAATATTTAACTAAATTCATGTATTTTTAGCAAATTCTAAAATAATAAAATTATTCTATACATTGTTAACTTTTGCACCTGATCAGTGGTCACTAATAATTATTGATAATCGGTGACAAATCTTTGGAGTTGGTTGTGATGAAATAAATTGAGCCATATTGGTAGGGAAGCCCAAGCGGGGATTTTTACAGTTACTCGAGGGCGTCAGAAAATCACATGGGGAGAAACTTTGTACTCTGTAAATGTACCCTTACCATATATTGGATCTTAATACAGGGGAGTTCGTTAAGGGGTCCGAAAAAAGATCTATCCTTAGAAAATCTCGAAATTGTCAGATTACGATAAGGTAAGTTAAATACATGCAGAACAGTGTATATTTCAAAAATCTGACGGATTGAGCAATGGGTGAGTCACAAAGCTTCACAAGAAAAAAGCGAATATTTCGAGAAATGAAGTCAGATCAGATCGAAAAACTAAAAATTACGTGTTCAATATTTTTCAAAAATCTATCGAATAATACCAAACACTGCCCCCACGGAGAGGAGGGGGGGGGGGGTAAATTTTAAATAGGAACACCGCGATATTTCGCTAAACGAACATCAGATCGAGTAATTGCAACACACAGGTATTCAATATTTTTGAAAAATCCATCAAATGACACCAAACACGACCCCCCACGGAGGTGGGGTGGGGGGTTACTTTAAAATATTAAATAGAAGCCCCCAGTTTTTCATTGCAGATTTGGATCCTTTACGTAAAAATAAGTAACTTTTATTGGAGACATTTTTTCGAATTACGGATAGATGGCGCTATAATAAAAAAAAACTATTGTTGGAAATGGAAAATTAAATTAAAAAAATGTAAATTACCCACTTAAATGGAAAACTTTACTTAAATTTTTCTGATTTTAGGACCCAATTTTCACAACCCAATAGGTCCCCATAACGCTCGAGTAACTGAAAATTTAGTATACTTTCCTCCCCTACTATACAGGGTGTAACAAAAATACAGGTCATAAATGAAATCACACATTCTGGGACCAGAAATAGTTCGAATGAACCTAACTTACCTTAGTACAAATATGCACATAAAAAAAGTTACAGCCCTATGACGTTACAAAATGAAAATCGATTTTTTCGAATATATCGAAAACTATTAGAGATTTTTTATTGAAAATGTTAATGTCGCATTCTTATGGCAGGAACATCTTAAAGAAAAATTATGGTGAAATTTGTACACCCTATAAAAATTTTATGGGGTTTTGTTCCCTTTAACCCCCCCAAACTTTTATGTACGTTCCAACTAAATTATTATTGTGGTACCATTAGTTAAACTCAATCGTTTTAAAACTTTTTTGCCCATTAGTGTTTTTTCGATAAGGCCATTTTTATCGATTTGCAGCTTCTTTTTTAATATGTTTACATAAATATTTTACTTTACTTAGTCCTAAGCCTTTCTACCTTTAGGTGTAAGGCTGGTGGAGTTGAGTTTGGCATTGTAGTCTCCATGCTTTCCGATCTTGCGCTAGGTTTCTTGCACTTTCCAATGTCAATCCCTTCTTCTCGACTTCTTTCCTGATTTCATCTACCCACATAACTCTTGGTCTCCCTCTTTTGTTTTTCCCCTGCACTCTCGTTTCGAACACTCGTTTTGTTAGCCTCTCGTTCGACATTCTACACACGTGCCCGAACCATCTAAGTTGTCCTTCTACTATTTTTTCATTGATTGGTTCTAGTTTTAGGTTTTGTCTAATTGTTTCGTTTCGTATTTTGTCTGTCCTTTTTCTGTTTGCTATTTTCCTCAGGAACCTCATTTCCATAGCATTGACTCTGGATTTTTGTCTCCCCGTCAATGTCCATGTCTCGCTGCTATACATGATTGTTGGTCTAACTACTGATTTAACGACTGCCGTTTTTACTTTTTCCGGTATCCCTTTTTTCCCAAAAAATGTTGTTTTCATAGTGTTAAATAAGCTTCCTGTTCGTCCCATTCTCTCGTTTATTTCCATGTCTTGTTTACCATTTGATTCGATTATTACTCCTAGGTATTTAAAATATTCCACTTGCTCTAGTTGTTTCCCGTCTAATTCTATTGCGTGTGTCTTCCTCGTATTTGAAATTATTATTGTTTTTGTTTTCTCTGTATTAATTTTCATATTTATGTTTGATAGTTCTTCTTCTAGGATTTCAAGATTGTTCTGTAAGTCTTCTCTGTTTTCTGCTATCAATACCATGTCGTCTGCAAATAGTAGCTCCGATAGTTGAGTCTGTTTCATTTGCCAGTATCCTAATGTTAGTTTTCTCATTCTTCTCTTGGCTTTCTTTATCGCTTCATCCAGTACCACTGAGAATAGCAGTGGACTCAGCACGCATCCCTGTTTGACGCCTTGACTTGTAGAAAATTCTCTGGATTCCTCGTTATTGGTTCTTACTGTATTTGTATTATTTTTGTACATATCCTTTATTACTTCTATTATGTGTCTGTCGACTCCCCTTTCTGTTAGTGTCTTCCAAACGTCCTTTCTTCGGATTCTGTCAAACGCCTTTTCCAGGTCAATGAAGCACATATGTATCTCTCTATTTTTCTTGATTACCTTCTCACTTACTTGTCTTAATGTGAATATTAGGTCTTGCGTGCTTCTGTCCTTCCTGAATCCACACTGTGTGTCTTCCATAGTTGTTTCTATTTGTGTTTTTATTCTTGTCTCTAGTATTCTTGCTAATACCTTCCCAGGGATACTTGATATGGTGATACCTCGGTAATTATTACAGTTTCTCTTGTCTCCCTTTTTGTGTATTGGTAATATAATGTCTTTCTTCCAGTCCTTTGGTAATTCTGCTCTATTTATGATATCATTCATTAGTTCTTTCATGCTATCCATTCCCTCTGTCCCCATGAATTTTATCATTTCCGGGGTGATATGATCCTTGCCTGGTGCTTTGCCCAGTTTTACTCTTTCTATTGCTTTCTCTAATTCCTCTCTTGTTATGGATTCCACTTGTTGTTCTTCATTCCTTTCTTGTATCTCCCCTATGTTGTCCTTGTCTACATGAGTTAGCTCTTTGAAATGTTCTCTCCATCTTTCCATTATTTGTTTTTCTTCTGTTAGTACGTTTCCATTCTTGTCTTTTATATTCGGCATCGTGTGCTCTTTCTTTTGTCTGAGTTGTTTTAATGCGCCGTAGAAGAGTTTTTGGTTTTCCCTATAATTTTTTGTCATTTTTTGTCCAAATATCTCCCATGACCTTTCCTTTCCTGCTTTCACCGCTATTTTAACCTCTTTCCTTTTTTCTTTATATGCTTCGTAATCTTCCGGGTGTTTTGTGCTTAGGTATCTTTTCCATTTGTCTTTTTTGTTCTTTATTTTCTCTCGTATTTCTTCCGTCCACCATTCTGTTCTCCTCATGTTAGTGTTTGCTATTTTTGCTTTCCCGCAAGTTTCCTCAGCTGCTTTGATTATGCTGGTTTTTAGATATTCCCATTTTTTTTCTATATTTGTATTTTTTGCCCTACCTTTCAAAGTATTATCTAAGTTTTCTTGGAATTTCTTCTTATATATTTCCTCTTTTAATTTGTAACTTTTTATTTTTTCATTTACTACCTTTCTTCTCTTTTCTTCTTTTTCCTCTGTTGTTCTCATTCTCATTATTACTAGATGGTGGTCACTGCCAATCTCCGAGCCTCTTTTCACTTTCGTATCCTGTACTCTTTTCCATTTGTTGCTGCTTACCAAAAAGTAATCTATGATTGATTTTTCGTTTCTGCTGTCTTGTACTCTCGTGTATTTGTGTACTTCTTTATGTTTAAATTTTGTATTTGTTATAACTAGTTTATTCTCCATACATATTTCTATTATTCTTTCACCATTTCTGTTTAGCATTTCTTCTCCTTCTTTTCCCATGCACTCCTCTATTCCGCTGTTGTTGTTTCCGACTCTACCGTTTAGATCTCCCATTACAATTATGTTTTCTTCCCCATTATCAATTTGCATTTGGAGCTCCTCGAAAAATGTATCTTTCTCTTCCTTTCTTGCATCTTCATTTACTCCGTAGGCTGTTATTATTGTCCATATTTCTTCGTCCATCAGTTTAATTTTCACCGATAATATTCTCTGGTTAACATATGTTTCTTCTATAACGTGTTGTAGTCTATTCGGTGCAATTATTATCCCGACTCCTTCTTTTGCTCTCTCTTTTGTATCCGCTCCTACCCAAAGTAACCAATATCCTTTGTGTATTTTCTTAAGACCTTTTCCTTTCATCTTCGTTTCTGTTATTCCTAGTATTTCTATTTTTTGTCTTATCATATCTTCTACCAGTTCTTCCTCTTTTCCATTGATGCTTCTCACATTCCATGTTCCCATTTTTATCTCTCCTTTTTTCTGCAATCTAGCTTTCCCCTTTTTCCTATTTTCATCCTTGTTTACCTTTGCATCATCTTTTTCCCTATCGCTTTTCCCATTCATTGCCTTGGTTGTCATTGTTGTGGGTCCGGTCTCATTATTTTCTTTTAGTTTTTTGAAGTCCCTTCCCCGATATTTCTGTGAGTTAGTATAAGTTTCTCTTTATTATGGTCCCATTTCCACTCCTTTCCATTAATCTCCAGTTTCATATATCCTATCTTCGTAGTATTACCTTTGTCTTTTTCTTCTTTTGCCATTTTCCTAATTTTTGCTTGTATTTCCCTTTCCTTTCTTGTTAAATCTGATTCTATATACACCTTTTGTCCCTGTAGATTTTTCAGTTTTCCTTTGTTTTTTAGTACACTCATCTTATCCGTTAGGTTTTCCATTTCTGCTACAAAGATTTGGTCGCCGATCTTCACCGCTCCTCTCAGTCTGACCTCTAATTTCAGATTTCTTCCTATGAAGTGTTCTACTGACTCCTTTACAGGCTTTCCGTCGGTAGCATCTAGTGTTAGGCCTTTTAATACTATATTATTTCTCCGTCTATCTTTTTCCAATTGTTCTATTCTATTGTTTGCCATTTTTAAACCTTCTTCCAATTTTTCGTTTTTTTCTTTCAGCTCCTTAATATATTCCATCGTTTCTTTTTGGTCTTTCCGTATGGTTCTTATTTCTGCCATCATTTCATCATTTTTCCACATAACTTCCCGCATCATTTTTATCATCTCTTCATTTGTGTCGTTGCTTTTATTCGGTGTTCGTCTCGTCAGGTTACTCTTTTCAAAATATAATTTATCTTCTTTATATTTTTTCTTCTTAGATTCTTCGTCGCCACTATCAGATAGTTCTTCATTCTTTCTATAGGTTTCCTTTCGGATTGTTCCTGTTCCGCCACTGGCCATTTTAAATTAAATGTTAACCTCAGCACTAATATAAATATTATTATTATACACTTAGAAGTTTATTTTTATTTCGCACAAGAACGCTTTTTAAGTTTAACGATTATCGATAACGATAGGTCTTTTAAAAAACCGGTGTTTTTATTGTGATAGGTTTCGAATTCGAAATTACCTTATCGCCAATACACCTGCCACACGACCTCTCGCCTCGCTTGCCAAACTCGAACTCCCATAAATATTTTATGGGGGTTTTGTTCCCATAAACGCCCCAAATGTTTGTGTACGTTCCAATTAAACTATTTCTGCGGTACCATTAGTTAAACACAATGTTTTTAAAACTTTTTTGCCTCTTTGTGTTTTTTCGATAAGGCACCTTTTATCGAGATGTCTTTTATCGAGATGTAGCTTCTTTTTTAGTATGGTTCAAAATATACCCAAAAATATAAATCATAAATAAATTTTCATATTATTACCTAGTCTCCATAATCGTACTTAACCATATAGAAATATGTGGTGAATTTGACAATTTTTCAAAATATCTCGATAAAAACTGATTTTTCGAAAAAGTATTAAGAGGCAAAAAAGTTTTAAAAACATTGTGTTTAACTAATGGTACTACAATAATAAAATAGTTGGACCATACACAAAAGTTTGGGGGGGTTTAAAAGGAATAAACCACCATAAAATTTTTATGAGGTTTTTAAATTTCACTATAAGTTCTTCTTCAGATGTTCCTGTCATAAGAATGTCACATGTCCATTTTCATTAAAAAATCTCTAATAGCTTTCGACATATCGGAAAAAATCGATTTTTATTTTGTAATTCAAAGGGCTGTAACTTTTTATCTGTTCACATTTGTACTAAGGTAAGTTAGGTTGAATCAAAATATTTTGGGTCTCAGAATATGAAATTAAATTTATGACCTGTATTTTTGTTACACCCTGTATATCTTACATAAAAAAAAATTAATGTTGTTCTGAAGCTATTTTCTTGTGGCATTTTTATAATCAAGTATATTCAAATGGGAAATAAGCCACAATTTTACCTAAAAATGATTTTATTAGGTAATAAATAATTAAAATAAAATCATTTTTAGGTAAAATTGTGGCTTATTTCCCATTTGAATATACTTGATTAAAAAAAATTTATTTACTTAGTGAAATTACACCATATATTTACTTTTTTATCAGACTGTGAAATTGAAAAATTTGTAGGAACCAAAGAAAACCGTTTGGACCGAAAAAATTTGTCAGACCCGAATCGAAATATTTTAACCAAACGGGAACCGGACCGGACCAAAAAAATTGAATTTTACTAGAACCAGAACCGGACCGGAACCTTTTATTTCATTTCGTTTCGGGTCCCTGTTTTAAATGCGAGCATTCGCGAAAATGAAGAGTACGATACTATGCTCTAGGCTAGGATACGATGCGATGGTCTCCGTTATGAACGCACGCTTAGAAAAAATACAATAGTTCATGTGCTGAGAAGAAAAAGATATGAACTACTTTAAATCATATTGGAAGGTAAAGTACAGGGCAACAGATCAGTAGGAAGACTCCAGAACTCGTGGCTGAAAGACCTGAGGAGACGGTTTGACTGCTCGTCCGCAGAAATTTTTGCGTGCAGCAGTTTCCAAAGCTATAATTACCATTTGGATCGCCAACCTTCGAAAGGAGACGGCGTAATAAAGAGAAGAAGAGATTCTAAAATAAGATTCTGCGTGCCCAAAGGGGTGCACAACGTTCCCCTAGAATGCGTCAATGAAGCCTTACAATGTTTTAGTGCGAAATACTGTGAACGAGTACTTGTGCACCCTAATGTGCTGGCAAGACAATAATTAAATGCGTACGACCTTTCCGAAGTGCGTAGGCTGAAACGATTACTGTCTTCCGACCTGCCTTCAGGTTCCAATCAAACTGGTGCAGAGCAATTAGACCAATTAAATCTTAATTTTAGATTAGTTTTACGTAGGTTACTCACTGTCAGTATTGAACACAATAAATATTTATTGTTTATGTGGGCAGATTGCTGTACTCGGTGGAGTTTACTATTTTTATTGGAAATAAGCCACAATTTTACTTTAAAATAACATTATTTTGACGTTGCGATTTTAAAACAAACATATTTTAAATAGTGCAGCCGATATGTGAAACAATTGTGCATTTAATGATAGAAGTATATAATTTGGACCACATATACTGCACATATAAAGGTTCAATGAACGAGACTTCAGATTTCAACAAAATTTGGTATATAGGTCTTTTTTGATGTATAAGATCGAGGTCTTGAACCGTAAAGGTAGACTTCCGCACCAAGCGACCGAGACAGGAGACCGCGACAGGCGACAGATAGGTCGCGATTAGACGATAGTTGGTCGCGATTAGACGATAGTTGGTCGCTGGTCTCTGTCGCGGGCTGCAGAACTACCCTGATATAATTGCATTGAGAGCAGTCGTGGGGAGACCTCGCCTATCTGTCGCCTGTCGCGGTCTCCTGTCTCGGTCGCTTGGTGCGGAAATCTACCTTAAGAATCGGTTTACCAGAAGTTGTGTTTTTCCTGGTTTTTATGTAAAAATATGCTGTTTTTTCTCAATTCTTTCACCCTGTATGTATTAATTTTTCAAAAAGATAATACCACCATTGAAAAGAGCGTAAAAATATTTTTTAGGAAATATCTTTAACTTTTTAGTTATGTTAATTACCATTTAATAATAGTCTGGGCTGATTATCGGAGAATAGGCCATTTTTGGGAAAAGTTATTTACCAGCAATTTTATTGCTGGAATCGAAATATAAGATCCTATATAATAATAATATAGGTATGCAAAGTCCTCAGATAGTGTGCTACTTTTTTTATAAACAAAATTTGTTTTTTTTTTTCAAAAAAGTGTTTTTTCAATTATTGCTCTATAACTCCGAAGATTTTAACTTTACAACAAAAACACCCAAATAAAAATTCACCGTGATTAAATTCTGCATAGAGACGTGTTTTTCATGATCTGCTCCGACGAAAATTTTCCTCGGAAAATGCGGGTTTTCCCAACAAAATCTTTAATTTTCAAGGAAAGTTTTAGATAAGTAATTATCTACCAATAATTAAATAATTTGATGACTTAAAAGCCTTCTTGGTTTAGATTATAGTTCCAGAAGCTGGTGAAAATTAAACTAATATTTTAGCAACAATTCAATTGTAAATTAATAATTTACGGTCGCAATAATAACCAAAATAATTATGATACACTGATCAAACTTTGAAATCTTATAAAGATGAGATGCCTATTTAACATTTTGTCGACAAAATATTATTTTTTTATTTTTTTGCAAAATCTTTAAATGTTTAAAAAAAAATAGTTATAAACAAATTAACGTTTCTCAGAAAGTTTTTATTATATTATAATTTTAAAAAATAGCTAAAATGCGTATTTCAAATATCTTTAAAATGAATGCTTTAAAACTTTTTTGCCACCATTTGCAAAAAAGTTATGAAACAGCAAAATTAACATACGATTACTACGGTGTTTATAATTTTTGTTATTCTTTCAAAGCGTAAAAGTGAGTTTAAAGTACAAGCTAATTATTTACAAAAAAATATCGATTATCAGTTTAATGGTTATATTTTCATTAAAGATTATAAATATATTTCTTTGTAATTTACACGCGTGAAAGTAGACTAATACAGTACTGTAGCTAAAATTTTCACTCGGAGCGACGACCGGCCGCACAACGTACACTTTTAATAAATAATGTATGCTGCGTGTCAGTCGCTTCGAGTGAACATTTTAGCTCCGACTATATATCAGGCCTACTTTTGCGCTTAAAATTACAAAAAAAAAGGATTTTTAATCTTTGAATAAAATATAACCATTGCACTAATTTTTGACATTCTTTGTGATTAATTAGTTTGTACCATAGACTCACATTTAAGCTTTGAAACAATTAAAACAAATTATAAACAACGGAGCAATCGTATATTTATTTTGCTGTTTCATAACTTTTTTGCAAATGGTTGTAAAATTTTTTTAAAGCATTCATTTTCAAGATCTATGAAATACGCATTTTAGGTATTTTTAAAATTAGAATATAATAAACAATTTCTGAGAAATGTTAATTTGTTTATAATAATTTTTTTTTAAACATTTAAGGATTATGCAAAAAAATGAAAAATTTATATTTTGTCGACAAAATATTAAATAGGCATCACACCTTTATAATCTTTCTAAGTTTGATCAATGTCTCATGATTATTTTGGTTGTTATTGCGACTGTAAATTGTTAATTAACAATTGAATTGTTGCTAAAATATTCGTTTCATTTTCACCGGCTTCTGAATTTACAATCTATATCAAGAAATCTTTTATTTCACCAAGCTATTGATAAATAATTACTGGCCCAAAAAATTTATTTGAAAATTCGAGATTTTGTTGGGAAAACCCACATTTTTCGAGGAAAATTTTCGTCGGAGTAAATCGGAAAGAACTTGCCACTATGTAGAATTAAATTGGGGTGAATTTTTATTTGAGTGTTTTTGGTCTAAAGCTAAAATCTTCGGAGTTATAGAGCAATAATTGAAAAAAATACGATTTGTCGGCGCCATTTTATTTATAAAAAAAAGTAGCACACTATCTGCGGACTTTGCATACCTATATTAATAATACATAGGATCTTATAATTCGATTCCAGCAATAAAATTGCTGGTAAATAACCTTTCTTTGTACTTTACTAATTAGACCAGCGTATTATAATTATTTTTTTTCAAAATTTAAAGATTATGCAAAAAAAGAAAAATTTATATTTGTCGATAAAATATTAAATATGCATCTCATCTTTATAATCTTTATAAGTTTGATCAATGTATCATTATTATTTTGGTTATTATTGCGATCGTAAATTGTTAATTAACAATTGAATTGTTGCTAAAATATTCGTTTAATTTTCACCGACTTCTGGAATTACAATGCTTCTGGAATTACAATATATACCAAGAAAGCTTTGATGTCACTAAGTTATTTAATTATTGATTAATAATTACTTACCTAAAACTTTATTTGAAAATTAGAGTTTTTTTTTAGGAAAACCCGCATTTTTCGAGGAAAATTTTCGTCGAAGCAAATCGTGAAAAACGGATCACGGATCTCTATGCAAAATTTAATTGCGGTGAATTTTTATTTGAGTGTTTTTGTTGTAAAGTTAAAATCTTCGGAGTTATAGAGCAATAATTGAAAAAAAAAATAGGATTTGTCGGCGCCATTGTGTTTATAAAAAAAGTAGCACACTATCTGCGGACTTTGCATACCTATATTATTAATATATAGGATCTTATAATTCGATTAAAGCAATAAAATTGCTGGTAAATAACTTTTCCATGAATTTTGCTAATTAGCCCAGAGTATAAATGCAAAACGTATCTTGACATGTACCTATATGCGGCAGATTCGTGCAAATATTATAAGAATTATTGTGCAATTAATGGTAGATGGGAGGTAAGGGATCGGACTTAACAACAATACATTAATCGATCCAAAAGTCAACCTCACCTGCACGAGTGGTAGTCTAAAATTACCTGGTGCCTCCTGCTACATAACAGACGAGGCTCTGGCGACCGAGTATGAGCGGGATAACCATACAACAGTTACAGGGAGTCAAGGAAATGTGATCCCTACAACTCACCAACCCGCCTGGCCAGCGTGGTGTTTTATGGCTATTTTCCCCAAACTAGCAATGTCGAACTTACAACAAAGCGGAAATGGACCCCAGGTGGGTAGGAGAAATCCGGAGTCCCACATCGGGAAACCGATCAGCCTCATGGATTCTGGGGGAGGCAAAAGCTCGACAAGAACGAATCGGAGAAAACGGAAAAAGAAGGAATCCAACAGAATACATATAGCCACATATAATACAGATCCATGGCTCAAGATGAAAAGTTGTACGAACTCGAAGAGGAATTAACTAAAATCAAATGGGACATTGTAGGATTGTCAGAAGTCAAAAGAAGAGGAGAACTGTGTATAGACCTGGAATCAGGAAATCGCCTCTATTACAAAGGAAAGGAGGAGGAAACATATGGAGGAATAGGATTTCTGATCAAAGAGAAAATTAAACAAAACGTAATCGAGTATAAGAGCATATCAGATAGAGTAGGATATATCATACTAGAAATTAACAGGAAGACAAGAATGAAACTAATACAAGTATATGCTCCAACAACACATGATGAGGAAGAAATTGATAACTTTTATGATGACATCACCACAGCAATGGAAAACAAAACTATAAAAACAACAATCGTTATGGGAGATTTTAACGCAAAAATCGGAAAGAAAATGGAAGACTCAGAAAACAAAATAGGAAACTACGGACTTGGATCAAGGAATATTACGGGCGAAAGACTACTAGAATATTTGGAACAACAAAACCTTCATGCAATAAATACATACTTTAATAAGAAGCCAAACCAAAAATGGACATGGGTCTCCCCAAATGGGGTGACAAAAACTGAAATAGACTACTTCCTCTGCCAAAATAAACAAATCTTCGAAGACGTAACTGCACTTAATAAATTCTCAACTGGCAGCGACCACCGCATACTACGAGCCAAAATAGAAATAAGCAAACTAGCGACGCAGAAATCTAGAAGAAAACCAACGGCTATTGACCATAGCAGAATAAGACGAAACGCAGAAGAATATAGACAGACTTTAAGGGAAAACTATAATCAACAAGTAGCAAAGGAAGAGTCAGAAATTAATAAGATCAATGAAGAACTGAAAGAAAAACTCTTGGAAGCGGGAATGAAAACTGCCAAAAAACTAACAACAAAAGAAAATAGATTAAGTAGCGGGACAGTTAAATTAATGGAAAGTAGACGAAAACTAATAAGCGAAAACAAAAAAACACAGTAGAATACGTAGAACTAAACAAACTTATTAGAAGAAAAACCAGAGAGGATCTAAGAAAACACACTGAAAATGAAATCGAGAAAGTAATTGAGAGAAATAAGGGCCTAAAATTCTTACGACCAAATTTAGGGAAACCACTACTCATTTCAATAAAGGATGAAACAGGACGGGAAGAGAGGAGAAAAGATAAGATAGAAGAAGTAAAAAGGTTTTATAAAGAACTATACACCTCAAAGAAAGACGCAAACTTTAACACTCAGGAATATATCAAGAAAACAATCACGAATGTAAACTCAGAAACACTACCAAAAATAGAAAATTATGAAATAGAAGCAGCACTATCACAATTAAAGAACAACAAAGCACCAGGACCAGATGGAATCCTTGCTGAAATGTAGAAAGAAGGGAAAGAAGAAATCTTACAAACATTAAGAAATCTGTTTAATCAGTGTCTACATAAAGGAGAAATACCCGACGAATGGAACGAAAGTCTTACAATCCTGCTATTTAAGAAAGGCGACAGAAAAGACATAAAAAATTACAGACCCATCTCACTGCTGTCGCAAACGTATACACTATTCATGAGGATTATCAACAACAGACTAACACACAAATTGGACTCGTATCAACCCGTAGAGCAGGCAGGATTCCGAAAGGGATATAGCACCACTGACCATCTTCTAACAATTAGGACACTAATAGAAAAAGCTAACGAATACCATATAGATCTGCACTTAGCGTTCGTTGACTACGAAAAAGCATTTGACAGCGTGGAAATGTGGGCAATAGAAAAAGCTATAAACAACTGTCGAATAGATTCCAGATACAGAATGCTAATACATAATATATATAAAAAAGCAACAATGACAGTACAATTGGAAGAAACCACAAAACCCATACCAATTAACAGAGGAGTGCGACAGGGAGATGTTATTTCTCCTAAACTATTTACATTAGCACTGGAAGATGTTTTCAAAACAATGGAATGGACAAACATGGGAATAAACATAAATGGAAAGAAACTAAACCACCTAAGATATGCAGACGATGTAGTAGTCATAGCATCAAGTTTTTAAGAACTACAAACCATGCTAACCGAACTAGCAAATGAATCCGAACAAATAGGTCTAAAAATGAATTTTGCCAAAACAAAAACAATGACAAACACACAAGACAATAGAAACGTAATACTAAACGACACCACAATAGAAGCGGTTAATGATTATATATATTTGGGAGAGATTATAAAAATAAATAAGGAAAACCAAACAGCGGAGGTAAAAAGAAGGGTCAGATTAGCCTGGACAGGATTTGGAAAATTAAAATGGGTCCTAAAGAATAAAAAAATACAAAAATACTTAAAAACAAGAGTGTTTGACCAGTGCATACTCCCAATTCTCACATACGCATGCCAAACATGGACCTTGACCAAGGCAAACATGGATAAAATTATAAAGACACAAAGAGCCATGGAGAGAGCAATGTTAGGAGTAAAATTGACAGACAAAAAGCAAAACAACTTGGTCAGAAATAGAACAAAAGTCAAAGACGCAGGTCAACATATAACCAGGCTAAAATGGAGCTGCGCAGGTCATAACGCTAGAGAAACGGACAATAGGTGGAATAGCACGATACAACAATGGAGACCATGGACAGGAAAGAGAGCAAGAGGACGACCCCAGATGAGATGGGGAGACGACATTAAAAAGATAGGAGGAACGCACTGGAAACAGAAAGCACTAAACAGAAGCGAATGGAGGAAACTGGGGGAAGCCTATGTTCAGAATTGGACGAATTAAAGGGCAAAAGAATGGTAGATGCATATAATTTGGACCACATATACTACACATTGTACATATAAAAAGGTTCATATTTAGATACGAGGCCATCTCAGTTTTTGTTCCTTTTACAAAAATGGCGGGCATTCAAAATGGCCACTATAAATATGTGACTAATAGCACGATAACTTTTACACGAAACGTCAGATTTTAACCAAATTTGGTATATATGTTCTTTTTTTGATGAATAATATCGAGGTCTTGAACTGGAGAATCGGTTTACCAGAATTTGTGTTTTTACTGTTTTTTTTTATGTAATAATATGTTGTTTCTTTTCCAATTCTTTCACTCTGTATATATAAATTATTTAAAAAGGTAATAACGCCATTGAAAAGAGTGTAAATATATTTTATAGGAAATATTTTGAACTTTTCAGTTGTGTTAATTACCATTTAATAAATGCATAACGTATGCTCACATGTACCTATGGGCGGCAGATTCATTTTGAATGCCCGCCATTTTTGTAAAAGACTAAATCTGAGATGGCCCCATATCTAAATTGGAATCTTTGTAACTGTAGTATGTGTGGTACAAATTATATGCTTCTACCATTAAATGCACAATAAGTCTTATATTATTATTTGCACGAATCTGCCGCACATAGGTACCTACATGTGAAGATACGTTATGCATGTATTAAATGGTAATTACTATAACTAAAGAGTTCAAAATAATTCCTAAAATATATTTTTACCCTCTTTTCAACGCCGGTATCACCTTTTTGAAAAATTAATATACAGTGTGTCAATTTTAAAACTTACAATGGCTATATCTCACGAACAAAAGCTGATATCGAAAAATGCTTGAAACCGTTTCTAGGATAGTAAGGGGGAACTAAAATGACATGAAAGAGAACTCACCCCCATCAACCCCCTAGGCCCCACCCATCACAACCAAAAAAGTTTAAATTGCAAACCCCTACTTGTGATACATCATTGAAAAGGCTATAAAAAATGCTATTCAATGGTATAAATAATAATTATACAGGGTGAAGCAATAATTGTGAAACTTTGGCTTAAATGAAAAATTTAATAAGGTTTTGTTGAATTACAAATTTATTAAAAATGTCAATTAAGTAAATATTTAATGTGAATTCCGTTGTTTGGTAAACAATAATACAGCCTATTTTCAAATTCTGCACGAAATTTAGCAAATGTTCTAGTAATAGGGCGACATACTTGAGTAATTCTTCCTCGGAATTCCCCAAGTGAAGCAAGTTGAGTTTTATAAGCAGTTGATTTAGGGTAACCCCATAGAAAAAAGTAATATACTATCCTACTATAAAAAGTACTATCCAATGGTATAAATAATAATTATACAGGGTGTTAATATCAGCTGGCTTACTATGACTTTTGTATTTGTAATGCTATCTCCCGGACTATTATTTTAAATGGTAAGTGTCCGCTCGTACTTTTTTTTTTGTTAATTAAAACTTAATTTGCCATTTTTGCCATAAATCAGTTGTTTATAAAACTTAACTTGCGTCACTTGGGAAATTGCGAGAAATAATTACTCAAGCATGTCGCCCTATTACTAGAAAAACATTTGTCAAATTTCGTGCAGAATTTGAAAATAGACTGTATCATTGTTTACAAAACAACGGAACCCACTTTGAACATTTACTTATTGACATTTTTATCAAATTTGTTGTTCAACAAAACCTCATTAAATTTTTCATTTAAGCCAAAGTTTCACAATTATTGCTTCACCCTGTATAATTATTATTTATACCATTGGATAGCATTTTTTATAGCCTTTTCAATGATGTATCACAAGTAGGGGTTTGCAATTTAAACTTTTTTGGTTGTGGTGGGTGGGGCCTAGGGGGTTGATGGGGGTGAGTTCTATTTCATGTCATTTTAGTTCCCCCTTACTATCCTAGAAACGGTTTCAAGCATTTTTCGTTTTCAGCTTTTGTTCGTGAGATATAGCCATTGTAAGTTTTAAAATTGACACACTGTATAAAGGGTGAAAGAATTGAAAAGCACAACATATTTTTATAAAAAAAAACAGTAAAAACACAAATTCTAGTAAACCGATTCTTCCGGTTCAAGACCTCGATATTATTCATCAAAAAAAGAACCTTATCCCAAATTTAGTTGAAATCTGACATCTCGTTCAAAAGTTATCGTGCTATTAGTCACATATGTATAGTTGCCATTTTGAATGCCCGCCATTTTTTGTAAAAGGAACAAAAATCGAGATTGCCTCGTATCTAAATTTGAACCTCTATATGTGTAGTATAATATGTGGTCCAAATTATATGCTTCTACCGTTAAACTCACAATAATTCTTATAATATTTGCACGAATCTGCCGCATATAGGTACATATGAAGATACGTGTTGCACTTAATAAATGGTAATTAACATAACTAAAGAGTTAAAAATATTTCCTAAAAAATATTTTTACGCTCTTTTAAATGGCCGTATTAACTATTTGAAAAATTAATACATACAGGGTGAAATAATTGAAAAAAAAACAACATATTTTTACATAGAAACCAGGAAAAACACAACTTCTGGTAAACCGATTCTTCCGGTTCAAAACCTCGATCTTATACATCAAAAAAAGAACCTATATACCAAATTTGGTAGAAATTTGAAGTCTCGTTCAAAAGTTATCGTGCTATTAGTCACCTATGTATAGTCGCCATTTTGAATACCCGCCATTTTTGTAAAAGGCAAAATCTGAGATGGCCTTCTATCTAGTTTTGAACGTTTATATGCTTAGTATATGTGGTCCAAATTATATGCTTATATCATTAAATGCACAATTCTTATAATATTTGCACAAATCTGCCGCATTAAAGTAAAATTGTGGCTTATTTCCAATACAAAAATAGTAATTTGCATTAAAATGACATCAGAATAATAATAAGACAAAAACTTCAGAATAATATCAATGGAGGTACATAAAAATATTTATAGTTTATTTATTTTGTAACTGTTTTAGTTTATGATATACAGTGATGAGTGTGCTAAGAACCGGCAAAATAACACAACAGATGGAAAACATAATACGTTGTAAAATAAAAAGAGATGAAACTAGTAGAGGTGTAAAATTATATAGTTATCGATAGGAACCTATAAATTGTTTAATAAAATGTATTGTTGCTTACTTCGGCAAAATGTACGGGTCCCAAAGCATCTAGCATCCCGTTAGTTATCATTGCATTTAGCGTAGCATCATCAATGTAACTAGAATCTAATCTTGGATAACGATTTCTATGCGATGAAGACCTGGTATCATTCCTTTTTGGTCTCTACAACAAGATATAATATAACAACATTTTTGTTTATTTAGTAGTATTTTGTATTTTGACAACGACACCCGATTTGGGCATCTAAATGTTAATAAAATTATTTTTTTCAAGTTAATTGTCCCTAATGGCTTATTTCCTATCTAAATAGTAAATTATACAGGGTGTAACAAAAATACAGGTCATAAATTTAATCACATATTGTGGCACCAAAAATAGTTCGTTTGAACCTATCTTACCTTAGTACAAATGTGCACATAAAAAAGTTACAGCCCTTTGAAGTTACAAAATAAAAATCGATTTTTTCCAATATATCGAAATCTGTTAGGGATATTTTATTAAAAATGGACATGTGGCGTTCTTATGGCAGAAGAATCTTACAAAAAAATTATAGTGAAATTTGTTCACCCATAAAAATTTTATGGGGGTTTTGTTCCCTTAAACCCCGCCAAACTTTTGTGTACGTTCCAATTAAATTATTATTGTGGTACCATTAGTTAAATTCAATATTTTTAAAACTTTTTTGGCTCTTAGCATTTTTTCGGAAGGCAGTTTTTATCGACTTCTTTTTTAATATGTATACATAAAATTTTTATGGGGGGTTTTGTTCCTTTAAACACCTCCAAATGTTTGTGTACATTCCAATTAAACTATTACTGCGATGCCATTAGTTAAACACAGTGTTTTATAAACTTTCTGCCTCTTTGTATTTTTTTGATAAGGCACCTTTTATTGAGATGTGGCTTCTTTTTTAATATGGTTCAAAATGTACCTAAAAATGTGAATCATAAATAAATTTTCATATTAATTACCAAGTCTCCATAATCGTACTTAACCATAATATATAAATATATGGTGGATTTGACAAATATTCAAACTATCTTGATAAAACTCGACTTTTCGAAAAAGTACTAAGAGACAAAAAAGTTTTTAAAACATTGTGTTTAACTAATGACACTACAATAATAATTAAATTGGAACGTAGACAAAAGTTTGGGGAAGTTTAAAAGAACAAAACCCCCATAAAATTTTTATGGGTTGTCTAAATTCACTGTAATTTAACTTTTCAGCTACTACTGCCATAAGAATGCCACATGTCCATTTTCAATAAAATATCTTTAACAGATTTCGATATATTGGAAAAAATCAATTTTTATTTTGTAACTTCAAAGGGCTTTAACTTTTTTATGTGCACATTTGTACAAAGGTAACTATTTTTGGTCCCAGAATATGTGATTAAATTTATGACCTGTATTTTTGTTACAGCCTGTATAATTGTAGATAATAATAGGTAATATAATGAATGGAGAAAATATGCATACAAATTTATTTAACACGTCGATTATTGTGGTAATTAGACTGACACGTTGATTATTAACACTAATTATTTTGTTGCGGCACTAACTCAATATAAGTTAATACCTACGTATGAACAGAATCAATAGACTTTGTAAATTATTTTTAATTGGTATTCGTGAACTATTCCGCAGTTTATTTATTTATATAATTTATTTACAGATAAATAAGTTATTAATAACAACGACAATAATAATAATAAATGTTGTTCTGAAGCTATTTCCTTGTGGCATTTTTATAATCAACTATTTCTAATGGGATATAATAATAATAAAGTTATTAAATATTTTTTTTACAAAAATTTAAGACAGAAAAAATAAACTTATAATGATTTTATGGGTACCATTAGCAAGTGGAGGAGATATTCTGTCAACAGAATTTTAAAAAATTAAAAAAAAATATTTGCAGCATTGTAAAACTTGATTGAAATGTTTTTCTTATAAACAATATTTTTTTGCTATTGTCCAGGAAAAATTATTTCTTATAATGGAAAAGCTGACATTTTCTTTTCCCAAATTAAAAAGGGAGTCTAAAATAATTAGGCACGAAGTCAGCCTTTTTTAGAGACCTTATAGATGGTTTGTTAAATATAATTAAGAAACCTAATTAGAGATATTTAAAAGATTAGGGACTAAAGTATTACTATAATAAGTTCGAAAAACGTTGCCTTGAACGGTGTCGTCTACAAAGCTTCAAAATGTGAAGTTCCAATCAGTGGCGGCTCGTGATTTTTACAATAGGGGAGGCTATACCCAACTGTAAAATATCTAGACAAATTTGCACCAGCAAAAAAATGCGCCAAAAAATGTAATTTAAGGCTCCATTTTTTTACCATTTTTTATTTACATTTCATAATATCATCCTAATTCATAATTTCATGATATTATATCATTTTAAAAATAGTTAGTCTAATTGTAAAAGTTTAATACCAAAGTTTGTGTCGTTTATTTGTTAACAATTCCATCTATTTGTAAATAGATACCTATGCATATCAAAATAAATACAGATTTGAAGTTTTGCATACATAATGAAGCTTCAAATTTCTTGAGATACTCAACTGAATTTTTTTAATTCTAAACGCGGCCTACTGCGAATTCAAAAGCACGATAAATTACCGATATTTTGCTTTGAGTTAGAGATATCGGAAAAAGTTATTTGAGCAAGTTGTTCCAAATATTATTATAACCCCACATACCAAATTTCATAACAAAATTCGCACTTCTAGATTTTTCGTTATTTTTAGTCAGGACCCTAAAATTCGTTGTCCCGAGACGCACGCAACCACGCAACGGAGCCGAGAAGCTACTCTGCCTCCCTTGGTATATCTCCGGGCAGCGTGTGATGGCGCCGTAGATGCCACTCTTAAGGAGACCGGGTCTCCTTAAACGCCTGTTGCGCTGCACGGAGCATTAGCAACGGAGACTGCTGGGCTTCTCGGCTCCGTGCTCCGTTCATGCATCTCGGGATAACCCAGGGTCCTGCCTACAATAATATGTAATAAAACTGAGACGCGATCATGCGTTCTAATGCTAATGCTCCGTACGTATGGATAATTAGTGATAATATGGAATTTACACGTTGTATAATAGTGAGAGTGCTTATTGTTTTCGCGATTCATGATAAACAAAACAGTGTAGAGTGTGTAAAAAATTTATGGGGAGGCTGAGCCTCCCTTGCCTCCTCTGACGAGCCGCCACTGGTTCCAATTCAATCAGCTTGGAGCTTCGATTTGTCAGACGTCTGGCCACGCCGGGACAAAGCCCCCATCAGGGTAGTTTTTTTACCTTATTTCTCTGTACTAATAGTAGTGTATTATCAGCACATAGAAATGTGATAACCAATGAGAAATGATTATTAACATTTTCTTTATTTATAAAATACATAACTTAATTTACTTACTTATTAATTAAATAACGAAAATATTAAATGCATTTATACAACTTGGTACCAAAAATTTAAATTTTAATTATACTTAAATATAATATAAAAAATATCCATGTTTTATTCATGAACATGATCATTAAAAGTTCCAATATATATTAATTCAATTAAGTAAAAAATACATTATTAATAAAGTTTACAACTCAATGGCTAAATAAAATACCAAATACTTATTCTAAAAGGTTAAGAACAGAACAAGTGGGTCGAGGTGGAGGTGTAGGTCGCGGTGGATGCTACTAGTTAAGCCGCAGTCGATGTCGGCAGCACATTTCAAGGAGGTCACCTGCGCTGTCAGTCGAGCTAGAATCACTATCAAGTGAAGTTGTTTAATGAAATTTGAATGACAAAAAGACTGTGCTTTTGCGATGTTGTGTCAGTCAAGTAATGATAGTGATGAAATATCGCTGTAAATAATCAGATCCTCGTTCATATTTCAAAAATTTAGTGAATTTTTCCTGTGTATTCTCTGCTTGGATCTTCCATAAAAATAATAAACAATATATAACTTTTTATTAATTTCATGTCTTAAATCGATTATTTATTAAACACACTATTGTACACTATTAATATTATTTAATAAACAACTCAAAATATTTCTGACGCCGTGTCAAATATTTAGTAGACATGTTTGTCACTGTCTTGACACCGCATTATCTTCTTTTTCACCCCTGTAACTTATTAAAATAAACAGTAGAAGTTTTCAAGGACTTACGGCCCTCGGTAAAAATGTAATCTTTCATTCTGCGTTTAAATTTTAAAAAATACTTGTTAGTTTTCTCAGGATTCGAAAAAATGAATGCATTTAAAACACAATGGAGCCAAAACTTTGCGCCTATCCCCTTAAAGACTTAGGACTGAAAAGTATATATTTACAGTTGGTTTTAATTATACAGTGAGCACGTAAAGGTTTTAATAAATTCATTTTCTCGAGAATGGACGACTTCGGGAAAAATCCCGAAACAGGTCAATTTTATTTTTAAATTACGACTTTTTAGCATATATGTCATACTGGTGACGTCACCCATCTGGGCGTGATGACGTCATCGATGATTTTTTTAAATGAGAATAGGGGTGGAGCGATAGCTCATTTGAAAAATAATTCAATTTTCTATTCAGTAATATAAACAATAACATAATTATTTATACAGAGTGTCCAAAAAAAAAATTATTTAAATTTATTGACATAAAAAGAAGAATGGGTGTAATTTATTTAATTCAAAATACATTTTACTGCTATCAGAAAACAGGAAAAAATATTTATTTGATAAATAAATATTATTTTTGGCTTAAATTCAATATTGAAGCAGCCATCCACATGCCTCTTGACAGTTTGAACATTTAATTTAGGCGAAAAGCAATGATGATTTTTCAAATTAATATATTTTTCTGTTTGTGAGAGCAGTAAAATGTATTTTAAATTAAATAAATTACATACATTCTTCTTTTTATGTCAATAAATTTAATTCAAAAAAATTTTTTTGGACACCCTGTATGAATAATTATGTTAATATTTATAATACTGAATAGAGAATTGAATTATCGATTATCTCATTAAAAAATCATCGATGACGTCATCACGCCCAGATGGGTGACGTCACTAGTATGATATATATGCCAAAAAGTCGTAATTTAAAAATAAAAATTGACCTATTTCGGGATTTTTTTCAAAATTCGTCCATTCTCGAGAAAATGAATTTATTCCAACCTTTACGTACTCACTGTATAAAATACATTTAATACTTTTTATAGTCTTACATACATTTATCATACATTTTTAACTACTTCTTTCCATTAATTTCTTCTTGTTTTTTTTTTCTTTTAATTCACAAGATTACTTTTTTGTAAGTCTGCATATAATCTAAGTAAGTCTTTCTATATCTTTCTTGGTCTACATTTCTTTTGTTTTTGTATTGGCTTAAGTAAGGGTACCATTTTTGGCATTCTTTCCTTTCCCAATCTTTCACTGGGTCCTAAATATCATATTCGCTGTGCTTTAATTACTGTCGTTATTTTTGGCTCTTTATAGAATTCTATATATCAGATGATAAACTATTTTGATGGATATTGATTTCTTAGTTTTTTTGGTATGCTCAATGCACTTTCTCCTCAGTTTATTGTGGTAATATCTTCTGTTGCTTTATAAAAATAATATTTTCATGTGCAAACCTACGTGTATGTGTGTGTGAGTGAGATTATGGCATTAGACAAAATATCTATCTATAAGCGAGGTTCCTACAGCCTCTGTCGCTTCTCGCATTTCGACCGCCATCTTTATCTGTTAATCTACTCGTCTTCTTTGATGGCTCTATCTCTCATGTTGTGCCGTACATTTTCTTCCCAGGCAACTAAAAGCCTTTCCCTTCTTCCAGTGGCGGCTCGTCAGGGTCGGCGGGGTCGGCAGTGCCGACCCACACATTTATGGACACATTATAGATTTTTTAAATATTTAATTTAATCGGAGTTGATGATATTCGTTTCTGTGAAATAAAAAATATATTTATAAAAATAAATTTTATTCATTGTTTTTAAAAGACTTCGATCCCGATACGTTAGTTAAGTGAACCCTGTGCGCTGTGCGTAAGAGACTTTTCAAATTAATGATCCTATAGCCATGCACCCGCACCCGATTGCGATTGTGTGAATTCTTATTATAAAGCCCGGCACGGCATGGCGTCCCCAGATCGAGGATTTGCTATATAATAAGAAGCTATGGAATATTAGCCGATAGGCAACCAATTATACGTTCTCCGTACTTATTTGAATGCAAAGTACGGCAGCGGGTACCTCTGCCGAGGCCGAGCGGTGATCTGCAAACGGCAGAAACTCACGTACGTAGCCACGTATTGTC
Source organism: Diabrotica virgifera virgifera (assembly GCF_917563875.1). Taxonomy (NCBI): domain Eukaryota; kingdom Metazoa; phylum Arthropoda; class Insecta; order Coleoptera; family Chrysomelidae; genus Diabrotica; species Diabrotica virgifera. The sequence goes on along the minus strand of NC_065447.1, from coordinate 112,773,201 downwards.
TCAAACTTGTCTCAATTGTCGATAGAAAAAAACTTTTAAAATCCCTCCAAAACAATAACAAATTTTACAATTACATACATTATAACCCATTTTGCTACTTCGAAACAACATAGACTAGAGTTAATTTATAAACAGGTATAGTTTCTAAATTTATAGGAAAGAAACAAAAAAAAAACAAAAAAAAATAAAAAAAAAAAAACAAAAACCAAAGATCTCCTATGAAATTGAAGCCTTTGGAGACAAAACCTTGCCGACCCTGTCCCTAAAGCCAAAAGCCGCCACTGCCTTCTTCTTCTTTGTTGTGGTATGTAATTTAAAGCTTTCTTTGGCCATCTATCGTCATTCATTCGTTTCACGTGACCATACCACATTAGTTGTCTCGTTTCACTTCTATCTACACTGGAATATACAGTATTTGTCTTCCTTCTAATATCTTCATTCCTGATGTGATATTTTTTGGATATAGGTACCACACGCTCTCCTTAGATAATCAATTTCTACTACTTATATTCTTTTTCGATCTTTCTTCATGATCTGCGAAACTTCTGCCCCGTAAGTCATAATAGGCTCTACCAAGGTACGTTAGATTGTCAATTTCGTTTTTTGTCTTATATCTTTAGATCATAGTAGAGAGTTTAGAATTTAGATCGTTCTTTTGCCCTGCTGCGTTCTGTTTTCAATGTCTCTGTTGGTAGTGCCTTCTTTAGATATTATATATCCGAGATACTTATATTCTTTACATGTTTTTGTGGTTCTAATTTCTAAATATGGATCTTCTTCATCATCCCCTATTTTAAGATACTCTGTCTTTGACATATTCATATTGAGGCCCCATTTTTCATATTCTTTCTTTAGTTTTCTAAACATGTAGTCCATGTCTTCCTCATTATTCGCTACGACTACCTCATCATCTGGAAATACAAAGTTGTTAAACATTTACCACCGCCTATATCTATTCCCATTCCGGATACTTGTTTCCTCCACTGCTCTAGCGATGATTGAATATATATTTTAAATAAAGTCAGAGACAGACAACATACTTGTTTAAGTCCCTTTGTTATTGGAAATGATTCAGATGTAAAGTTTACTTCTTTAACGACACTTCTTGCGTTTTTGTATATATTTGGGGTAGCATGCAAATACTCCCTACTAAGACCTACTTTCATCATTGTTTGAAACAGTTTTTTCAAAATACCGTATCGTATGCCTTCTCTAAATCTACAAACAATAGGTGGGTAGATAGATTCCTGCAAACAAAGACAAAATATCTGCAAACCTAAAAGTATATTGTACAACAAGTGAGAAAAAATACATATTTCTCACGAGCGCAGAAGTTTGTTGGCACGAGCCGAGGAACGTGGCGTGGTCCGCAAATCAAGCGAGGGAGAAATATGTCATTTTCTTATGTGTTGTAAACTGTACTTTTTCTATGGATGTGGTTTTGTCAAGAGTTCAAACTTCAAAATTAAATAAGTTAGGTGGTCTTACGTATATTATATACATAAATTGAAATAAAATACATTATACATGTAGGTATTTAATATTCTTAGAATTTATATACTTAACTTATTTATTTAAAATTCTAATTAACAGTTATTTCCGAACAGTTTTGAAAGGTAATTCCTGGTAAGTTTTGCTCCAACACATTTTATTTGACAACAATAATTGTGTTTGTATTGTGCATGTTACCACGGAAACGGCGATCATATTATATGTAAAGCCGTACGAGAACCCGTGAGAAAAAATATTTCTCACTGCAATGGCCGACTTTTCTCACCGCATGAGAAATTGTTCGTTTTGGATGTATGTAAGTAGTGAGAGAAGTTGCACATTGCATAGCATCCACAGAAAAAGATTATTTTGTTTTGTTTAGTTAGTTTATCGTGACTGTAATTGTTATATTTATAGTTTCTTCATACTAGCTGGTATGTTATTAGTATTATAGAACAAAAGGGTAGAGGCTCGAGGTGCTATTATAACCAAAAACTAGAACTATTGCGATATATGGACTATATTTTAGAAAGCCCGAGATTACTAGGACCATCAGAACACTAATGCCTGGTTGCACCAACAGATCTTAAGCTCCAGCTTAGCTAAGCTGCACTTATAGATAGGGCCTCCTTGAGTATCACTTACGTTGCACCATAATTTTAGATTCTTACCTTATTATCAATTATATCTATTATTATATTATGGTATTCATATGGTAATATATTAGGTCTGGATCCCGCGTATGAAAAAAAAGTTAATTAATAGCAAGCTGAAAATTTGTTAATAGCTTAAGGGTGTCTAGTCGGATAAACTTTGATATATGGGAACACTGTAACAGGGGCAATTTTAATTGTGGAACAGGTTAAAAATTTGGAACGGTCACACCACGAAAACGGCACATTTATTTTGTCCGACAGAACAGACTTAAACTCTCCGAACAGAGATTAAACTCTCATGCAAAAATCAGACTGCTATTTATCACCAAATGGGCGCTTTAATGAGTGGAACATGTAGAATATGTCAAATGACAGGAATTATGACAGGTGATAAATAGCAGTCTGATTTTTGCATGGGGGATTAATCTCTGTTCGGAGAGTTTAAGTATATTCTGTCGGACAAAATAAATGTGCCGTTTTCGTGGTCTGACCGTTCCAAATTTTTAACCTGTTCCACAATTAAAATTGCCCCTGTTACAGTGTTCCCATATATCAAAGTTTATCCGACTAGACACCCTTAAGCTATTAACAAATTTTCAGCTTGCTATTAATCAACTTTTTTTTCATACGCGGGATCCAGACCTAATTATAATTATATTATATTAATTCTTATGATATTCTCGACTTAAGCTTAAGATCTGTTGGTGCAACCGGGCATAAACGTCCTGAATATTTTACTACAGAAGAACTGAAAACGGTTATCAAAAAAATCAATATAGGTAAATCCTCGAGCCCCTATGAGGTTCCGATGAGCCTGAGGGTATCAAGATATTAGTTACAGGAAACAGAGGTAGTACTTATGTCTAGTTGCACCAACAGATCTTAAGCTTAAGACGTGCTTTAAGCTCAGCTTACGAAACCTATGCGTTACACCATTGAGTCTTAGATCAATTTTCAACTTGTCACAATCGATTGCCACGTAAAACGGATCGATAACAATCGAAAATTATGGTGCAAAGTAAGTGAGACTTAAAGCGGCCCTAATCTATAATCTGAGCTGGGCTTAGCTGGAGCTTAAGATTTGATGGTGCAACCAGGCATTAGAAGCTTAAACGAGTTGCTCTACGAATAGAATTTTTCAGTAGATTTTAAAAATGTATTTGTTAACTGATTATAATTCTAAAAGCCTAAAAACCATTGGATAGAATAAGTTCCTTTTAGTGTAGGAAACAGAGGTTGAACCTTGCAAAATGGACACAAGTCCGGTTTTATTTTTTTTCCCGTTATATCAAGGGGTGCTTATTATAAGACTAACTTTTTCTGAAAAAATTTCGCCCCGGAACCCCTTTTTCATCCTTTTAAAGGAGGTAATTTGTGGTTTTTGCGGAATGTAGCCCTTCCTGTACCTTTTACAAAAAAATTTTTTTATATAAATATGAAGAAGACTATATTTTCCACGATTTATTTCACGACAGCATGTCTATCATCCACCGTTTAGCGGGGGTGGCGCCCCAAAGTTGACAAGTTTTTAAAAAAGATGTTTTAAAAAAAATATATTTTTCACTAACTGTAAAGGAAATTAAGAAAAAATCCTGCGGCGATTATTCAGAAATAAGTGACTGATTTTTTGGTATAGGTTTCACTTAAGGGTCATTGCCCTATTTTTAATTAAAGGGTGTTACATTTTAAAAAACCCCTTTTTATACCATCTGAACCGTTTATGCTAAAGTAAAAAGACTTTCAGCGATTACCCATATACTGGTGTTATTTAAAAATTTGTATAATGCACCCCCATTTTTCCCCGGAACCACCCCAAAAAAAAGAAGAATTAATAAATAAAGGGATTTTCTTGGAATCCTTCACACACAATGCCCTTTATTAATATGCTTCATATATCATTTTGTGAACGTTATTATTACCCATGTATGGACACCAAAAGCGATTACCTAGTGAAACCCCTGTAGCCAAAAAAATAAATAAAAGGGGGGGTTGAAATTTCCTTTTGGTTTTTGCTTTTTGATCCATATGGGCATATGCTTCATCAATAGTGCTTTTCAAAAATATATATTGTTATTGCAACATCCCTGCGGAAACCATCTCTATCCTTGAAAATATACTGCAGAAACTACCCCTATCCCTTGGCGAGGATGTTTTTACGATTTTCTCATTACCTATTTCTCATTACCTTTTTAAACAAAACTTTTACAAGGTTAAAGACCACTATTTACTCTAAAAATTAGGTCCTATTAATATTTTTCGTATAAGCAACCGTTACGGCACAGTGGCGCCGTAAACCTCATATATGCTTTGGCGGGCTCCAGTTTTTTTCGTCATCTGTTCGTTTTATTGATGAAGTACTTATGTAAAATAAAACAACACAGTGTAACCTACAAATTATGACCCATGCACATTTTACAATCTTTGCGCCCCAAAGCCACAGTGGTGGCCCAAGATCAATTTTTGCATATTTTCTCCACCTACACAAATTTTATTGCATTAATTCTACCTTAATAGCACAATATTTACCCTTAAGTGGTCGCTAAGCAGTGGCGGATCCAGGGAGGAGTGATGGGGGTGATCACTTCCCCCTTCCTCAAACCAAGTGATATTATATTCAAAGATTATAAAAATATTCATTTATTTTTATAGAAATACTTATATTATATTATTATTTTTATAAGAATGGCGTACTTTTTATGCTTTAGCGACAGTGGAGGATCCAGCAACGTTAAGAGGGGGTGCCAATTGGCTAAATTTCTATAAAAATAAAAGAATATTTTTATAATCTTTGAATATAATATCACTTGGTTTGAGAGGGGGGGAGGTGATCACCCCCATCATAGCTCTCTGGATCCGCCACTGCTTAGCGACCACCTAAGGGTAAATATTGTGCTATTAAGATAGCAATAATGCAATAAAATGCGTGTAGGTGGCGAAAATATGCAAAAATTGATTTTGGGCCACCAATGTGGCTTTGGGGCGCAAAGATTGTAAAATGTGCATAAGTCATAATTTGTAGGTTACACTGTGTTGTTTTATTTTACATAAGTACTTTATCAATAAAACGAACAGATGACGAAGAAAAAAAAACAAATACTGGAGCCCGCCAAAGCATATATGAGGTTTACGGCGCCACAGTGCCGTAACGGTTGCTTATACGAAAAAAATTAATAGGATGTAATTTTTAGAGTAAATAGTGGTCTTTAACCTTGTATAAGTTTTGTTTAAAAAGAATGCATAGGTAATGAGACAATCGTAAAAACATCCTCGCCAAGGGATAGGGGTAGTTTTTGCAGTATATTTTCAAGGATAGGGGTGGTTTACGCAGGGATGTTGCAATAACCATATATATTTTTGAAAAGCACTATTGATGAAGCATATGCCTATATGGATCATAAAGCAAAAAACCAAAAAAAATTTCAACCCCTCATTTTATTTATTTTTGTTTTTGGCTACAGAGGTTGCACTAGGAAATCGTTTTTGGTGTTTATGCATGGGTAATAATAACGTGCACAAAATGATATATATGAAGCATATTAATAAAGGGCATTGTGTGTGAAGGATTCCCAAAAAAACACTTTATTTATTAATTCTTCTTTTTTTTTGGGGTGGTTCCGGGGAAAAAATGGGGGTGCATTATACAAATTTGTAAATAGCACCAGTACATGGGTAATCGCTAAAGATCTTTTTACTCTAGCATAAACGGTTCAGGTGGTATAAAAAGGGGTTTTTTAAAATGTAACACCCTGTAATTAAAAAAAGGGCAATTGCCCTTAAGTGAAACCTATACCAAAAAATCAATCAATTATTTGTGAATAATTGCCGTAGGATTTCTTCTTAATTTTCGTTACAGTTAGGGAAAAATATTTTTTTTTAAAACATCTTTTTTAAAAACTTGTCAACTTTGGGGCGCCACCCCCGCTAAACGGTGGATGATAGACAAATGCTGTCGGAAAATAAATCGTAGAAAATATAGTCCTCTTCATATTTTTATAAAAGAAATTTTTTTTAAAAGGTACAGGAAGGGCTACGTTCCGCAAAAACCAAAAATTACCCCTTTTAAAGGGGTGAAAAGGGGGGTTCCGGGGCGAAATTTTTTCAGAAAAAGTTAGTCTTATAATAAGCACCCCTTGATATACCAGAAAAAAAATAAAACCGGACTTGTGTCCATTTTGCAAGGTTCAACCTTTGTTTCCTACACTATTTAGTTAGACTATACAGTGCTAGTCAAAAGTCCGTACCCCCCTCGTATCTTTTGAACGGTTATACCTATAATAGTGAAATTTGGAGGGAGAAAATAAACGGACGTAAGCTTCTTAACTAGTTATGACAGGTGACGTCATAGTGACAGATGACGTTACAGAGCCACTGTGACCGATAATTTTAAATGGGACCTTAGGGCAAGTGGTACCTCGTATGAAAGGTATTTAAAATACCTATTCAGTCATACTAATTTTGTTTGGGTTTAAGCAAATTTTGATGAATAAATGAAATAAATATAAAATTGTAGTTTCGCATTTAATTAATAAAAATTCAAAATTCCGCCTATGATTACTTGTCAAACAGGTTGACGTTGACGTAAAAACTACTAGAGAATTAAAAAACGTCAACTTTTTTGACAAAAAATCCATAGGCGGACATTTGAATTTTGATTAATTAAATTCGAAACTACAATATTATATTTATTTAATTTATTCACCAAAATCAAAATCAACTTAAACCTAAAAAAATTAGTATGACTGAATAGGTATTTTAAATACCTTTCAAACGAGGTATCACTTGCTATAAGGTCCCATTTAAAATTATCGGTCACAGTGGCTCTGTAACGTCATCTGTCACTATTACGTCACCTGTCATAACTAGTTAAGAAGCTTACGTCCGTTTATTTCCTCACTCCAAATTTCACTATCATAGGTATAACCGTTCAAAAGATACGAGGGGGGGTACGGACTTTTGACTAGCACTGTATATTGTGTATATTAAACAGTGAGCTGCGCTGGAATAAGTGTTACCCTCCTTAATAACTTATTTATTTCTTGCACATAAGCAAAACTCTTGGACAGGTCGATTTTTAAAATAATCAAAGTATATTATAACATCAATGTTTCGAACTTTACGCGATCCCTCTTCAGGTGACATGCAAAACTTTGATTTTTTTAAATGGGAATGGACATCATGTGATAGCCCATTTAAAAGCGTTTTAAATACTAATTACAAAAATGTATAATACTTTAATCCTTCTTAAAAGCGTAGGCTCAAAATTTCGATCGAATTGTTTTTAAACGCATTATTTTTGTCGAATCCTGAGAAAACTAATAAGTATTTTTGAAAAATTTAAACGCAGAATAAGAGATTAAATTATCGAGGGCTGAAGGTCCCTTGGAATAAACAAAAATTTCTTTTGAATGATATATTTGAAATTAAAAATTCGACTAAAATTTCTTTTTTTTTTTTTTTCACCCCTGTGACTTATTAAAATAATCATTACAAAAGTTCTCAGGGGCTTTTAACCCTCTATAATACTGTAATATTTCATTATGCTTTTAAATTTTTCAAAAATACTTATGTTTTCTCAGGATTCGGAAAACATAAATACATTTCAAAATAATTCGACCGAAATTTTGCGCCTACGGTGTCAAAAAAATTAAAGTATTATACATTTCTGAAATCAGTCTTTCAAAAGCTTTTAAAAAATGAGGTGTCACATGATGTACTTTCCCGTTTAAAAAAATCAAAGTTATCACTGTCACCTGTAGAGTGGCCTCGTAAAGTTCTAAACATTGATGCTATAATATACTATGATTATTTTAAAAATCGACCTATCCGAGCGTTTTGCTTATGTGCTAAAAATAAATAAGTTAGTAAGGGGGGTAACACTTATTCCAGCGCACTGTATATACAGAGTGGGCCAAATGCCAAATAAAAGAGTCCACCTCGATATTTGGCAGTACTTATTAGATTTTAAGAAAATGACGAAACAGGTCGATTTTTTATCTAAGGGGGACACATTTTTACGGTACACACATCTTTCATTTGTCAACCCCCCCTTCCACTTCCCTCATCCCTTATTTTTAAATAGGGAATAGGGGTCGTGTGCTAGCCCATTTGAAAGGTTATTCAATTTTCTATTTACTACAATATAAACATTAACATAATTATATATACAGGGTGTCCAAGAAAAAATTTTTTAAATTAAATTAATTGGCACAAAAAGAAAAATGTATGTAATTTATTTTAATTCAAAGTATATTCTACTACTGTCACAAAACAGAAAAAATGTTTTTTGATAAATAGACATTGTTTTTCGCTTAATTTCAATATTCAAGCTGCATCTACCTCTTGGTAGGTTAGATATTGAATTTAAGCAACAAACAATGTTTATTTATTAAATAAACATTTTTTTCTGTTTTCTGTCAGCAGTAGAATGTATTTTGAGTTAAATAAATTTCACACATTCTTCTTTTTGTGCCAATTAATATAATTGAAAATAATTTTTCTTTGAGACCCTGTATAAATAATTATGTCAATGTTTATATTACTGAATATAGAATTGAATAACCTTTCAAATGAACTAGCACACGACCCCTATTCCCTATTTAAAAATAAGGGGTGGGAGAAGTGGAAGGGAGGGGGTTGACAAATGACAGATTTATGTAGCGTAAAAATGTGTCCTCCTTAGATCAAAAATCGACCTGTTTCGTCATTTTCTTAAAATATAATAATTACTGCCAAATATCGATGTGGACTCTTTTCTTTGGCCCACTCTGTATCTACAGAGTGGGCCAAATAAAAGTAGAGAGGACAATAATTCGAGAATAGTAGTTATTCAGACCCAGGTTTCATGGACTTTTTTAATCTACTTATCGAGAAGTATCATTGACCAAACTTTCGTTAAATTTGACCGGAACCACTTTTCCATAAGGAGCGGGGTCCTTTCTAACCTAGAATTACAATTGTCATTTTATTCGTTAATATAGTGAAAGTACTGTCACGATATGAAATTGTTTGATAATAAGTTTCAAATAAGTTTGAAATTATCTTCATTCGCATCATAGATTGGTTAACTATTTAGATTATTGTAATTGTCAACCAATTATAAATCTATAAGTGTTAGTCGCTTTAAGGGGATCACCACAAAGTTTCGGCTCCACTGCTATTCAAATGGGATTCATTTTTTTTTCGGATCCTGAGAAAACTAATAAGTATTTTTGAAAAATTTAAATGCAGAATGAAAGATTACGTTCTTACCGAAGGCCGAAAGTCCCTGAAAATATCTATGATGTTTATTTTAATAAGTTACAGGGGTGAAAAACTAAGAGAAAATGTAGTGTGATTTTTAATTTCAAATATCTCATTCAAAAAGAAACTTTTTATTTATTCTAAGGGACTTTCTGCCCTCGAACATTCGCTATCTTTGTCATTCAACGCACTGAGTCGAATATAATATGGTGACAAGACAGTGACAATTTTAGATATTTGACACGGCATCGGGTATATTTTAAGTTGTTGATTAAATAATATTAATAGTGTATTTGAAAAATAACTGATTTAAGACGTGAACTTAATGAAAAGTTATTATTTATGGAAAATCCAAGCATAGAATACACCAGTATATATTCTGTGATCCAAGTATTTTGTTGTTAAAGATGTTCAAAATTGTAAGCGTTCCAAACAATATATTATTAAAATCACTTTATCACTTTTCCTCTTTTCTCGATTGAGTATTAGTTTTTGTTAGTGAAAAAATTATAATATTAATTAACTGAATTAATAATTTAACCAATTATACAAGTAACAGTTATTCAAGAACATTCAATAGCCATGATTAATTAATGATGACATTGTCAAGTAATTTTTACATATCCATACCAGTAAGAATTACTATATGTAATTTGCTAATCCATACATAATACATACTAATCCATACATACTAATACATACCAATCCATGCTACACGTAATTTGCCGTGTAAAGACAGAAAAAGTAGGGATAGCCGTAAAATATTTGCGCCTACACTCTTAATATGGAAAAACCCTTCAACGAATACATAATTTTCGATCTTGTATGTATAATAATGACGGACATACATAATAACCACGGACGTACGTTTTTTCTGTCACTTCGAGATTAATGCGTTAAAGCGAATTCTACAAACTATGACGCACTGAAAAAAAGGTTTGGGATAAACTGTACCCTGAAACGATGCCACAGTGAATATGGTTCTTTTCATGAGCATTTTTCAGTGCGTCACAAATGATAGAAAAAAGGTTAGTCCGTGATAAATATACATTTATGACATTTATTCTAACATAACATTTGAGTTAAATCTGACAGTTGTCACATTTTATTTGCAATTTGGTATAAAAACAAATCAATTGTATTTATTGCATTTATAAAATGGTATTTTCTTTGATTTGTATAGTCTTATAAATTGTACAGATTAAATTTTTTTTATATAGAATAATATAATGTTATTTAATGTTATATTATTAGCGCCATCTATTGACAACTAGATTAAATGTTATAAATGTCACCGACGAAATGTAATCAGAGACGTGCGTTTTTTCTGTCACATACAATTTAATGCGTTAGAGAGAAATCGAAAAGCTGTGACGCACTGAAAAATGCTAATGAAAAGAACCATAGGGGCGAAATATGACAATATTGGAGGTATATTTGTAATATCATTGTCATTGTTTGTATAATAAATTTTTGATCAAAAATGGCAAATAAATGTTGCGTAAGTATTTAGTTGTGCTAATAATAGCCAAAATTGCTATAGGGGAGTGCATATAGATTTTCACTTCGAAAAGAATCAAACAAGATAGAACTTTTTAAAATTTCATTAAGAAATGTTTAGTAGACAACATATAAAAAAGTTTTACTCGAGAAGTGGTGCTCTATTTTTTATTGAGCAAGTGAACTGCGAAATTAGATGTTTCTTTAAATAACTCCGAAAGTAGAAATTTTAGAAAAAACTGACTTTACCATTAAAAAATTCAGGAAATTTTACAAAAAAATAACCTCACATAAAAATATTTCTAAAATAAATCTATAACTTCTATATTTTTTTATTTATAACGGTGAAGTCACCCTTCTCACAAACATTGGCGCACTGTAAACTAGCGTTAGGCGAAGTGCACGGTTGAGTTATTTTAATGTAATTCTTTAATTAATGGATCAAATGAAATTTTACAAATTTGATATGAAATAGGAAAAATTAAGCTATCTTATAGTGTTATGGTTATAATAAAAAGAAATAAAATGTATGGGCATAAGTACGTTGTGGGCGGAAAGTGACACTTACATACATGAATTTTGTTTAAAAATGATTTAAAAATGTGTAACTAATATACCCTATTCCACGAACATACGCCTGTTTTGGATTACTTCGACAACGAATATTTTACTGTGCAAAATAAGAAGAACGAAAGTAAATTGCAAATTACATTGTTGTTTATTGGAATAATTATTAGCGCCATTCACTTTCGCACTTCTTATGTTGCACAGTAAAATATTCGTTGTCGAAATAATCCAAAACAGGCGTATGTTCGTGGAATGGTCCATACAATTTTACTTATAGAACTCACAAATTTGCACAACTTATCTCTCAAACATCTTACTAAACGAGGTTTTATTTAAAAAAATCTCAAAAAATTAATTCAAATGATACGACGTCTCAAAAAATATAATTTTTGAAAACTTTGTAGTTTTACAGAATTACTATACTACCATTTTAAGACGATATTATTCAAGTTTGAACAGATTTATTACAATAGGTATCCATTACAATTTTATAGGTGTTTTTTTTAGATTAGGATGTAATCTTTAAAATGCACCGAATTATTTTACTTTAGAAATGAAATAAACGATGTCTCTTTGAGAAAATTAAGAAAGTTAAAAAATGTAATACAAAAACCGAAAATTACCTGAGAAAAAACTGTTTATACAAAGCGATCAAAGCTTTTTCTGTAAATCTTACCTAAAATACATTTAATAATAAGCTTTAACAATAATAAATGTTCAACAAAAAAATTTTTTGTGCGCTTATAGAGTATGTTGGCGTAAATTTAAACCTATTAATAAATTTTTTATTATTAATGGTACGAAAAAAAGTTATTCTTCATAAAATACTGCATCGTATAGAATCCAAGATGCAACCATGAAATATCAAGTTTTATTAATTTTATACGAGGTATGTCAAAAAATATGAATTTCACTCAAGCGTAAAGTGGCTTTAAATTTCACAATATCGAAAACTGTTTAAAAAAAATTGTTTGGTATTAATCACTAAATGTCAATGTTCAATTTTATTCTTCTAGTTGAAATATTGTGCACTATAAGGGCATCTATATAAAATTCATATTTTTTTTACATATCTCGTATAAAATTAAAAAAGATTGATAACTGATCGTTGTATCTTATATTTTAGATCATGTAGAGCATTTTATGAAGAATAACTTTTTTTTTCGTAAAATTGATAATAAAATAGTTATCATAATAATAATAAAATAATGATGGATACCGCGTAATTTGAGAAAAAAATTGAAAAAAAAAATTTTCCATTAGAAGGATGTAATTGTATATTAAAGCATAGTTTTTAATTCCAAATCCCTTTTCCTAATAACAATTTTTAATATTTTGGAATATAAAGGTCCTTACTTTACTCTTTTACGAAATTTATATTGTTGACATACCTCGTATAAAATTGATACAATTTGATATCTGATTGTTGAATTTTAGATTTTAGACTATGCAGAGCATTTTATGGAGAATAACTTTTTTTCGTAAAATTGGTAATAAAAAAGTTTACTATACGGTTCCTATAGCTACAAAGCCATACTGTATAATGATGGGGCCACAGTAACGTCTAATGCCGTTAACACGTTGACGGACAGTGCGTCAAATGTATAAGCAAGTTTTGTGACACTATATGTATTTTGCAAAGTAGAATAGGAAAAAATGCAACGTCTATAGACGTTGTGTCAGTGTCACATTACATCAATTGAAATTTGACGTCTATAGACGTTCTGTCCGTCAACGTGTTAATTAACGCATTATTTGCCATCTCTGTAATGCAAATAGTGCATTATTTAACGGCATTAGACGTTACTGAGGCCCCAGCATAAGAGCTTCTGTATAAGAATTTTCAAATTGTAATGCCATATTCGGATTCAGCATAATCAAAAAAAAAAGAAACATAATATTTGATCAAAGTAAAATAATGAATTCAACGATATTTTTAATAGTTATTTATGATATAAGTGTTAAAAGTACACGTTTAAGGCACGCATGTGAAAGTTTGCAGAATGAGCGATAGCGAATTTTCCTGACATTCCATTTTTATATTTTTTTGACATTACATCAAAATTGTCTATACGGTCAATACGAATTGCAGTGCCTTAAAATTATTTTAAAGCACTAGTGCCTTAAAGTAACATTTTTAACGCACGCATGGAGTGCTAAAAATTGCATTTTTAACACGGTTGTAGAAAAAATTATTTATACAAAATAATTGATATTGTTTAAACAATTAATAAACAATTGGCGGAAAAATCTGTGAGTAGAACTTTTTACTTTACCATATATTTATATAAACTAACAAAAACAGTTTTAGAAAAATATAAGCGTGTTTGAATGGGGATGTTCACAAAAAATTAAAAAGTCATTTCAAACATGTAAAACGATTAAGAAACACCCTAGGAATAATTGTCCAAAATTTCAACAAAATTGAAAAAGCCTTTGTATAAAAAATCTTTATTAGAAATCTAGCATTATTTTAAATTTCAAGAACGCTTCTCTATTGGCCTAACGTCACGAGTTGCATACCCCAAGCGCGCGCCATTCTCATAGTGTTACTGTTTACCTGTTTGACGTTTCAGGTCATTTTATTTTGTTCTATTCTTGTTTTATCAGGGTTAAAGTGGAGTTTTATAGTGAATTTGTTTAGTTTAAAGTGGATAGACTGTTTGTAAGGACCTATTTTGGGTTTTACAAAAATAAACAAATAAAATGGAAGAAGGTTTTCATAAAGCCGATTCGTATAAACTACCGACTGTAGTGTAGATGTAACAATGGTGTATGATTTATTGGCATCTTGTAAAAAAATAAATCTACCACAGCTTTACTGAGTGTATATTCCATATAATTTTCCATGTCTTCTTTAAGCTAAAAAAATAAATGCTTAATACTCCACAAAAAAAAAATAGAGAAAGTTGTATGCATGCATTGTACGCATGCATATTGTATACATACATTGGCTGGTTATTGCTTTACCTTGGTTAGGTGTATTAAAAATATTTTTATTCTTCTTCATGTGCCTTGTCCGTTGTGGACGTTGGCTATCATCATGGCAATTTTAATTTCATTTGAGGCGTTTCTGAATAACTCGATCGATTTTTGTCCAAATCATTGGCGTACATTTTTTAAGTCATGAGTGTCTTTTCTTCCGGGTCCTCGTTTGCTCTCTATTTTACCTTGCGTTATCAGTTGGAGTATACGATATTTATCAAGTCTCATGATATGACCGAAATATTTAAGATTTCGTTTCTTAATTGTAAAAGAGATTTCTTTTTGTTTTCCTATTCGACGCAATACCTGTACGTTGATGTGGGTCGCCCAGGATGTTTTGAGGATACGTGGGTACACCCACATCTCGAATGCCTCTAGCTTTTTCATTAATGTTTCCATTATTAGCCGCATTTTTAGTGGGAGAGATATTATGTCGCAATGGGTGAAAATATTTCTCATGCATGTTGTTAAATGTCGCTATGTCCTTTTCAACTCTAGATCTTATTTCGTTTGTTTCGTATTTCGAGTTGACAACTGTTCCAAGGTAAAAAATATTTTTGAACTTGGGTATTATACATTTTCATTTCAACCAATATTTTTACTAAATTATTAATGATTTTAATATAATATAAAGTCATACCTACATCCACATGTAGTTATTTCAAGGTTTACTTTTACTGTATGTATTATTAGAATCCCGTTTTTAGGAATATCCCAGTTTAAGGAATACAAATTTGAGGTCCCGAAACTTTTTCATATACTCTTTAAGGGGGTAGGTGCAAAAGCTTGGTCCAATGCTATTTAAATTCATTCATTTTTTTCGAATCCTGAGAAAACTAATAAGTATTTTTGAAAAATGTAAATGCAGAAAGAACAATTACATTATTACCAAAGGCCGAAAGTCTCTGGAAAACTTCTATAATGTTTATTTTATTAAGTTAGTTCTTTAAGTTAGTTATTTTAAGTTCTAGCTGCAACAAACCATTTCTTTTTCTGTTTTAAATTGGCTGGAACGGTAATAAAAATCTTGTCAGAACTGTTTTTTGATGTATTTACACACCCAGGAACAAAACACCACTTATTTGGCTTTATTTTTAATAATTAAATACGTAAAAAACTGCGCACATTCAAATACACTGAGTAAATAAGTATACAAAACTAGTCGTCGATCAAAGACGTTACGACTGCTGACGTCACAGACCGTAGCCTCGCTGCAGGGTACCGTTTTTCTAGCCTCCAAGAAAATCAACATTATGAACTCATTTATCTTAAAAAATATACATTTTTAAACAGTTTTATGATTGTTACGTTTTTATATACCTTGTAATCTATTGAATTTAACTATATTTAAAAATTAGTGAACATCCCTATTATTCCGAAACAATGCATGTTTTCGTTCTATCTTGACTCTCTTGTTAGTGTAATTTATATAGATCTCCGATAATGATAAGTAAATTAGAGAAAAGGTTTATACTCCTAGGAGTAAACTCAAAAGACAGATACACACCAAATAATGTCGCTGTAGACTATAAAAATCTCCAGATTCATCTTTTTATTTTGGTTAACCATGTCGGCCTTCAACGGTATTCCAGTAATTAGTATCGGACAACTTATAAGACTAATAGCAATTCGCTAAAGAGTTCTAAAATAACCGTTTTTTATATATATAACTGCCGACTGAAAATTTAAAAATTAAAAAAGTAACTCAGAAAACTCAAAAAAATCGTCGACATAACTTAACACGTGGATGTACAAATGTATAAGCAAGGGTTCTGACACCATTATGTATTTTGCAAAGTAGAATAGAGAAATTACTGAATTTATTTCAGCGCTTATAGTTTATGGACAATATGGACAGTATGTGTAGACATTTTAGGTGTGCTGACAGTAAAAATTTGATCTTATATTATATCTGAAAGCCGGCGTCTAGAGTCCTTTTTATGAGCATTTTTCAGTGTGTCACAAATGATAGAAAAAAAAGTAAGTCCGTGATAATACACTTTTATACATTTATTCTAACATGACATTTTAGTTAAATCTGACAGTTGTCACATTTTATTTGCAATTTGACATAAAAACAAATCATTTGTGTTTATTTCATTTATAAAATGGTATTTTCTTTGATTTGTATAGTCTTATAAATTGTACAGATTATATTCGTACATATATTATATAATTCGTAAATAATTTTTTCTTCGATTATAGCGCCATCTATCGACAACTAGAATAACTAGAATAAATGTTATAAATGTCTTTAATCATAGACGTGCCTTTTTCTATCACATGCAATTTAATGCGTTAGAAAGGAATCTAAAAACTGTGACGCACTGAAAAATGCTCATGAAAAGGACTCTACCTATATTTTTTCAAAACTCGTTATTTAAAAAATGTAATCTATAGACGTTGTGTCACATTACATCAATGAAAATTAGACATCTATAGACGTTCTGTCCTTCAACGTGTTAATTGACCTATGAATAATTATAAATGTCTCTATAGTGGCAAAAGATTATAAAGTTTAATAGCGTCAAAATTTCATAATTTAATGGAGTAAAGTTGCCTGTGGTTGGACCAAATACAAACAAGCATTACCGCGCGGTAAATTTAAATTACTTCTCCTAGTTTAAAAACGAGGACAGGTTTTTTCCTTCCTGTTCCGTTTAGGGTTGAAAAGATAAATTGTGATGCATTTTTAGAAACCTAGTTCTTAATGCTACATCCATTTTATACATAAATTGGAAAAGTATTGTTATAAAACTAATTATTATTAATTTGCAACTTCACAATATGTATTTATCATTTGTTTAGGCTCAATTTGTACTTACTAATTTTAAAAAATGTCAGGTGAAGGCGCTAAGTGTCGCTTCAGTCATGCACGGAGCGAATACGTTTTACTTTTTTGTTTATATTTTATTTATACAGGGTGATTGATTAGTGGGGAAAAGCTCAATAGATGGGCTATAATAATTGATAGCAGTAAAAGTTAATAACAAACATTGTAGCCAACTTTGAGCTTCACATTATAAAATTAGTTAGAATGTTACAGGTTATTCGATAACACAGTGGCAGACGAAACTTATGTTTTTTTAAATGGAACACCCTATATTTTATTTTAAATTTCAAATCCTGTTAACTTCTCCATCACAAAAAAATATAAAGGTTTGTTATGTTATACAGGGTATTTACAAATTTATAACCAATTTTTTATGAAACTCGTAACAAGTTCAACTCCCTGTATAAATAAAAAAAATAAAACAGCAATGGTTTATTAATGCCATATTTTTTTACGTATTGTCAAAATTTTCAATAATTATTGATATTGCTAATTTTCTTTATATCAAATACAGGGTGAGTCATAACGCAAATACATTATTTTCTCAGTAATGTTAAATGGAACACCCTGTATTTTATATCATTATTGAAAAGTACCATTACCGTACTTTAATTTTTATATAACATTTCCTATGTCCAAATTTATTAGTTTTCGAGTTATTTTCATTTTTCAGAACAAATTATTTTAGGTGTCAAAATTTATCTAAATTTAATTAAGCCATGACTGAATTGACAATTGACGTTTACTGATTATCAATCCGGTAATCAATGTAACAATGTATAAAGAAATAAAAATAATTTATTAGTAATAGATTTTACAAAAAAACACAACCACAACATGCAACATTTTTGAAACAACTAGAAACTCATTGTTTATGTAAATGTAACAAATAAAGAAAGAAAATAATAGTAGTAAATTTTACAAAAAACACACAAACACATAATACAACATTTTGTGAAGACAATTAAACACTACTTTTGTATGTAAATGTATCAACGTAACAAATAAAGAACGAAAAATAATTTATCAATAATACATTTTGCAAAAAAAAAACATGTTTGAAAAAATTAGAGGCTACTTTCAATAAAATATTTTTAATATTTAATTACATAAGGTGTTCAAAATTACCTCCTAACACATTTAAAACACGCCTAAAAACGATCATTGAATAAGCTACTCACTCTACAAAGCATTTGTAAATTAACACATCGAAATACACTTTGTATTCTATTTTTCATCTCATCCCTTGTTGTTGGAGGTACTATTTTATAAACTTCATTATTAACGTAACTCCAAAAAATCAGTCCAGTTTATTAAATTCTGGTGATTTGTGTGGCCACGCTACTGGCCCATTGAAAAATGAAAATATCTCGAAAACTAATAAATTTAGACATAGGCAATGTTATCTAAAAATTAAAGTACGGTAATGGTACTTTTCAATAGTGATATAAAATAAAAATATTCCATTTAAGATTACTGAGAAAATAATGTAGTTGCGTTTTGACTCACCCTGTATTTGATATAAAGAAAATTAGCAATATCAATAATTCTTGAAAATTTTGACAATACGTAAAAAATATGGCATTAATGAACCATTGCTGTTTTGCTTATTTTTATTTATACAGGGAGTTGAACTTGTTACGATTTTCATATAAAATTGGTTATAACTTTGTAAATACCCTGTATAACATAACAAACCCTTCTCTTTTTGTGATGGATTTTGTGAAGTTAACAGGATTTCGAATTTAAAAGAAAATATAGGGTGTTCGATTTAAAAAAAACATAAGTTTGGTCTACCACTGTGTTATCGAACGCCCTGTAACATTCTAACTAATTTTGTAATGTGAATCTCAAAGGTGGCTAAAATTTTTGTTATTAACTTTTATTGCTATCTATTACTATAGCGGATCTATTGAGCTTTACCCCACTAATCAATCACCCTGTAGGTGTTTAGTGTCATCTCTACAACTCGAATGCATACTACACGGAGTTGCCCCCAGATTTATTTCGAAGATTTCTACTCCTCCAAACAGAAGTAAATTATATTTAATTCACTTAACAGTGAGGTACAAAAAAACAGACGCATAAAAATTACAGAAGAAAAATCAGAAGGAAAAACAGGATCACTGGCTTTTAATCATTAAATACCTATCAGAACATTCCTTATAACAAACTAAAATATAGCAATAGTCATATAGCACAGTCATTTGTTTCGAGCTTCTGTCATATGTAAACCGTGTATATTAATATTATACACAGATTATACAACATATGACAGAAGCTTGTAACAAATGACAATCGATGAAAAGCTCTATTAAGGGGATGGGTACGTATTTTCGGCTGCAATGCTATTCAAATGGGGATTCACTTTTTTCAAATCCTGAGAAAACTAATAAGTATTTTTGAAAAATTTAAACGCAGAGTGAAATATTACGTTACTAGCGAGGGCCGAAAGTCTCTGAGAACTTCTATAATGTTTATTTTAATAAGTTACAGTGGTGAAAAACTAAGATAAAATTTAGTGTGATTATTAATTTCAAATATCTCGTTCAAAATAAACTTTTTATTTATTCTAAGGGACTTTCGGCCCTCGGTAATAATTTAGTCTTACATTCTGCGTTTAAATTTTTCAAAAATATTTATTGGTTTTTTCAAGATTCGAAAAAAATGAACACAATGTCCGTGGTAATATTTTCCAAATCTACCTTTGTCATACAACGTACTCAGTAGAATAAAATATTGTCTGCGTATTGTCAGTCAGACAGTGACAATCAGTGACAATTTTAAATATGGCATCGGGAATATTTTGAGTTGTAGATTAAATAATAACGATAGTGTATTTGATAAAAAATTTATTTAAGACGTGAACTTAATAAAAAGTTATTTATTGTGTATTATTTATTATGGAAGATACAAGCAGAGAATACATCAAGATATATTCTGTGATCCAAGTATTTTGTTGTTAAAGATGTTCAAAATTGTAAGCGTTCCATAGTAACAATATATTATTGAAAAATCACTTAAAATTTTTTTCTCTTTTATCGATTGAGTATTATTTTGTGTTGTACATATAAATATTATTACAATCACTGAATACATAGTTAGTGAAAAAATTATCACATTTATTAACTGAATTAATAATTTGCAATTATACAAATAACAGTTATCCAAGAACATTCAAAAGCCATCTCTTTAAAGTTAATGATGACATTGTCAAGTAGAATGACATTCTATTCTTGTTCTCATGATCATTTTTCAGTGCGTCATTAATTATGACGTCATATACTGTATTGGGTGTGTCGAGACTTATTTCATGTAATTATTGACGAATCTGACAGATGCCAGAATCGTACTTTAGATGAATAAAGCTTGTGGAATTAAACTAATTAGTAATTTAATAGATTTGATTTTTACACAATATGTTAACATGTAGGTATTTTTTATAAAGGGGAATAAAATTAAAAAGTAAACAATATTGTTAATTAAATTTATAAATATGGAAACATTAAAAAATGACACAAAACTATCCATAAATTGTGTTTTTATCTTCTTCTCTAGGTGCTGTCTCCGCTTAAAAAGTTGGTAATCATCAGAGCGATCTTTATTTCTGAAACCGCGGCTCTAAATAATTCATTGTTATTACATCCAAACCAGTTCCTAAGGTTCTTCAGCCATGAGTTACGTCTCCTTACTATGGATATTTTTCTTGCATAATGACCTGGAGTATAAACTAACTTCTAACGAATTAAATTCTAAACCAAAATACAAAACTAACTTTTAACGAACTAAATTCTAAACCAAAACACAAAATAATGTACAAAAAGTTGTGAAACACAAGGGAAGTCGAATTCGAAATTTCAAAATGACAGGTACACAAAATACTGACCTGAATAATAACCGTCATTTGACTCTTTGACACTTCTAAAAAATGGTTAAAATGGACGAAGTTTTCGTCAAATGTTCGTAATACGTGTATTTGATTGGCTAGAAAAAACGCGCATTCTAAATATCAACGAATCAAACGTAGGTTAGGAATAGACATCTTATGTATATAACCATTGTAATGCTGCATTATTTTTGTGTTTAATCACGGAGCTACCGCTTTTTCCGTCTCATCAAACTTAACGCATTAGAGAAAAACTGTGACGCACTGAAAAATGATCATGAGAACAAGAATATTAGTAATGTTTACATATCCATAACAGTGTGAATTTTACTACACGTAATTTACCGAGTAAAGACAGAAAACGTAGGAATAGCCGTAAAATATTTGCGAATTATGTACCGATGGCCTTAAGAACATATTAGTGGAATAAAACAAAGGTTATGACGTAAACAGCCCTAAATGACAAGGGTACAATAGATTTCCAGAATCTAAACAACGCAAAAATTACTTACATTTGAGGTACAAGTTTCTGCATTCCATTTATTCTCGTCCATAATGTTGAACAATTGAGCTTTAAAACCAAAATTTACTTAAATAGTTATTATGACTTCAAAGCTGTTTTAGATGAGTTATTGACAAAAAATGTCACAACATAAATATGACAAATACTATTTTTAAATGGTAGAAAAAATTGTAGGTTGCAAAAATTTAATCAAAACCTCAATGACATATTAGTATGTCATTTAATTGACAATTTTTGTTACTTAAAATGGCTTAAAGTAACTACATAACCAAGTGTAAGTGTCAACTATTAAGAAAAAATTAATATAAAATAATTAATGTATATATAAATTAACAATGGCAATATAAATTAATACAACAAGTAATTAATAATTTAATAAAAATAACATTAAGGACAAAACCTTAAGAAACTATTAATTATAATATAGTGATGAGCGCGCTACTAACTGGCAAAACAACGCCATAGATGGACAACATAGTACATTGTCACAACTGTCACTGTGAAAGGAGAATTTTATAAAATACTAACGTCACAGACGTTTAAAGGTGGGAAACTATGTAAAGTATTTTTTTTTCTTCCTTATTGGCTTTGGATTACTTGATCCATTCAGCCACGATAGATAATAAATTACTGTTTGCTACAATATTCCAAATATAATACATTGCATTACATAATACATTAGGTACATGTGCGCACATATAATACTTATGCACGTACATACATACATACATATGTAGAAGTGGAAACATTTAATTGACCAGTAGGTATACTCCTCATTCATGGCCCTAACCAACTTAAATTAATTTACAAATAATTAAATCGACAAAAAAAAACTACATGCTAATACTAAATACTAATACTAAATGCTAATAAATATATGTTTTTTTTTACACAGCGATAAGGCTTCAACCCGGATCAACCCCGCGGAGGTTTACACCCTCTTTGTGTTTTTAATTTTTTTTCTCTTTTTTATTTTTTTTATAATTTATTATACTTTTTTTTATTTTTTTTTTTATTAAAGATTTAATTTTTTTTATACATTTTTTTTGTATACATATTTTTTTGTATAAATTTTTTTTTTTTTAATTTTTTCAATATAAACTTTTATACAATTCTATTCTTATTACCTCCCTGCAAAATCTACTTAATGAACTTTCACAGGGAGACAATATTACATAATAAGGATAAACATAAAAAAAACAATAATTATTGCTAAACACATTCAACCGGACTCATTCAGTGCAAGTTAAATTTTCCTCTTAGTCCTTTTTAAAAACTCCCAGATGATTTGTTTAATTTTAGAATTTCTACGAGACAAATATAAAAGAGAAGCATTATTTTGTGAGAAAGGTATTTCTTCTTGAACCAGATTGTTCATCAAAAACTTAATTGCAACATCATTATGTTTGCATCCAAACAACCAATGATTAATATCGTCAACATATCCATTGCAATCGCAAATATCTGATTCGGATAGGTTAAATCTATAGAGGTATGACTTGACAGTGGCATGATTAAAGAGACATCTAATAAACATGGCATATATATTTCTATTGGGATAACTTCTGATAGCAAAAGGCTCAGTAGGTAAACTAGGATGAATTTTGGTGTAGAGATTGTTGCTTCGATTGCAGAAAGCGTGCCACTCAATATCCCAATTTTGTTTCAAACTTTTCTTGCGAGTAGCTGTTAGATCGCTTCTATCTAGCCAAGTTATTTCCGATCCTTTTAAGATTGCCTCTTTAGCAAAAAAAACTGCTTTTATGTTACCGGAAATACCAATATGTCCTTTTACCCAGACGAAAGTTACAGAAGTCTGTTTTTCCAGTAGCTTTAGTTGGTTTTCTAAAATTTTGACGTCAAGGCTATTTTTATATAAATGTTTACGTGTGTTTTCTAGAGCTAATAACGAAGATCTTGAATCTGACATAATTACAACTTGCTTGTTAGAAATTTTTTTGTTGACAGCCCATTCTAGAGCTTGATAAATCGCGAACATTTCTGCAGAGTATATGGAACATTGTTTATCTAACTTGAACATCAAGGATTCTTGGTGATCCGGAATATATACAGCACATCCAACTCCCAATCTTGATTTTGAACCATCCGTGAAAATCCTGCATGGATTATCAAGCTTGGCTATATGTTGCTGAAAGTCAACTGGATTCTCACTGTCAAAATTTGGGAACCAAACATTAACATTGGCATAAGATATATTAAAACTCGATTTAAAGAAAGTTAATTCACCTGGACTGTTTAGGTGCTGAGAAACGTTCGAGTATGCTACTGCTCAAATAGGAGAATTCCTGTTGTGCCACCATTTGTCGACAAGATTAGAAACAGAGATGTCACATATTTTTTGTAGTAGTTCAGTTTGGTTGTAAGATTGGCATTTAAGAACAAATTTTTCAGCCAAAAATAGTCGTCTTAAATGTAAAGGAGGCTCCATGGATTCAGCTAAAAAATTCTCTATAGGCGTAGACTTGAGCGCACCTAGAACTAACCGCAGAGCCTTATATTGAATGCGATCTAGTTTTTTAAGGCGACTGTTTGTGGCAGATCCATATAAAATGCTTCCATAGTCGAGAATGGATCTGGTATATGCACTATAAAACATTAAATTAATTTTAGGGTCAGCACCCCATCGATAGCGATTAACTACTTTAAGAATATTTAAACTTTTCTCACATTTTATTAAGCACTTATTAATGTGTTCATCCCATGTTAACTTGGTGTCCAATGTAATACCAAGATAAGTGTAGTGCTGATGAACGGGTATACTTAGGTTGTTAATCATGATGCTGGCCATAACTGGTAAGCGATGTCGCGTAAAAAACACCACCGCTGATTTATTTGCAGTAAGGTCAAATCCTTGTTTAAAAAAATACTCTCTTGCATCACCCAGTACCATCTTAGTTGAATTAATACTTTGTTGGTACAACTTATTCACATTGTAAAAGCAGAAATCATCTGCATATTGTAATATACTGCATCTAATTCCTATACTGTGGAGATCTAGAGTGTATAGATTAAACAACAAGGGACTGAGGACTGATCCTTGTGGTAAACCTTGATGCACTACTCTTGGGCCAATCAATCTATCATTACATCTAATAAATACCTGTCTATTAAGGAATAGGTTTACTAATACATAAGCACACAAAGGTGGAATACCTATGTGCTTCAGTTTTTCGAACAATAGATTTAAATTGACGTTGTCATAAGCCCCAGAAATATCAAGAAAAATGGCAGATAGATAATTATTATTTGAATATGATAATTGAATATCAGTTGTTAATTGAGAAACACAATCAATAGTTCCCTTGTTCCTACGAAAGCCATACTGAGACACTGGAAATATATTTTTGTTCTCACACCACCATTCTAATCTGCTTTTCATAACTCGTTCAAATGTTTTAAGCAAACAGGACATGAGAGAGATAGGCCTTAAGTCGGTACGCTGGTTTAGTTTGGGTATAGGAATAACCAGGCATTGTTTGAGGGCGTCACAATGATCTCCTTTAAGTAGAATATTGTTGTATATTTTGCACAAATAATATATAGCAATTGCAGGTAGGTTTAATAGCATACTATAGTTAATGCCGTCAATACCAGGGGCTGTATTTTTAGAACTCTTGATATTTGCTTTAAGTTCGTCAGCTGAAATGGGGGTTAGTAAAAAGTGGTCATTAGTAGAGATGCTCGGCATAAATAGTGGTAAATGGACATAATCCGGAGAGATTTTTGTAAAGAGCCTTTCTACCATACATTCATCATTAGCGGTGTACTTTTTGTTACCTTGAATTTTGTTTACCCTTTTCCAAAGCTCTGAAGGTGAAGTTTGCCTAGTAAGTGAGGAACAAAACCGAGCCCAACTAGATTTAGCTTTTGAGCGGAAAGTTCGTTTACATATAGCTTCATTCTTCTTATATTCCATGAAGTTTGAAAGGGTGAGATTAGATTTATAAATTTTAAAGGAATTTTTTCTAGCGTTAGAAGCAGTGAGGCATTCATCATCCCACCATGGCGGCGATTTGAAAGATTTGACTGACGGTTTGATAATTTTGAAAGATTTGTTGGCTGCATCAGTAATAGAATCTAATAAAAAGAAAATCATTTCGTTTGTTTGGTTTTTATTTGGTTCGTGTCTGAGGGCACTTTCTACGTTGTTTCTAAAATTATCCCAGTTTGCATTAGACATCGACCATTTAGCCGAAGATATAAAAGTTCTATTTTCAATTTTCATATTCTGCACAGAAAGTCTAATTGGAAAATGATCTGATCCATAGGTGTCTGGAAGAACAGTCCAGTCAAAGGATGGACATAAACTAGAGGATATAATAGTAAGATCTACAACAGATTTCATATTCCCTGGAGGAGTAGCTCTAGTAGCCGACCCGTCATTAACAACAATTAAATTAGGAAAGAAATCTAATGCTTCTACTAGTATATTACCATCGACGCAACATGAATTTGATCCCCATAATCCATGATGTGCATTAAAATCTCCGGTAATAATACAATCATTGCTAATTTGAGAAAAAAGACTAACGTAATCTTGCACTGTTACTCTAACATTTGATGGACGGTGCACACTCAGGATAGTATACATTTTTTGGTCAATTTTAATATCTACACCACAAACTTCTAAATTAGGATTGAAATTGTTAACAAATGAAATGGGATTATAAATAATGTTATTTGCTAAAATTATGGCAACTCCTCCATATCCTCTAATTCTACTTTTATTAACTACATTGAAATTATTGAAGCAAACAGTATCAGATGGTTTTGACCAAGTTTCTGATAAAAGACCTATGTCAAAACGTTCTTCAAACAGTAATTGCTGTAAAGAATATCGGTTCGCATTTAGCGAACGAATATTCCATTGAATAATTTTAATACTTTTGTCAGCCATTAAAATTATGTAAAAATATTACCTATAATATCTTTAATTTTATTTTCTAATTCAATTTCGTAATTTTTAAAATTAGTTTCTACATTTGATGAAGAATTACAATAGTCAAGGATACTCTGTTTGATTAAATTTTTGAGTGAAGCACTACTTACTTACTTTCCGTGTCCGGAACACCAACAACTTTAAATTCTGTATTTCCAATGGTTGGCCACATAGATGGCCCTGTCATTTGCTATAATTAAGTCTTGTTCTGTGCAGGTCTCTCTCATCTCTGTGCATGATAGTAGATGCCGGCTGGTCTGAACCGCGCCACAGTCGCAGTGAAGCACTGAGCTGGCCTATAAATATATCAAATTCATTACGGGGCTCATGGTTTCCAAATTGAAATACAGATCCCGAACAGAAACTGGTCGGGTATTCCCTACGCACAGGAGGAAAATTAGGAGTTGTATCAGTAGTCTTCCTTTTTTTGGGGGGGTTATCGTTAGGGGGGGCTATATTCAGCTGATTATTATTTTTATAAGTAGTGGTGGAATTCGAGGGTTTAGGGGAGGAGCTTTTTAACGGAGGAAAGTCTGTGTCACAGGTCATTAAAGGTGCAAATTTATTTTTTTGGACTAAACTGGAATAACATGGATTTTCAAGAGCTTTTCGGCTTCTTTAAATGAAATATTTAAGTTAGCCATAGCTTCTTTAGTCTTTTTTTGTTTTAAATATTCGGGACATTCTTTAAAAACTGACTCGTGGCTACTATTTTTACAATAAACGCAAAATGTAGTACATTTATCGGGACAATCAGTGTTACCTTCATTACCGCACTTCTTACATCTTTTTTTTGACTTGCATTGAGTCGTTGAATGGCCATAACGAAGACAGTTGAAACATTGCATAACAGGACTAACATATATTTCAACTGGACACCTAACTTTGTTGATGTAAATATATTGGGGAATTAATTTACCTTCAAAGCTAATAATAACCATTTGTCTAGGAACTCTTTCTGATACGCCGTCACTTTGAACTATTCTAGTCATTCTATGAACTTTTTTTATTGGAATATTAGATTTAATAGTATTAAGTCGTGCACTCTCAGTTAGAGTAGTGTCCACTCCGCGAACGAGACCCTTTTTTCCGTTAAATAATTTGGAATATATGCAATTAGGTTATTTTTTCCGAAAAAATCTTCAACTACTAATTTATTCGCAACAGCACCTGAATTGACTTGAATTTTAATGCGATTTTTACCTACACTAACAATTTCAATAATATGTTTATCATAACTAGATAGCGAAAGTAGTTTTTCTCCAAGTTTCATTGGATGCAAACGACTGATACTCAAATTTATGTGTTGAACAAATATAAAAAACGGACCAGTATCATTTAAACTAAATCGATTAGATGAATTAAATTCCTGACTTTTTTGAATAGTATTTGTTTTATTTGAAGTAGATGTCAAGTTTATGGTATCATTAGTACTTTTACTAGTATCATTTAAACATTCACTATGAGAATTATTCTGATTTAAATCATTTGTCTGCATAATTATATCGCTCTCATCTGTGAACCCAATATTTTCTACATCAGGATCTGGTGGATCCTTTCCATTTTTGCCCACGAACATCCCGGGGCACGAGCGACGTTCAAATATAAGTATATAAAAAAATGTCTACTTACAGTACAGTTGTCAAATAACAAAACTTAAAATATACGGAAAAACAAACAAAATCGGCTAAACACTCTGTAGAATCTCTTGAAACACACTTTAATACTTCACAATCGATTTGAGTTGAATGAAAAAAGACTTTAGAACTAACTAAATCTACAAATTTTCCGGAGGAACTCTTAAATTTGTCTAAACACTTTGACAGTTTTTTTGACGTTGAACTATGTAAAGTAATTTTAATTTTTTAATTTATACGTTGATATCGATAATTTCCACCTCTACTAGTGTTATCTCTTTTTCTATCACAATGTATTATGTTTTCCATCTTTTGAGTTATTTTGCCGGTTATTAGCGCGCTTATTACTGTATAACAAAAAACTTTTTTAAAAAATGCATTCCTTTGTGAATCAATATATAGGGTGTCCCAAAAGTAGCGGAACGATCGAATATTTCGGGAACTAAACGTCGGATCGAGAAACTGAAAAATACATGTTCAATCATTTTCAAACATCTATCCAATGACATCAAACACCAATCCCCCACCACACCCCCTGGAGGTGCGGTGGGGGGTAACTTTAAAATCTCAAATAGAAACCCCCAGTTTTTCTTGCAAATTTGAATTCCTTACGTAAAAGTAGGCATCTTCTATTCAAAACATTTTTTCGAACTGTGGATAGATGGCGCTGTAATTGGGAAAAACGATTTATCCTGATACCATGGGTAAATTATAGAAACGGTCTAATATCTCACGAAATACACTTCCAAATGAGAAACCAAAAAACAGATTTTTAATCTTTTTCCAAAACCTATGGAATAACACCAAACATGACCCTCTAACCCACCCCCTGGAGGTGAGGTGGGGGTAACTTTAAAATCTTAAACAGCAACCCCCACTTTTTATTACAGATTCGGATCCGTAATAAAAAATTAAGCAACATTTATTCGAAACATGTTTTAAAATTCCTGATAGATGACGCTAATAAATCGTATTTTTTTCAATTAAAGCGCCATCTATTTACAATTCTAAAAAATGTTTCGAATAAATGTTACTTAATTTTTCATGACGGATCCGAATCTGTAATAAAAAGTGGGGGTTGCTATTTAATATTTTAAAGTTACCCCCACTCCATCTCCAGGGGGTGGGTTGAAGGGTCATGTTTGGTGTTATTCGATAGCTTTTCGAAAAAGATTAAAAATCTGTTTTTTGGTTTCTCATTTGGAAGTGTATTTCGTGAGATATTAGACCGTTTCTAAAATTTACCTATGGTATCAGGACAAATCGTTTTTCCCAATTCTAGCGCCATCTATCCACAGTTCGAAAAAATGTCTTGAATAAAAGTTGCTTATTTTTACGTAACAAATTAAAATCTGCAAGAAAAACTGGGGGTTTCCATTTGAGATTTTAAAGTTACCCCCCACCCCAGTTCCAGGGGGTGTAGTGAGGGTTGGTGCTTAGTGTCATTGGATAGATTTTTGAAAATGATTGAGCACGTATTTTTCAGTTTTTCGATCCGATGTTTAGTTCGCGAAATATTCGACCGTTCCCCTACTTTTGGGACACCTTGTATATAGACCACGACTAATCTGTAAAAAACGTGTATTTTTGGATGTGAGAGGTGGCATTCGGATTTTTGCAGATAAAGTTAGGTGACACCTTCAGTAATAATAATTGACTTATGCTCCTTCTCAAATATGCCCGGAACATTAATAAAAAATTAAAATATTTAAAAATTTCGAAGAACATCGATTTTTTTCTGCTTTCTTTGCTTATAACTTTAAAACGGTTCGTTCTGGAACAAAGCCGTAGAAAAATAAAATAAAGACAATTGAATTTTGTATGATATACGACTGGTCAAAAATGTTTTTAGTGTAGGAAACAAAGGTTGAACCTTGCAAAATGGACATAAATCCGGTTTTATTTTTTTTCTGGTACATCAAGGGGTGCTTATTATAAGACTAACTTTTTCTGAAAAAATTTCGCCCCGGAACCCCCCTTTTCACCCCTTTAAAAGGGGTAATTTGTGGTTTTTGCGGAACGTAGCCCTTCCTGTACCTTTTACAAAAAATTTCTTTTATAGAAATATGAAGAAGACTATATTTTCTACGATTCACTTCCAACAGCATATGTCTATCATCCACCGTTTAGCGAGGGTGGCGCCCCAAAGTTGACAAGTTTTAAAAAAAGATGTTTTAAAAAAATATATATTTTTCCCTAACTGTAACGGAAATTAAGAAGAAATCCTACAGCAATTATTCACAAATAATTGATTGATTTTTTGGTATAGGTTTCACTTAAGGGTAATTGCCCATTTTTTAATTACAGGGTGTTACATTTTAAAAAAACCCCTTTTTATACCAGCTGAACCGTTTACGCTAGAGTAAAAAGATTTTCAGCAATTACCCATATACTGGTGCTATTTACAAATTTGTATAATGCACCCCCATTTTTTCCCCGGAACCACCCCAAAAAAAGAAAAATTAATAAATAAAGTGATTTTCTTGGAATCCTTCACACACAATGCCCTTTATTAATATGCTTCATACATCATTTTGTGCACGTTATTATTACCCATACATGGACATCAAAAGCGATTTCCTAGTGCAACCCCTGTAGCCAAAAAAAATAAATAAAGTGGGGGGTTGAAAATTTTTTTTTTGTTTTTTGCCTTTTGATCCACATGGGCATATGCTTCATCAATAGTGCTTTTCAAAAATATATATGGTTATTTCAACCTCCCTGCGGAAACCACCCCTATCCTTGAAAATTTACTGCAGAAACTACCCCTATCCCTTGGCGAGCATGTTTTTACGATTTTCTCATTACCTATGCATTATTTTAAATAAAACTTATACAATGGTAAAGACCACTATTTACTCTAAAAATTAGGTCCTATTCATTTTTTTCGTATAAGCAACCGTTACGGCACAGTGGCGCCGTAAACCTCATATATGCTTTGGCGGGCTCCAGTTTTTGTTTTTTTTTTTCGTCATTTATGTAAAATGAAACAACACAGTGTAACCTACAAATTATGACTTATGCACATTTTACAATCTTTGCGCCCCAAAGCCACAGTGGTGGCCCAAAATCAATGTTTGCATATTTTCGCAACCTACACGCATTTTATTGCATTAATTCTACCTTAATAGCACAATATTCACCCTTAAGTGGTCGCTAAGCAGTAACGGATCCAGGGAGGGATGATGGGGGCAATCACCCCCACCCTGTCAAACTAAGTAATATTATATTTAAAGATTATAAAAATATTCATTTATTTTTATAGAAATTTAACCAATTGGCACCCCCCTCTTAACAATGCTGGATCCGCCACTGTCGCTAAAGCATAAAAAGTACGCCATTTTTTTAAAAATAATAATATAATTAAAGTATTTTTATAAAAATAAATGAATATTTTTATAATCTTTAAATATAATATCACTTGGTTTGAGAGGGGGGGGGTGATCACCCCATCACCCCTTCCTGGATCCGCCAGTACTAGCGACCACTTAAGGGTGAATATTGTGCTATTAAGGTAGCATTAATGCAATAAAATGCGTGTAGGTGGCGAAAATATGCAAAAATTGAATTTGGGCCACCACTGTGGCTTTGGGGCGCAAAGACAGTAAAATGTGCATAGGTCGTAATTTGTAGGTTACACTGTGTTGTTTTATTTTATATAAGTACTTTATCAATAAAACAAACAGATGGCGAAAAAGAAAACAAAAACTGGAGCCCGCCAAAGCATATATGAGGTTTACGGCGCCACTGTGCCGTAACGGTTGCTTATACGAAAAAAATGAATAGGACCTAATTTTTAGAGTAAATAGTTATTCTTGTATAACTTTTGTTTAAAAGGAATGCATAGGTAATGAGAAAATCGTAAAAACATCCGCGCCAAGGGATAGGGGTAGTTTTTGCAGTATATTTTCAAGGATAGGGGTAGTTTCCGCAGGGATGTTGCAATAACCATATATATTTTTGAAAACCACTATTGATGAAGCATATGCCCATATGGATCAAAAAGCAAAAAACAAAAAAAAAATTTCAACCCCCCATTTTATTTATTTTTTTTTTTGGCCGCAGGGGTTGCACTAGGAAATCGCTTTTGGTGTCCATGCATGGGTAATAATAACGTGCACAAAATGATATATGAAGCATATTAATAAAGGGCATTGTGTGCGAAGGATTCCAAGAAAATCACTTTATTTATTAATTCTTCTTTTTTTGGGGTGGTTCCGGGGAAAAAATGGGGTGCATTATACAAATTTGTAAATAGCACCAGTACATGGGTAATCGTTGAAAGTCTTTAAACTCTAGCATAAACGGTTCAGATGGTATAAAAAGGGGTTTTTTAAAATGTAACACCCTGTAATTAAAAAAAGGGCAATTACCCTTAAGTGAAACCTATACCAAAAAATCAATCAATTATTTGTGAATAATTGCGGTTAGATTTCTTCTTAATTTCCGTTACAGTTAGGGAAAAATATATTTTTTTTAAAAACATCTTTTTTAAAAACTTGTCAACTTTGGGGCGCTACCCCCGCTAAACGGTGGATGGTAGATATATGCTGTTGAAAACAAGTCGTAGAAAATATAGTCCTCTTTATATTTCTATAAAAGAAATTTTTTGTAAAATGTACAAGAAGGGCTACGTTCCGCAAAAACTACAAATTACCCCCTTTAAAGGGGTGAAAAGGGGGATTCCGGGGCGAAATTTTTTCAGAAAAAGTTAGTCCTATAATAAGCACCCCTTAATACACCAGAAAAAAATTAAACCGGACTTGTGTCCATTTTGCAAGGTTCAACCTCTGTTTCCTACACTATTTACGGTATTACCTTTTCTGCAATATAGCAATAAATACAAAATAAGGGGGCAAAATACGCCTGTTGTTATTCAATGTTTCTTAACCACTTTGGTGGCACTTGAACCTTAGTAATTCGCTTAGAAAATTCTCATAACTTACTTAAATGGTCTACCAAATTTCATTAAAATCGACCTAATAGATTTTGCATAATTTTGCAATAAAAATGTTTTTAAAAAAAGTTCAAATTTTTTAAAATCTTTCTGAATAAAAAGTAGACCATTTAGAAGTTGGCTAATTTTTTTACATATAAAAAGGTCCTCTACCTATCTAATACACTATACAGAATTAAAATCTGATTATTTAAGGGGCCTCAGCAATGTTTTAAAATTATAAACAATTTTTGGCTTATAAACAAAGAGCTTTGTTTAATAATAAAAAAATTAATTTTTAGCAACACAAATAAGTAAAACCGGTATAATTTGACTTAAACTTTCAAATGCTGTTAAAAAGTTATTCTCGTTCACAAATTGCAATTTTTCGATTTTTTGAAAGTTCCACCGCGTTTATCTCGAAAACTATGCATCCTACGAAAAAACTTGAAAAAAAAATTTTTGCTTAGAATTACCCAAGAGATACAAAAAAAAAATTTATTTTGCGAAAAATCGATGTTATGTAATTCCTCAAGTTCTTTGTTTATAACAATCTTATCGACATCCGGATCAACTGTTACCCAAAAAATTCGCATTCTACGGGTCAAAATACATAAAGAAACTTGAGTAAGTCAATCTAAATAAAGGAGCCCGTAGCACCCCCTCCTGGACACAGCACTAATTTGTTTATAAGCCAAAAAATTGTTTATAAATTTAAAATATTGCTGAGGCTGCTTAAATAATCCGATTTCAATTCAGTAAAGTGCATTAGATAGGTGGAGTGCTTCTTTATATTTAAAAAAAATTGACAAATCTTTGTATCTTCTATTTTTTGTTGTGCAAGATTTTAAAAAATTTTAATTTTTTTAAAAAAGTTTAGATTGCAAAATTATTATGCAAAATCTAGTAAGTTAATTTTAATGAAATTTGGTGGACGGTTTTAGCACATTACAAAAATGTTCTAAGCGAATTAGGAAGGTTCCAAGTGTAACCTAAGTGATGGAAAAACATTGAATAAGGACAGGCTTGTTTTGTCCCTTATTTTATATTTATTGCTATTTTGCAGCAAGGGTCTTAAATTATGACATTTTTAACCAATCGCATCTGATAGAAAATTTAATTATCTTTGTTTTATTCCTATACGACTTTGTTCCAAAATGAATCGTTTTAAAGTTATAAACAAAGAAAATAGAAAATAAAACGAAATTTTTTGAAATTTTTAAATATTTTATTTTTTTATTAATGTTCCAGGCATATTTGAGAAGGAGCATAAGTCAATTATTATTAACGAAGTTATCATCTAACTTTATCCGCAAAAATCCGAATGCCACCTCTCACATCAACCTAAAAACAGATCCTTCCTGATCTATTACGAATAATATTGAAAGTATTTATGGCAGGGGAGCCCAAGCGGGGATTTTTGCAGTTACTCGAGCGCGTCAGATTATCATACGGGAAGAAACCTGGACCCTGCAGATGTACCTCTACCATATATTGGCTTTTATCATAGGGGAGTTCGTTAAGGGGGGCCCAAAAAAAAATCTATCCTTAAAAAAACTCGAAATTTTCAGATTAAGATAAGGTAAGTTAAACACATGCAAGAGAGTGTATATTTCAAAAACCTGACGATTTGGGCCGGGCGTAAGGAAATGGGTGAGTCCCAAAATTTCACAAGAAAAAAGCGAATATTTCGCGAAATGAATGACAGATCGAAAAACTAAAAATATGTGCTTTAAAAATCTATGGAATAATACCAAACACAACTTCCCACGGTGGGGGGAGGGGGGTAAATTTAATATTTTAAATACGAATCCCGCGATATTTCACGAAATGAACATCAAATCGAAAAACTGTAAAATACACTTATTCAATATTTTTAAAAAATTATCGAATGGCACCAAACACGACCCCCACGGAGGTGGGGTGGGGGATTACATTAAAATTTTAAACAGGAGCCCCCATTTTTTATTGCAGATTTGGATTCCTTACATAAAAATAAGTAACTTTTTTTTCCAAACATTTTTTCGAATTATGGATTTATGGCGTTATAATCGGAAAAAACGATTGTTGGAAATGGAAAATCAAATTAAAAAACGGCAAGCGCCCAATAAAATAGAAAACTTTACTTAACTTTTTTGGTTTTAGGACCTACTCTTCAACACCCAATGATGAGGACGCTAATAAGCGGAAAAATAACGCAAAAGATGGAAAATATAATACATACTTACTTTGTAAAATAAAAAGAGATGAAACTAGTCGAGGTACAATTACATTGCATAGTTCTCCACCTTTAGACGTCTGTGACAGGAGTATTTTTTAAAATCCTCCTGTCACAGTGACAGTTGTCATACTCCTCTGATACTTCTTAAAGGTGGGAAACATTATGTAATGTACTGTTAATTTATATGTTTATCTCGATAATTTTTACCTCTACTAGTTTCATCTCTTTTTACATCACAATGTGTTGTGTTTTCCATCTTTTACGTTATTTTGCCGGTTATTAGTGCGCTCATCACTGGATAATCAAAAAGTCACCACATCATGTGTCTGACGATTTGCTATTAAACTTTTGTGCACAAAATCAGATAGTAGGAAGTGAAGATGTTCGTAAAAAGATAAGTTGGTGCAACGCTGAGTGTGGGGAGCCTACCAGAAGAAAAAATAATGTACCTCATGAAACAAAGAAAGACATAAGCGACTGCTGGATCTTAAGGAGCATAGAAGAGAGAAAAAAGCTTACAAAAGAGATCATCATCATCACGTAGCGCTACAACCCTGGTTGGGTCCTGGCTGACTGTACAACTTTTTTCCAATTTGTTCGGTCTTCCATTAACCTAGGGTTAAATGGAATGTTCATTTTCCGGAGATCTGCTTGGATGTTATCTCTACATTGCATTCTGGGACGTCCAACTGGTCTTTGGTCTGTAGGAATCTCCTCCTATACCAGTCTTGCATGTCTCTCGTTATGAAGTCTGTGCACGTGGACTGTCCATCTTAGTGACTGTGATTTAATTTCTTGGACAATATCGGTGTAATTGTAGAGTGCTTTTAATTCGATATTGGTTCTGATCCATACTGGTTTGCGTTAATGTCGTAGTGAGGTCCGAAAATGTTTCTAAGTATTCTTCGTTCAAAACGTCTGAGCTTTTCTTCGTTTGCTTGGGTCATGTTCCACGTTTTGCATCCATATGTTAGTACAGGTCTGACGATGGATTTATAGAATTTGATCTTGGAATTTTTTGTAAGATTTTTTGATTTTATAAGCTTATTTAGTGCGAATAGACAGCGATTTGTCGATTGGATTCTGTCTTTTACTTCTTCAGTAACATCGTTATGGGCTGTGATTATGGCTCCCAGATACTTAAAACGAAACTCTTTCGAAATTGAAGGTGTTGACCATCACATTGTGTCCTATCCTGTCGCTTCGTGTCGTTCTATTTATACACATATATTTCGTCTTCTCTTCAATAATCTTCAGCGCTACTTCACTTGTTGCTCCTTCCACCTTGTTGAAAATATCTTTAATGGATAGGATAGAGTCTCCAACGAGATCAATGTCATCTGCGTATTCTAGTAATAACTTGTGAGCTTAAACCGATATCAGTTCTGTTTGTATTTCGGCCGACCTCATGGCTTTCTCTTATACAAGGTTAAAAAGTACCTACTGGAGATAACACATCACCCTATTTGAGTCCACTGTTGATTTCAAAGCTGCCAGATAGTTTATTATTTACACATATGTACCTTAGATATTCCACCATCCATACAGACTTCATCCGAATGAGTTGCTTTGGGATTGAGAACTTTGACATGGCATTCCATACTTGGCTTTTTTCTACGCTATCATATGTCTGTCGAAAATCCATGAAGAGATTGTGTATGGGTCTGTTATACTCCCATCCCTTTCTAGAAGCTGTCTTAGCGTGAATAGTTGATCTATTGTTGATCTGTTTGCCCTAAAACCAGTTTGACATTCTTCTAGGACATTTTCAGCGTAAGGGGTTAGTCTACTAAGAACGATGTTTGAGAGGGTGTTATATGCCGAGTTCAGGAGTAAAATTTCTCTACAATTCGCGCATTTTGTTTTGTCCCTTTTTGTGGATGGGCACTATGATGTTTTCCTTCCATATCCTTTCTTCTAACCATATTTGTGTTATTAACTGGTGGATTTGGCGATGTAGTGCGTCTCCACCATATTTCAGAAATGTTTTTGGTATCTCGTCTGCAGTATCGGCCGCTTTGTGATTTTTCAACTTATTTAAGGCCTTTTGGGTTTCTTCAAAAGAGAGATTTTTGACGGGCATGTCCGCTGTGATATAAATCTCTTCTTTGTGCTGTTCTTCCTGAATGATGTTTAGAATGTCCCTGAAATACCATTTCCATTCTTCAGTTAGTTCTTTATCGTCGATTATCATATGGCCTTGATTGTCTCTCAGTGTAGGTATAGAATTGGTTCTATATCGTCTTTTCTCAGTGGATATTGCTTTATAGAATTCTCTGGAGCCTGGTGTGGGTCGGTCTCTCTCCATAGCTTCATATTTTTGTTGTTCGTAATTTCTTCTATTTGTTCGTATTATTTTTCTTGTTTCTTTTCGGCAGTGTCGTATTTTTTACTTTTGTCTGTTTGTAGTTCTATATATGTCTTCCTTGTTTATCTTTTTTCCAGCTTTTTCCGACATTCCTCGTCATACCATGTTTTTGCCCTCTTCTGCCTACTCCTTCCAAAGATCTTGTCGGCTGTCTTGGTTATTATTTCGGCAGTCGATTCCCATAGCTTTTCTATGCCATTGTAAACTCTTTCAGAGTTCAAAGTTTGTTCAATTTGTTCTTGCAAAAGAGACACCTAAAGGAAAGGATTAGACTAATTATTTAACGAGTTAGAAACCGTTGGGAACTAGAATAACTCCAGAAAATGAAAAAGATCGACGTCACAGGAAAACAGTTTAAACCAAGATTAAATCTATGTAGAGAAAAAGAGAGAGTCATAATTTCTAGTAAGAAGAATATTCTTGTGAGATAGATGGAGCTCTTTAAAATACGTTTGGAATTAATTACAAAATCGCTAATGCTCCTTTAAAATCAAACTTCAACCTAAATGAAAACTAAGTCGATTTACCAACCTTATAGGGAACAAACGTCAGTGCACATGTTCTTGGAAGAACAACATTGGGTAATGTTCTTGATTCGTCTGGACTCACCATTTACAAGTGATGAGGTCATCTCACAGACACAAGGAGTCTCACTGAAGCCATCAGGCCTTTACTACTTGCCCATATTTGGTAATCTCCAGCCCCTGTGGCCTAGCTCTGTTGTCCGGCCACTCACAGACTGAACAGATCTGAATTTTTTCGGCTCATCCTTTTCTTTGTTTACAATTTCTTCGTTACCTTCGCCCTCTATGGTTTTCAACTATAAAATCTAGCCGTGTCGTACTTCTTGGCTCTCACAGAATCGCCCGTTCCTGTCTTTGCATGGTCTTCTAGAGCGACCATCGTCATTCCCATGACTTCTTTTAGCTCGTTGGCGACGTGGCGAATGTCAAAATCATAGAGTAATGAATGTAAACATCTTCTGCCAAAGTGGAACAAATGGTAGTGTTCTTCTGCTTTACCGGCCGCCAATAACTCCTTCCTGAAGACACAGAAGTTTTCTGTTTTTCCCAGAGCTTTTCTGAAAATTCCTATGACGTATTTCTCACACTCCTGGTCTTTAGGATATGCCATGATGGGAGCCGTTGTCAATTTATGCTTTAGTGTGATGAAGACAAGCTGGAAATCATTCCAAAATTTTTCAAAAAGCGACATAGGACATTGTGTTTGTTTCTTGGTACGAGACATTCGTGTACTGCCTTTATTTTTGCCGGGTCTACTGAAACTCATGAGAATGAAATTTTTTATCCAAAAAAACTAACTTTTTAATGGAAGAGCTGGAATTTTTGGTATTCACTTCGACGCCAGCGTTCATAAGTCTAATAGGAAAATTATGAGGTCGTTGAGTTACACCACACAAATTTTCCATATAAAAATCTCCTGTGTCTAAATTTCCCTTAGTAGTTCAAACGTGGCCGGTGCATTGTGCAATCCGAATGACATCACTTTGAATTGGAAGATTCCACTTCCAGTAAACAATGGTGTCTTTTCTCCGTCTTCAGGTTGGACGGCATCTTGCTAATATCCGCTTTTGAGATCCACTATGGAAAACTATCTCGATCCAGCCATGGCCCTAAGGGACCAATTGATCAATTCGGGGTAGTGCGTAGCTTTCTTTCTTGATGTCTCTATTCAATCTTCTGTACTCGACACAAAATATTATGGAGCCTTTCTATGGAAGCTATAGAACTATTAATGTTATGCAGTGGCGGTTATCCCTTTAGGTCAATTGGTCAATGACCTCCCTGTAATAATTGTACAATCAAACGATTATAATGTAATTATTTCCTTAAAAAAAGAAAATTTTCTGTATAAGAAATGTTCGGAATACAATAGTATCGTTCAAAGTTAAATTTTGCTTTTATTGTATTGACTTTTCAGTCATTTTGTTGTTGTAAAATATAGCGACAAAGATGCCGCCAAAAGATTACCGATAAATAAACATGAAATACGAGCTGTTTGACGGTACCGAAAAGCCAAATTTATCTTTGACTGAAACTACCGCAATATTACTCTTAACCTTCGGAGTACGGACTTTGACTTACTTAGATTACGATGGTGGGTCAATCGTGACCCATTCTCATTTTATTTATAAGGATGTTTTAAATAGTCAGTATTAATAAACAGTATCTTTAATTCAACAAAGGAAAACAAACATAACAATTATAATCCTAAATTATTGTATTTAAATTTTTTAAAATGGTTTCCCATGGGCATATACTAGTTCGCTCCGGCGGCCAGATTTTAATACCTTACAGAAAACGGGCATAGGT
Organism: Diabrotica virgifera virgifera; assembly: GCF_917563875.1. NCBI lineage: Eukaryota > Metazoa > Arthropoda > Insecta > Coleoptera > Chrysomelidae > Diabrotica > Diabrotica virgifera. The sequence goes on along the minus strand of NC_065447.1, from coordinate 112,733,066 downwards.
AAATTCGCTCCGGTCATATATTTGAATAAGTACGTATACCCGTAAACAGAGACGGCTGCGATTTACGTGTACCTACAAACATATTGAAAATATTCTTCGAAATCCGAAGACCGGGTCAGGACTGACCCGCCATCATAGGTGTTACGTAGAGGAAAAACTGTAATTTGCATGTTCACGAATTATATACGAAAAAATAGATTGAAACAAATAAGGAGAACTTACGATCAATCGGTTTGTAAAAAAATTATTTCATAAAATATTAAGAAATAAGTGAATTTCGGGTCACGCTTGACCCAGTCTTCGTACTCCGAAGGTTAAACAGCTAAATACGAACATTCACGATGGTCAAGAAATTTATTTGACCTCACTGTGAGAATACAGCACTGGGAATCCGAACGTTCACGAAAATATGCACTTATATGCAAGTTGGTACCAAATCGTGGTCATTGACCGTAGACCGTAGGTATCGTTTTCGTTGTTGAGACTAAAATCTCTCAGTTTCTATCTTATCTACGGTTGAGACGTGACTATCTACGCAGGGAGTAAGATTAGTTCGGAATTTACAAAGTTAAGTTAAGTGCGTTCGTGAGATTAATATTATTTTATTATAGATTTTTATAAAATGTCGGTAGTGGTTAGTATAAATGAACTCCAACGCCAAATGAAATTAAATTTTAATGAACGTTTGAAGTTTAAAGATTGCGGAATTCCAAAACCGTGTCTTGAAATCAAACAGACTACAATGGACAAAAATAAACCTGTTCATCGGTATTTTCGTCAAAATATGTATGAATTGTCAGACTGGCTTTGTGGATGTCAGGTATCGAATGCATTTTATTGTTTTCCGTGTTTACTATTTTCTAACGATCCAGTGTGGTGCAAAACGGGGGTTACCGATTTAAAACACTTGAAAGATAAAATAAAAAAACATTCTTTGTCTGGTAATCACATGAAAAGTGCCATGTCTTTTGCAACTCTGGGCCGTGCCGACATCCGAATGCAATTAGATAGTGCGTATAGACAATCAATTAAAATTTTTAATGACAATGTAACAAAAAACCGATACCTTTTAAATAAAATGTTGGCTCAATGTTGGCTCTCGTACATCATAAAATAAAATCTGAAATTCAACAATCCGATTTTCTTGCCGTTCAAGCAGATGAGACTACAGATAGTTCAAATAAAACACAGATGGTCATTATTTTTCGCTACGTATTAAATGGTAATGTGCACGAAAGGTTCTGGAAATTTATTAATCCGATAGGAACTAAAGCAGAAAATCTGGCCAACGTTATTATGGATGAATTAGACAGTTTAGAAATAAATAAAACTCCAGAAAAACTAGTCGCTCAAAGTTTCGATGGAGCTTCCGTTATGAGTGGAAAATTTGGTGGTATTCAAAACAAAGTAAGACAAAAATATCACTCAGCTACTTTCATACACTGCTATGCCCACCAGTTAAACTTAATTTTACAAAAAGCAGAACAAGAGTGTAAAGGTATTCTTTGCCAGTTTACACAGCTTTTCGTCATTTTTTGGAAAATCTCCTAAGAGGACAGCGGTTTTGGACGAACTTGTGAAGGTAAGACTACCTAAAGCGCCAACCAGATGATACTTTAATGCACGCTGCGTAGAAACTGTATTTTTATATCAAAAAGATATTCTAGCTTGCTTGGAGAAAATTATAGAAAATGAAGACGATAATAATACTTTAAGTCAAGCCATTGGATTGAAAAATTACTTAAAAGATACTGATTTCTTATATTGGTTACATTTTTTCCATATGATTATGCCGCATTGTGACATATTGTTTAATCAACTTCAGAAACGTAATATCGATGTTTTAAATATTAAAAACTATATTGCCAAGTTTAAAAAGTGTATTGAAAAAATCAGAGCCAAAGTATTAAGCAATTCTTCACAGCCCTCATCGTTATGCACGACAGTTTCTAATAAACGGCCAAGACATATGAGGACTCAAAACGTCAAACTTCACTGGAAGTGTGTGATATCTTTTTATCAGAAATTCAACATCGATTCAGTTTTAGTGAACATCTTGTGATTGCTCAACTTTTTTATGCTGAAAGGTTTATAGACTACAGGAAAAAATTTCCCGAAGATACACTAAAGTTAGTCAAAGTCAACTATCCACTTATAAACTATTTCAAACTGAAAACTCAACTTGAAGTGATGTATGATCGTGAAGATTTTGATAAAAACAGCGGGATTATTTCAATTCTACAGTTATTCATGAATAACAATTTATTTGATACCTTTTCTGAATGTGTAAAATTATTGAACGTTTTATGTACTTTGCCGATGACTACAGTGGAAAGTGAACGTTGCTTTTCTACGTTAAAACGCATCAAGACGTTTTTAAGGAATACTATGGGAGAGGATAGGTTGTGTGCTTTAGCTATGTTAACTATGGAGAAGTCTTTAATTCGAACGATCACAAATTTCAACGAGCAAGTGATCGATCATTTCGCAAAATCCAAGGCCAGAAGAATCGATTTACTTTTTAAATCCGCATAAAAATGTAAGTTTTTATTTATTTTAGGTTTTGAATTTAAGTAGTTTGTTGATATTCTGGCTGTTATAATTACATATTTATCTGATTTATTTGACAATTAGTAATGAAGACTTGTTCCTTTTACTTATTTCATATTTACTTGTCAAATAAAGATCCGCTTAAATTTAAACAACATATTGCAAAATAAGTTATAAGAAACCAATACAGATGATGGAATAAGAAATTATTTAAAATGGGATTTGTAGGTCTTATTTTTCCAAAAAAATCTTGAACCACCGGATATCACCTCCCCCTTCACTTACAGACCAGTCGCCACTAATGCTATGGGACCAAAATCTTTCTTGGTTACCAGTAGGTACCACTGGAAAATACCAGGGGCTATCCGCATAATTTTAAGAATGGTAAAGGCTTCTTTTTGTTTTTTAAATGGTGTATGTCTTGGGGCCTATCTTATGGGATTGGACTTGTCAGTGTTTATTCGATGTTAGTCTTTGTCAGTTCAATCAGATAGTTTCCCTTTGAAGAAGATGTCACTATCTTTTGTAATAAATTCTTCTGCTTTTTGGTATTCTGGTATTCATCTTCAGAGAGCTGGCTCCATGATTTATATAGATTTTCAAACAGTTCAGTGAAGAGTTGGTGTGTACTGCTGGGCTGGGGCTGTTAACACGTTAGCTTTTACTCTTTTTAAATTTTGATTCTGAACGGTCTCCTTCTTTACAATAGCTACTAAACATTTAGTCACTTGTTGGTCCAGTATCTATTGTAAAACTGCATTATGTGGTCACTCTGAGAAGTCCATCGGCAACCAAACTGTTGCTACTTCGTCGTATTAATAATATTGAGAATCTAGTGACTTAAGGCAGAGCAGCCAACGTACACCCTTCAACGTTGGCTTCCTCTAATTTTCCGAAATGCTTTGCTATTGTGGGTATTACCTGCTGATCAAGTTTTTGTCATTGGGCCGAAATATTCCTCAAATTAAGCGGTCAACATCCGGGGCAACATATTTAAATCATCTTCTTACTTGATGGATTTGCGTTGGTGGCGGGACAATTTCTTCATGGCTACATACTCACAGAGATCCCTCAATATGTTACAGCGTGCTCTACTTTATCGTTATATCTGCTGGAGGTCTACGTCACGCAGACCATCAGGGAAACATTGGATGGTGAATTGATGCAGAAATTCTTTGCTCTGTGTTTTTGAACAGATTCGTTAGAGCCTTGGATGCGCACTTTTAGTTGACTCTAGTAGACTTGTTTCAATTATTAGCTACCGTAGCTTAGTTCTAGAGCCTATATGATGCGTCCTCTGGAATATTTTGAAGTATTTCGACATGTGTACCTCGAAGTGCTAATATGAGAGTTGTTGTCTTCTGTTCATATTTGCCCGTCTATTATAATATTATATTAGCTAGGTGGTCCTGCCGTCAAATGAAGGAGGCTTAATTATGCCGTTGACAGGGGTACTAATCAGTTCTGGTGTACTTTTAACTCTCAGTTACTTGGTCTTGGTATCGAATTTCTAGGCGGATATTTTCAAGGTTTCTCGTTTCGTTATCATGTCTTTGCTCTACTCGGCCTCTTTTTACTTTAATTTCTTTTAATCATACCTTCTATTTTCTCTTCCATTTACTTTTTTTATACAGTCGAACCCGCTTATTGGAATAACCTTCGTGCCAAGCAAAAGTATTCCTATAACAAGGATATTCTAATAACCGATCATATGTGCATAGTAAAAACGTTTTGGGACCTCAAATTTTTATTCCTTTAGCCGGGATATTCCTTTAACCGGTATTTTAATAAGCGAGTTCGACTGTATCTTCTTTACTCAGTTTTGATGCCTTAGTTTTTGCTTTAGAACTCATGAGCAACTGTCTATCATCTTGATGAACTCACAAATATCACAAATACTAATTACATTAATAATTACCGCTTCAAAGAATTTGCAAAGAAGATGCGCAGAATTACCAATAATAATCTAGAGACCCTGATAGCTTATGCAGGGTGTTTCATTGGGAAACAAAAATAATTGAATGGTGAATAGAGGTCACTGAGGAGGTTCTAGATTATACTACATTTATTGCTCCATCGATTTTTGTAACCGACTTACGCATTTTTCCCATTTCTTTCTGGGTCCATAACTTTATAATTACCTTGTATATTTTTTTGATATTTGGTACATATATTTCTCATTTAGAGCTCAAACCACCTAACTACTAATCACACAAGAAGTCCGTAAAAAGTCCGTATTAACAAAAAATATAAATTCATGATGACCTTGAAACAGCACCTTATACATCGAAATTTTCAAAATCCGTTTGTGTATTGTTAAAAAAGTACATAGAACTAAGTTTATAGGTTCGCATAAATTTTGTTCGCAGCAAATTTAATAACTTATATTTTAAAATTATAACTATTGAAATTTTTAAAAACTCTGATATTAAAAAGCGGGTATAATCGGTTCTATATACTGTATTATATAGAATATAATGTATTAATAACAAATGGGAAAATTATTTATTGTACAAAATAAAAATATTTTGAGGAAATAAATTCCACAAAATTGTATGAGTTTAGTACACACTCCTACTATTTCCAATAATTCTTCTTTTTTAATGAAAGAGTAAGTCTATTTCAGTTGTTAATAGTACGAGGGAGGAACTTTTGTGTTGTATGTTTCCTACTCTGAATCTATAAAAATGAATCTTAGTTGAGCGCACCGAGTTTAGTACAGTGGAACCCCGATAAGTCGGCCCACGATAACCCGGAACTCCGGCTAACCCGGACCGATTTTTATCAGACAAACATTTCAACAATAAAAATGTATTGCTGTTACAAAATCTCGTGAACCTAATTCATTCATTTGGTGACGTCAATATACGAACGAAACGATTGATGAATCCGACATTACTGAAAATATCAGGGTGCAGATGGGACCCTGTCGCGCAATTCGCAGCAAATAAAATAGTCGTATGTTTTTGGCTTCATTTTATTTCGGTTATACATACGCATTTTCAAGGTTCACGAGGTTTTGTACCAACTCTATGTAATATAATATTTGAGAGATAATGGAACCGGATTGAACTACATATAGCATAGTAAAAATGACTCATGGTACACCACATTCATTGTCGAAAACAACAGGAACCTGTATTATCCTTTATTTTTTTGAAACTGTCTGTGTTAGCATTGTTTAGAAAAGACTATTAAAATTCTTTTTTTAACAATGGTCTTAGTCATCACTGTTATTAAATAACAGAGACGGTATTGTGTGTAGTAAAGTCGTATTATTATTCGCTTCCGTTTTGTAATCGTTCGTAAATTTATTCAGATTTTGTGTTTGCGTGTCTTTTGGCTATAAGGGCAACAAAACGTAAAAATGTTGTAGTGACAATGGAAAAGAAACTAGAAGCATTAAGTAGAATTGATAAAGGTGAATCTTGCAGCATTATATTATGGTGTCGGTACATCTACAGTATCGGATTGGAAGAAAAATAGAACTAAAATCGAAGAATTTTTTTTTTTCAAAATGATAACAAAAGACTGTTTAATCGGTGCCAAGCTAATAAAGCTAAGAATGAGACTTTTGACGACGCTTTGTATGTGTGGTTTTGTGTGGAATGCGAACGTGGTTTACCAGTGTCTGTGTGACAATTATAACGGAGTTTATCTGTAAGCATACCATATTTTATTAATTTTTACCATTTTCTCCGGCTAACCCGGATTTTCGATAACCCGGATCGGCCGCGGTCCCAATTAATCCGAGTTAACGGGGTTCCACTATATTCAGTTATAATAATAAATTATTACAGTTCATGAATAAATACTCGTTTTAAAAATAATCAGTACTTATTTACTATATTGGAACTACCCACTTAGTAATCATAAGGAAAATTCAGATCCGGATTAACAAAAAATATAGAGTAATTTTGAGCTTGAAACAACACCCTATACATCGAAATTTTCAAAATCCGTTTGCATATTTGAAAAGGGCACAAAAAATTAAGTTTATTGGTTTGCTTCAATTTTTTGCTCAGACAATTTAATGACATTAATTTTAAAATTGTATCGAATTTTTTGTTAGTTTTCAGAGTTCTTAAATACCCGTTTTTTAATCGCAGAGTTCTTATAAAAAACGATATAATTTCAAAATTAAAGTCATTAAACTGTCTGGTCAAAAAATTGAAGCGGACCAATAAACTTAGTTTTTTAATCTCGTTTCAAAAATATGCAAACGGATTTTGAAAATTTCAATATAGAGGGTGTTGTGTCAAGGTCTTTACTTTATAATTTTTGGTTAATCGCGACCTGGATTTTTCTTCTGATGACTAAGTGGGTCGGTCCAATGTAGTGAATAGGTACTGATTATTTTTAAAATGAATATTTATTCATTAACTTTAATATCTTATTATTAAATGTTAATTATACCTGCCATTTAATCCCAGAGTTGTTAAAAATTTCAATATAATTTCAAAATTAAAGTCAAAATTATTTATTAAAAATTAAATTGTCTGACCAAAAAATTGAAGCGAACGACTAAACTTAGTTTTTTGTGCTCCTTTTATATATGCAAACGGGTTTGGAAAATTTCGATGTAGAGGGTGTTGTTTCAAGGTCACAATTAATTTATATTTTTTGTTAGTCTGGACCTCAATTTCTCTTGTGATTAGTAGTTGGGTGATTTGAGTTCTAAGTGAGACATATGTGTATGAAATATCAAAAAAAAATACAAGGTGGTTTTAAAGTTATGGATCCAAAAAATACTAATTTTGTAAATGACGAATCAGAACAAATAGGAATAGCAACATGGAACGTGACCTCTTTAAATGGAAAGGAAATAGAAATAACTGAAGAAATGGAAAAAATGGGTATCTAAATAATGGGAGTAAACGAAACTAAAAAGGTAGGAGTTGGGCACATAAATCTAAATGAGGAATATATTCTTTATTATTCAGGAGTACCGCAGGGACAAAGAGCAAAGGAAGGAGTTGGTATAATAGTAAATAAGAGACTAGAACCAAGAATAACACACTATGAAACATCATCATCTAGAATTATAACAATCCAAGTTGACCTAAAAGACAAAATAGGATTCATACAATTAAATGGACCAACTGAAGGCAGAGATGAAGAAACGATGACAGAATTCTACAATGAACTCCAAAGAGCACTAAACAAATTAAGAGAATCGAGAGAGAAAATCATAATTTTAGGAGATTGGAATTCTAGAGTGGGCAAGGATGTCAACAAAAGATTAGGATGCATTGGAAGATACGGAGAGGAATGTTTGAACAGGAATGGTGTCAAAATGCTAGACTTCTGCCAAGCAAATGACCTACTAATAGGAAACACATTTACAAACCAAAACATGGAAGACAAATATACGTTCGTGGCGGAAGAGAGAAGAGCGAAAAGTTTGATAGATTATATAGTTTATACGAGAAACCTAGAAGATAAAATACGTAACGTCTTAACTGAAAAGGAACCGGAACTAGCTACAGAGCACAGAATGGTTACTGCAAAACTCGAGGATGAAAAAATAAAGGAGGTGAAAAGAAAAGATTACCAAAGAGTAAAAGTAAATAAGCTCAAATTAGAACAGGTGCGTGAACATTACAAAAAAGAAACAAATAGAAGATTAAGAAAACTAGAAGACCAAAAAGAAGCATGGACACTGGAGGAAAGATGGAATGCCTTCAAAGTAGTCATAAAGTCTACAGCAACAGAAATATGTGGAATCAGAAAACATAACAAATACCATAAAAGAACGAGATGGTGAAACAATGAAGTTAAAACAGCAGTGAAGAAAAATAAAATAGCATGGAAAAATACATTGAAACCGAGCTGGAAGAAGATAAAGAAGAATACAAAAGGCTGAGACGATTAGCGAAAAACACCATAAAACAAGTAAAAACAAAGACGTGGGAAGAGTTTGGAGAAGAATTACAACAAAACTATGTAACAAATAATAGAAGCTTCTGGACAACAATCAGACATATGAAGAAAGGAAAACGTAAAGAAATAACAACCGTAAGGGACACAACAAACCAAATCCAAACAAATCCAGAACAGATAGCTAAATTATGGAAAGAATACTATGAAAACAAATTTAGAAATGAAACAATAGATGATAGAAATGAAATATATCAAGATAACGAGAATAAAGAAATAGAATAAATAAGTAGAGAAGTAATACAGGAAGTATCAAACGTCAAAAAAGGTAAATCTGGAGGGGATGATGACATAGACCCGGAAATGGTCAAGTACGTGGGAGAAGAAGGGATAAACTGGTTGTTGAAAATATACAAACAGGCATGGAAAAAGCAGCAAATCCCAAAAGACTGGCAAAGTAACCTTATAGTGCCAATATACAAAAAGGGAGAACACGTCAACTGCGAAAATTATAGAGCAATAAGTTTATCATCCGTATGTTTTAAAATATACACGAAAATAGTAGAGAAGAGGCTAAGACAAGAGGTAGAAAAAGAACTGGTAGAGGAACAAGCAGCGTTTAGACCAGAAAGACTGACAAACGATAACATTTACATCATTAGAAATATAATAGAAAGAAGTATTGGCTCGGGGGGAAAGCTCGTTCTAGCGTTCATAGATCTAAGGGCAGCATTTGACTCTATAGAAAGAAAAATTATATGAAAATGCTTGCAGAACATGAAAGTACCAATAACACTGATAAAAATAATTGAAAGTATATACAGAGTACTAAAAGGGCGTGTACAGATAGCAGGAGAAAGATCTGAAGAATTCAATTGGGAAAGAGGTATCAAACAAGGAGAGTCTTAGTCCGCTACTATTAATAATAGTCATGAATGAATTGACTAGAAATACTGGAGAAAGAACGAACCAAATACAGACAACAATAGGATACCAAAGACTACAGCCAATAAAAATAGAAGCCTTATTGTATCCGGATGATATAGTCCTTGTAGCGGATTCCGTGACGAAAGTGCAGAAACTTATGGACGTGTGAACATCGAGAATAGTAAAATAATGGTCATCGGCGAAAAGGAAGAAAATGAAGTAAATATAAAATGCAAAAAACTCAACTGGAAATAGTTACCGCATATGATTATCTTGGAAGTATAATTACCAATGATGGGAAAATAGACCTCGAAATAACAAACAGAACCAAAAAATCAAACAAACTGTACTACGCACTAGCGCCAGTTCTGAGGAAAAAAGAATTGTCCCAGGAAACAAAAATTAAAATATATAATACGATTGTGATACCGACGATACTGTATACGAGCGAAAATTGGACTTTACAGAAAAAGCATAATAGTAGGATAAATGAAATTGAGATGAGACATCTACGAGCTATAGCCGGACAGACCAAATGGGATAGAATAAGAAATGAGGCAATAAGACGGATAACTAAACAGGAACCGATAATGAATAAAATAATAAAGAGACAATTAAACTGATATGGACATCTAATGAGAATAAAACCTAGTAGACTAACAAGGAGAGTTCACGAAACAAGGAATATTACAAAAAAGAAAAAATGCAGACCGAGGAAAAAATGGATACAGCAAATAGTAGAAGCAGGAAAAATTAAACAGAGAACGTTAGAAGAAATGAAACTAATAGCACAAGACAGAAAAGAATGGAAGAGATGGGTGAATATGTAGCTAAACTTAACCCAAATCCGACACCTAAAAGGGTATAAGGAAGGGGAGAAAGAAAGAAAGGATCCAAAAAAATGACAAAATCGGTCAAACACGCTGTAACTCCGTTATAAAAGTCAGTGGGGTAATAAATGGTGTACATCTAGAACCGCCTCAGTGACCTCTATTCGCTATTCAAGTATGTCCGTTTCCCAATGAAACACCCTGTATAATGAGAACTCTCGAAACAGCTGACTGGCGATGGGAACCCCGTATATTCTCGAATGTAATCTCTGGGTCGATATAATGAAATATTCCTGGAATATTTCGGCGGTAGAGAGGAGATCTCGATTTCTCTAACGGATAGGACAGTAATCAAGGGTATATGACTCTCAATATTTTCTCATTTCCAAGCAATATTTTAAGCTAAATAAAAAATTATAACAACAAACTTTATTAAAACTTTATGATAATACACAGCATTTTTTAAAATGAAATTTTATAAATAATTTTAATATACATATTAATATCTAATTAAAAGTGGTAATACACTTAAAGTTAATTCAGTTTTCAGTCTTCAAAATGGCTTTGCTCCTCCAATTGGTTCTCATATATGCCTTTTAATCTTAAATTCTTTGGGTCAAATGGACTTCTCAAATATAGTGAAGCGGGATACTTTTTATTGCGGACTTCGATGTGGTAGGTGCCGTTCTTAAGGAATTCATTGTCAATTACTTTTCCCTTCGGATGTTCAACATACCTTAAAAAAATCACAAGATTTAAATATACAAATATGTTATTCTGTCAATAGTTCATGTGGTGAGACCGCTCCCGTCTGGAAAAATTTCTGATTCGGTTTCTTTGTGGATTCCTATTTAAAAATGTCCCCTTTAAACAAATCTGAAGGGTGCCGGGCGGAATTTTTTGGCAGAAATTGTTTAAACAATTTTTTTAAACAAATACAAAAGATCACGTTTTTTTGCTCTGTAACATATTTTTAATTTTTGTGGGTCATTTTAAACAAGAAAGGTATCTTGTAAATTTTCTTAAAAATTGATAGTTTTCGAGTTATAGGCGATTTAAAATCTGAAAAATGCGAAAATACGCATTTTCGAGGCTTAAAAACTCATATTTAAATTAGTATTTTTGAGGTTACCAGATACTTAAATTGAAGTTCAAACATTCAGCTTCAAGATTCTGAAGAGTGATCGCGTCTAAAGTTAATAACCGTTGGTTTTTTAATTGTTAAATATGCATGTTCATCCGATTTTTCTGCCGGTGCGGCGCGCTTTATTTCAAAAATCTCCTATTTTCCTCCGAAAAATATTTTTTATAAATTCTTTGGGACATTCTAAATAAAATAAGTTTCTTGACATTTTTCACATTTGTTAATAGTTTTAAAGTTATAAGCCATTTAAAATCCGAAAATGCGCCTTTTTGGTATTTTTCGGATTTTAAATCGCTGATACCTTTAAAACTGTTGACTTTTGAGAAAAATGTCAAGAAACTTATTTTATTTAGAATATCCCAAAGAATCCAGAAAAAATATTTTTCGGAGGAAAATAGGAGATTTTTGAAATAGAGCGCGCCGCATCGGCAAAAAAATCGGATAAACGTGCATATTTAACAATTTAAAAACAACAGTATAAATTAAGGTTGGACGGGATCACTCTTCAGAATCTTAAAGCTGAATGTTTAGTCTTCAATTTAAGTATCTGGTAACCTCAAAAATACTAATTTAAATATGAGTTTTTAAGCTTCGAAAATGCGTATTTTCGAATTTTTCAGATTTTAAATCGCCTATAACTCGAAAACTACAAATGTTTGAGAAAAATTACAAGATACCTTTCTTGTTTAAAATGACCCAAAAAACGTAAAAATATACGTTCCAGAGCAGAGAAACGTGATCTTTTGTATTTGTTTAAAAAAATTGTTTAAACAATTTCTGCCCAAAAATTCCGCTTGGCACTCTTCAGATTTGTTTAAATGGGACATTTTTGAATAGGAATCCACAAAGAAACCGAATAAGAAATTTTTTCAGACGGGAGCGGTCTCACCACATTTACTACAAGATACTGCTTGTATTATTAGTCTGGGCAGATTATCGGAGAATACGCCATTTTTGGGAAAAGTTATTTACCAGCAATTTTATTGCTGGAATCGAACCTTATGATTGTATATATTAATAATATGGGTATGCTAAGTCCGCTGATAGTGTGCTACAGGAGGCGTTAAAATAAAAATTTACCGTAATTAAATTCTGCATAGAAACGTGTTTTTCCCGATTTACTTCGACGAAAATTTTCCCGGAAAATGCTGGTTTTTCCAACAAAATCTTTATTTTCAACTCAACTTTTAGATAAGTAATTTAGTTCAGAGAAATAAGGAAAAAAAATATCCCGTTGGTGACACAACACCTAGGCTAAAACCAAAAGGTCTAAACCAAATGTTTTAAGTAGTATGGACATCTATATTAATAACATATTATATGTTTCCTGCAGCCGATTTTGATGATATACATAGTTATAAACAAATAAAGATCAAAAAACGGTAAATTTTCGCTTTTTTCGTCTATAACCAAAAAGTTAAGTATTTTAAACAAATTTGAGAGTAGGAAACTCAAAAATCGTATAAAAAACTTCAATATGGCGTTCGCTTAATTTGTCTATCCTTATTGGTTGCTGAGAAAATTGCAAAATATATAATAAATTTTGAGTTTTTATAAATATTCATAACTTATGTAAAAATTAACTTAGAACGTTCTTATTACACGGAATGCTGAGACTTCTGGTGCTTAAATCATACCCTAAATTTCAAAGCAATTGGTTAAATAGTTTAAAAGGTATTTAATTTGTTTATCCCAAATTCATTTTTTTTGCAACGCTATAAGTCAGAAAACTATTAAGTTACACTAATACATTGGATAGTTTATGAAAGAAGAAGATTTATACTATTAATTTAATTAAAAAAAATGACAAAAAATAATTCTAAGTACTGCAAAATTATTTTGCAAAAACATGTGAATTAAAAAAAGGGGGCTAACTTCGTCCCTAATTGTCCTAGGACAATTGTTTTTCTTTCTAAATATGTATAAAAATTCAGTCTTTCCAAATATGAAAAAATAATTTTTCTACGGGTAACGGTTAAAAAGTTATTCTAATTGTTTTTAAGTAAGCAAAAAATCGACGTGTTTTTGCAAAATAAATTTACACTGTTTAAAATTACTTTTTGTTATTTTTTTTTTATTTAAGTCAATAGTATAAATGTTCTTCTTCCATAAACTGTCAGAAGTCTTATTGTAACCTCATAATTTCCTGACTTATAGCGTTGCAAAAAAAATGAATTTGGGATAAACAAATTAAATAACTTTTAAACTATTTGACCAATTGCTTTGAAATTTAAAATATAATTTAAGCACCGGAAATCTCAGCAAATCGTGCAATAAGAAGGTTCTAAGTTAATTTTTACATAAGTTATGAATATTTATAAATACTCAAAATTTATGATTTATTTTGCAATTTTCTAAGCAACCAATAAGGATAGATATATTTAGCGAACGCTATATTGAAATTTTTTAGACGATTTATGAGTTTCTTACTCTCAAATTTGTTTTAAAATGCTAATATTTTTGGTTATAGACGAAAAAAGCGAAAATTTACCGTTTTCTGATCTTCATTTGTTTATAACTACGTATATCATCAAAATCGGCTGCAGGAAATAAAAAGGTTATTAATATAGATGTCCATACTACTCAAAAAATTTGGTTTCGGCCTGGAGGGGGATGTGTCACGAGAAAAATCTTATTTCTCTGGACTAATTGTTTGTCTATAATTAAATAACTTGGTAATATAAAAGCTCTTTTCATATAGATTATACTTCCAGAAGCCGATGGAAATTAAATAAACAGTTTAGCAACAATTAAATTGTTAATTAAAAACTTACGGTCGCTATAATAACCACAATAATTATGATATATAAGAATAACTATGATTTTTGTATAAAAAGACACTGTACCTATCTAATGTACTTCACAGTATTGAAATTGGACTATTTAAGCGGTCTCAGAAATATTTTAAAGTTATAAACAATTTTTTGGCTTATAAACAAATAGAATATCTCGGGAAATATAAAATAAATTAAATCATGAAAACGGTATTGAAAAAAAAGGCGACTTCTTTCATTACTGGTGACCATAGCCTGATAAATTCTGTTGATGAGTTTGCTACACATTTTTCTTCATTTGGAAGGATATTTCATTATTACAATACTCATTTCTTCAAGGAAATAAGTGTTGGAATTATTCTAGAGAAATTCATATTACAATTGAAAATCCAGAAATATGGTTTTTGAATAAGAGCTGAACCTACTTTGCAGTGTGGCCTGAATACTCGATATTTAGAATCCGGATACTTAACTGCTAGATATTCTTAACTCTCCTATAAAGAAAAGAATCTACAGAAAGAAGCAGTGAGAAAATAACGGCATTTTAAGTGTGGTCTTGCCGAGGGATGATGACTTTTTGATGAGGATTTTTTGACTGCACCTTAAATAGATAGGTATTCTTATTACTCGCTTATTTATGTTAGATTATTTGTATCTATGGAGTTAGCAATTATATTTTAGATATAAAATTAAAATATGGTATGAATTTAGATAACTTACCCTGTACCAATCGTACTGTCGAGGCTGAATCCATAATCTCCTCTTCTTAAAATTCCTACGATAACATCATCCCTCCAAATAGTTTCATTGCCATAAATAGCTACTGGTTCTTGTAATGTGAAGAATACTCTTCGCTTTGTAACACCTTGTTTGAATTTTTCTACCGCCTGCTTTCCCAAGTATTGTCCATCTTTTCTGCAAAAAGCTCCCAAACCAGCTTCTATTGGATTATCGTCTAATCTTAGATCGTGGTTAAGCAGATGGTAGCCTAAAACATATCAACTGAATATCACCAAAAATCAA
This sequence comes from Diabrotica virgifera virgifera, assembly GCF_917563875.1. Taxonomy (NCBI): domain Eukaryota; kingdom Metazoa; phylum Arthropoda; class Insecta; order Coleoptera; family Chrysomelidae; genus Diabrotica; species Diabrotica virgifera. Next base: position 112,717,938 of record NC_065447.1, on the reverse strand, counting down.
ATCTCATTACCTACTGTAAAAAATATAAGCTAATCAATGGATTGGTAATTAAGTTGAAATCGAACAAGGACAATACAAAATTGGTAGTGTAAAATAACTGATATAACTCAGTAGATTGACGGGAAAAATACAAACCTGAGAATTTACACAAGAAATAAAAATCAATCAATCAATCAGGGAAAGAATAAACAAGGGCAGAGCATCGACCCGTGCCTTAAACTCACTTCTCTGGCAAAAAACAATTCGACGAGAAACCAGAAAACACATTTACGGAAGCATAGTTAAAAGTATTACACTTTACGGTTCGGAAGTATGGGACGTCACCAAAGCTAATAGAAACAAACTTTTGACGACAGAAATGGATTATCTGAGACGAAGCTGCGGTAGATCGAAACTGGAGAGAGTTAGAAACGAACAAATAAGAAACGAAATGAAAATGGAACGAAATATCAATGATGACATGGAAAGAAAACAATTAATCTGGTTCGGACATGTTAAAAGAATGCCATAGTACAGATGGCCTAGAAAGAATACTGGAATGGATCCCTCCTGAAAAAAGAAAGAGAGGACGACCACGGAGAAGTTAGTGCAACGATATTGATGAAGCAATGGCGGCAAGATACTTAGAAGAGGCAACTGCATATGACAGAAAAAGATGGAAATTGGGGGCAGAGAAGCGGCGACAGCCGTAATTAATCCATTATATAATAAAAATCAATAGAACCTAGAAATTAATAATTATAATGTTATATAGTGACTGTACACCCCGATATGGGGTTAAGTCGCGAAAGCTTTCTAGATCCTATTTCTTGGGAGGATCAGTCCCTTTTGCTTATGTGATCTTCTTAACGATGTCTCTTCATTTTTCCCCGCCATTCTCTGACTCCTGCGTTTTTAAGTCTTCATCAACTTCTTGCAAACCATTTTGATCTTGGTCTTCCTCTTTTCTTTCTTCCTCCTAGATTCCATTCAATCATAGCATATGCCACTGCATTATCTCCTGCCCTCCAGATGTGACCTAACCATCTAACACTGCATTGCTTTATTTTGGTAACGATATCTTCTTTCAGTAGTTTCGGAATCTCTGCATTTGTTCGGTTTCTATTTTTATTTTGCTCTGTTTTGATTGGTCCCACTATGGTTCTCATGATCTTTCTCTCCACTATTCTTAAGTTTTCTTCATATTTTTTAGTCATCGTCATTGTTTCTACTGCGTATAATAATATTGGTCTAATTATGGTGTTATACATCCTCATCTTAGTTTTCATAGTCAGTATTTTGCTTTTAAGTAGTGTTTTATTTGCAAAATAAGCTTTATTCACTGCCAATATTTTTTCTCTGCCTAGTTAAACTCTAGGATGCCAATACTTCTGATGAAGTTGATTATCATCCTAGGTGACTTCTTTCCTATGTCAGAGGGCGCTAGAGTAACCTCTTCTAGGAATTTTAGTCGTTTGCAGAACAGTGCTACAGTGTTTACATAGAATATTGTCTGCCGTTTCTTTTTCGTTGTCACAGAAACGACAGTTCTCACTATCTGATTTGTCCATTTTTTTGAGATGATATCTCAGAGGGCAGTGATCAGTGAGAAGGCAAGTGACCATTTTTATACCCTTTTTACTCATTTCGAGAAGGCGTTTTGTTGCAGTAGGCGACACTTTTATGACCGTTTTTGCTTGCGTTTGTCCTGGTATGTTAGAACAGTATAGTTGTAGTTGATTGAGTCCCCAGGTCCGGAGTTCCTCTCTGATGTGGCTTTTTGATAGTCCACAGAATGGTTCTGGACCATGGAATGAAGTATTATTCCATTCTTTTTTGAGGCTATCAACTTTTCGATTTCCTGTAATTTCCTTGTGATTTCACCCACATAAAAGTTACTTTCTTGCGTTTCACCAGCTTCGTGAGGGATTGTTTACAGTCCCAAACCAACATTGACTCACAACTAACTTACAACTACTATGATTACTCAGTTTTCTTATATATTCATCAAACTTGGACACTTAAAGTGAATACTTTAACATGGTTAGAAGCCTTTGAAATGTGTGTGTTAAAAGCTAAATAGAAAAAAAGAGCGGTAGTTTCAAAGATAAAAAGAGTAAAACTTTATAGATTGGCCTCGTTAAAAGAAACAGTGCAGCTTTTAAAATTAATTATCGAAAGGAAGACGCCAATATTCACTTTATCGGTCTACACAAGGTAGCCATTGCTTTGCTGAGATTGTTGCCAATATTCACTGAATATGGTACCATAAGAAACAGATTAAATCAAGAGAATGACTCACCTTTTTCTAAACTTAACGATTCTAGGGCTTTAAATCCGGCATGCTTCAAATCAAATCCTCTTCCCGCTTCCATAATTTTATTATATACAGGGATGCAAGAAGCAAGTGGAATGTGGATTTCGTAACCCAATTCTCCAATATAACTTATCCTTAGGACTCTGCAAGTGTGTCCGTTGATTTTTAGAATTTTAGACATTCCATATGGAAGCTGCTCGTTAGTTATAGGGAATTCAGTTATCGATTGAAGTAATTCGCCACTGAAAATAACAATATTATTCGTACAAAAAATTATAAAAGCAAAGTGATAAAATAATTTCGCCGTGAAACGAGCACAAGAAATGTATTACATTTCAGTTCGTTCAGAGAGCGCCATAAACATCTGTAATAGAAATAATAGAAATCATCAGAGTGTATATGTTACCGGCCAAACCCGATTTCAGGATAAACTAGTTTGGCCTAGGCCAAACTAATTTATCCTGATATAAATACACACACTTAAGGCCAAACTAGTTTATCCTGATATAAAGACGCACACTTGAGGCCAAAACTAGTTTATCCTGAAGTGTATGTTTTTATATCAGGATAAACTAGTTTAGCCTAGTCTAAACCAATTTAATCTAGTCGAAAGTACATAATTAATTACAGATTGGTTGCTGATTTAAACGTAAGTTTAGACGACACTATTAAGAGTTGTAAGACTTTTAAGTATTTAGGGTAAATGATAAACCGAGATGACACTTGTATGAAAGATATAGAAATGAAAATAGTACGGCGAAAACAAGCCACGAAAGCACTCCATGGAGTGATATGGAAGAACACTCTAACTAAAGAAAACAAAAAAGGATTTTTCAGGGCATAGTGCTAAATATTACCCTACAAGAACGGAAAAATGTCCAGTTGAACGAACAGTTGAATTGGAGTTTATAAAAAGGTGTCTACAAATTACCAGGTAGGATAGAATAAGAACAGGGGAAATATGAAACATGATAGAAGTAGAATGCTCAATTACAAAAAAGTCGTGGTAGTAAAAGTAGGGCCCTGAAATGGTACGAGCATCTACAAATAATGCCGGAGCACAGGTGGCCGAAAAGATTACTGGACTGTGACCCGCGGGGAGGAAGACGGAGAAGAATTCCTGCTGTGAGATGGAAAACTCACATCGGAAATGACCTCATATGATAGATAGAGACCTCAGAGATGGCGACTGGGAGAATAGAGTGCCATGGAAGACGAAAACGGCAAACTCATAATGGGAAAAAGCCAAGAAGAAGAAAGTAATTCAGCGAACTAGTACGGCTTAATATAAATAATAAATTGCATAAAATACTTTGTTTTTAGAAAAATAATCATTTTTATTAAAATTATAATTATTCGAACAAAGAAACAATAATAGTGAGTTATATTCGCGGTCAGACGGACAGACAACCTAGGTCAAATTTCTCACCTTTAGTACCATCCTTGGACATGGCTTTCATTTGACACCTCATTTGTCATTCTACCTTGTTTAATTTTGGAGGAGTTGAGTTCACGAACAGACAGACAGACAGAGAGACGGACAGACGGACAGACGGACGTGCATAATTCAACGTTTCCACATTTTTTCAAAATTGTTGAAACCAATATTAATTCGTACTCGATTTTATTCGTAAGTGTATCTTTTCTGTTCATTTTTGGAGAAAACCTCATTTTTTTTATTTATTATTTTTTATAATATTTAATTATATACGAGAATATATTGATTTATAGCATATGTATCCAATATCTTCATTCGATATATTATATGATACAATATATCGATGTATAATTTTTTTGTGAAAGACATCGGTATCGATGGAAAACTCATACAAGCAACTAGAATGTTGTATGAGACCACTAACACCAGAATCAAAAACGGCAAAAATTTCACTGAGGCATTTAATACTTCAAAAGGCCTCCGACAAGGATGTTGTCTATCTCCCACTCTCGTTAAAATATACCTTGACCAATCCTTACAGAGGTGGACAAAAGCAGTAAAACCGATGGGACTGAAAGTGGGAGATGACTCCCTATTTACATTATACTTTGCGGACGACCAAGTTGTAATAGCCCAAGATCAAGATGACTTAAGCTATATGATGCGGAAGCTAAATGAGCATTACCAACAGGCAGGATTAGTAATAAATATGGATAAGTCAGAATACTTCATAGTGGGAAACGAAGACATTGAAAACCTACCATTGGAACAAGGACATATTGTTGGTGTGAAACAATGCAAATATTTGGGAGCTATATTTAACAAACGAGGAAATAGTGAAGATGAAATACAACACAGGATCAATAAAGGTAGAAGCATCACTAGATCCCTCAATTCAATTTTATGGGACAAAGATATCAGGAAGGAAACAAAGAAAAGAATATATGAAAGTATAATGAAGAGCGCTACAATCTACGGTGCAGAAGTTTGGGACATAAGTGCAAGAAATAAAAAGAAGCTACTTAGTACAGAAATGGACTTCTTGAGGAGAAGTTGTCAGGTTTCCAGATTAGAACATGTAAGAAATGAAACAATTAGAGAATGTATGAAGATGGAAAAAACTATAATGGACGATATTGAAAAGAGACAGCTGACATGGTTCGGGCACGTTAAAAGAATGAATGAGACTCGCTGGCCGAGAAAAATATTAGAGTGGGTCCCACCGGAGAGAAGAAGAAGGGGACGACCACGGAGAAGCTGGACGGACAATATTCAGGACGCAATGGATTCGAGGCAGTTAGATGAAGATACGTGTTACGATAGAAAAAATTGGAAGCTGGGTATGGAGAGGCGGCGACAGCCGTAGAAATCCATTATATATATATATATATATATATATATATATATATATATATATATATATAATTTTTTTGTCATCCCTATTGGGACGTGATTTGGGAATTCCCCGCATGTAAAAGTCCTTATATGTTCGCTAAATTACTTTCGACTCAGCTAAATTGGTTTAGACTAGGCCCTACGAGTTTATCCTGAAGTGTGAGTCTTTATTATATCAGGATAAATTGGTTTAATTTATTTGGTTTTATTATATCAGGATAAATTGGTTTGGCCTAGGCCAAACTAGTTTGGCCTGAAGTGTGTGTATTTATATCAGGATAAAGTAGTTTGGCCTAGGCCAAAGTAGTTTGCCCTGAAGTGTGTGTATTTATACCAGGTTTAACTAGTTTGGCCAAGGACAAACTATTTTGGCTTGGGCGCGATAGGACAAACTAATTTGGCCTAGTCCATACTAGTTTATCCTAACGCGCTTAGGACAAACTAGTTTGGCCTAGGTCAAACTAGTTTGTCCTGAAATCGGGTTTGGCCGGTAACATATACAGTATGCCAGTAAAAAAAGTTATTCTTTATAAAAAGTTCTGCATGGTCCTAAACCCAAGATTCAACCATCAGACATCAAATTTTATGAATTTTATACGAGGTATGTCAAAAAGTTTGAATTTCACTCAAGAGTAAAGTAGCTTTATTTTTCACAATATTGAAAATTGCTATTATGAAAAGTTGTTTGGAATTCTTCTTCTTTTTCTTTCTCGAAACTCCTTATGCCCCTCAGGGGCGTCGGAGGTTCACGTCGGCGTCGGGCGTCATGTTTGGAATTAAAAACTCTATTGTAATATGCAATTACCTACATCCTTCTAATTGAAAAATTTTTTTTTGAAAAATTATGGATAATTAACATTTTGAAAAATTATGGATAATTAACATAATTAACATTATTTTCAGTTATTTCAATTCTGATAACTCTTTTATTATTAATTTTACGAAAAAAAGTGATTCTTAATAAAAAGTTCTGGGTGGTCTAAAACCTAAAATACAACCATCTTATATCAAATTTGGTATGTCAAAAAAAAGATAAATTTAGATCAAAAGTAAAGTATCGTTATGGTTCAGAATATTTCAATTACGAGTGGAAGGATGTAATTACATACTGAAACATAATTTTTAATTCTAAATAACTTTTCATAATAACAATTTTCGATATTGTAAAAAATAAACGTATTTTACTCTTGAGCGAAATTCATACTTTTTGGCATACCTCGTATAAAATTGATAAAATTTGACATAAGATCATTGTATTTTAGGTTTTAGACCATGCAGAACTTTTTATTAAAAATCACTTTTTTTCGTAAAATTAATAATAAAATAGTTATCTGAATTGAAAATAATTGAAAATGTTATACCAAATTTTTCAAAAAAAAAATTTCAATTAGAAGGATGTAATTGCATACTGGAATATAGTTTTTAATTCCAAACAACTTTTCATAATAGCAATTTTCAATATTGTGAAAAATAAAGCTACTTTACTCTTGAGTGAAATTCAAACTTTTTGACATACCTCGTATAATATTCAAAAAATTTGATATTTGATGATTAAATCTTAGGTTTTGGACCATGCAGAGTTTTTATGAAGAATAACTTTTTTTCGTAAAATTACTAATAAAAAAGTTTTCCATATGGATACAACTTACAGGGACATACTGTATATGGATATCTCTGAACAAACTCAAATAAACTGAGCCTACTAGTATTAAATCACCACAAAATAACAAAATATGGATGTCGTAGCGAAATCTGCCTAAAATAATTCAAAGGCGTAACTAGAAACTTGGTCTCATTAAAAGTTTTATTTTTTTCGGAAATAAAACTTTGAATTGTTTTAGGCAGATGTCGCTACGTCATCCATATCTTGTTATTTTGTCGTAATTTGATACTAGTAGGCTCGGTTTATCTCCGTTTGTTCAGAGATATCCATATATACACTCCCTGAATGATTTCTAATAAGAATTAAACTAGTTAGGGTGTTTATGTCCCTCTCTGAACGAACTGAAATATAATACGTCTCGTGTTTTCGTTTCACGGCGAAATTCTTTGTATTAGTTCTACTTCTAACTGAGTGTAGAGACCACGTTTTCGTTGGAATTTTGTCACGTTGAATAGACGGGAAGTGAGGTGCACATTACAGACATCCGCTAGTGTTATTTAATACAACATTCGTATGGTTTGTAAGAAATAGAAACCGCGAAAGCGTAACCAGAAACTTGTCTCATTAAAAGATTTATTTTCTTCGGAAATAAAATTTTGAATTGTAAAATGATAAATGTGTTACCTTTTTGGTCCTTGTATAGAGAGAATTCCTATCCTGTTGGTCATTTCAGTTACCAGACTCTTAAAGTTCTTCTTGTAGAGTTGCTTTCTGAAATGAGCTTTAGTTTGATATCCAGATTTAGCACCTGCTACAATATAATATCCTTTTCCCTAAAAATATTTTTTTATAATTATCTTATACATCAATAAGATGAAAATAAGGTAGATGACACCACCATAATGGCAGAGAATTGTAGAAAACATTCAAACCCTGTTGAACGCTGTAAACAACGAATGTACTTCAAAGGACTAACAATCAACGCAAGAAAACAGAATGGATGGTGATCGAAAAGATTAATATCGAAGACCCAGTTCTAAAATTAGATAACAAAATCCTGGAAAGGATGGAACACTTTAGGGAACATCCATAAACTACGTCGTAGAAATTTTGGAGTTTTTAATACCCTCCCCCCCACCGTCGTAAAGTGTCGTTTGCAGTTAACCCCCCCCCTCATACCGACGTCGCAATTGCAAGTTATGACTCCCCTTTTTAGTGATTTTTTTGAAATTCCATGTTATTCCTAGATTTTTAAAAGTTAGCTCTCAAAGTTTATTTACGAATGTATCCAAATCAGTATTATTATGTAGCTCATTAATATCGGCGTACCCTCTTAATTCACTGTATGAATCTAATAATCTAATAACTAATAATTAGCTTTATAGAGACAAGAAGACAACACTTTTATCGGAGTTCCTATGCTTTCTTAACTGCATCATATAAATCTTGATACTTATTTTGTTTTGATTTCAATGCCATTTATTTTATTAAGTATAAATGCAATGTACTAACTAAATAAAATAAAATATTTTATTTCTATTCATTCTTGTAGAATAATTGTTTCACACAGATTCAGTAAATAAGTGAACAGTTTAATATTTATTGCTTCCAGACGTTGTTCTGAAAAGAAGCGTTTGTTTAAAGACATAGGACAATGTTTTATTGTTTGTTAGTCTGTATAAAACTGCTAGCAATATTATTAAGGCTGTGAGTGATAAAAATTAAATGAAAAGTATGCGATAAAAGTAATAATACTTTTTCATTCTAAAATAGGGTATATATTTTTATATTCGTGAACTTCAAACGACGTCGGATGTGCACTTATGGCCCCCTCCCCCCTGTCGTATACCGTCGTAATAAGCAAAGTCCCCCCTCCCCCTTTTCAACAACGTAGTTTATGGATGCTCCCTTTGATATCTGGGTAGCTGGATTAACTGCAGGGTGAAAAGTGATGAGGAAATTTCGACTAGAGGAGAACTTGCACGAAAAAAATTTATTAGCTGATGTTCTGTATTGTGCAGTAGAATTCTGTCATTGACCACACGTCTAAGAGTATTGAAGTGCTACCGATGGCCCGTTTTGTTCTATGGATGTGAAACCTGGACAACAAAAATGAAGAATCTTAACAAATTAGAAGCTTTCGAGTTGAGGTGTTACCTTCGCATGCTCAGAATTGTGTGGACAGCACACATATCCAACGAACGTGTGGTAGAGACCATGCGCAAAGAACGGGAATTGATCAACTTCATAAAAATGAAAAAGATTCAATACTTCTGTCATATAATAAGAGGGCCTAAATATCGCTTACTCCGGTTAATCATTCAGAGCAAAATCGAAGGAAAACGCTGGGTTGGAAGAAAACAACTGTCCTGGGTGCGTAACATTAGACAATGGACAGGTCGAACGGTCGAGGAATTGTTTCATATAGCTGCCGACCGAGATACATTTCATCAGCTTGTTAATACCACGAGAGGCAACGCTTGAAAACAAGCACGGCACACGTAGAAGAAGATATAATAAATTCCAATTAAACTGAAAGGCAAATTTTATAAAACTAACAAAAGACCATCAACGATATAAGGCACTAAAGATTAGACAATCAAACACAAAAAACAATGACTGAATATTGCAGAACAGGATAGATGAGTGGAATGACAAAAGGATGAAACAAAGAGAAATAATTTTATTAGGAGATGTCCGATGTAGCAGCAATAGATGCTGAAACGCAGTAGCGGATCTACGGGGACGGAAAATAGGGAAGTTTTCCCCCTAACAAGGTCCAAAATTCTTCTTCTTCTTTTACTTCTTGGAGATCTTTCGATCTGTTTAATTCTGAAGCTGCATCTGGTTCATTTCCTGGGAGGTAGATTGCCAACTATCCCTCCATCTTTTAGGTGGTCTGCCGGGGGGTCTTGAACCGGGCGGGTTGTTTTCTAGGGCAATTTTTTGGAGTATATTCTCATCCATTCGTCTTACGTGGTTGTACCACATCCTCTTGCGCTGCCTTCCCCATCTTACAATATCTTGAATTTTGCATTGCTCTCTAATGTCTGTATTTCTAACTCTGTCTCTTCTTGTTTTCCCCACTATTGTTCTTAGGGTTTTCATTTCGGCAACTCTTAGCATCTGTTTCGTTTTGTTGGTGTCTTCGCGCACTTCTATGCCATATGTCATGATCGGTCGTATGCAAGTCTTGTAGATTCTAATTTTACTATCTGTACGCATATACGGATTTGACCAGACTATCTCTCGCAGACATCCTGCCAATGCAGATGCTTTGTTGATCTGACTCCTCAGGTCCTTTACTGGGTCGTGAGTGCTTGATATATCTATGCCCAGATATCTGAATTGCATCACCTGTTCTATGGGGTTGTTCTCAACCCCTAACTTACATCTGAGCGGATCTTTTGCTATTGTCATACATTTAGTTTTGTTGGTAGAAATGTTCATATTTAGTTGGCGGCTTACTTGAAACAATTGAAAGAGCTGTCTCTGAAGATAATCTTCTAATTCAGCAATGATTGCTGCACCATCTGAGTAAAACACCATACCAATTCTTTTGTTGCCCATTATATATCCGAGATTAAGAGATGTTACTTTGTTTATAATTTTGCCCATGAGTAGGTTAAACAAGAAGGGGCTTTAACTGTCTCCTTGTCTAATTCCTCCCGGTGTTGGAATATTTTCAGTAAACTGGTCTTCTGCTCTAACTTTGGTTACGTTGTTGTTATTTAGGTTATGGACTATCTTTGTTATGCTGGTCGGTGATTTATTTTCTATTAATATATTTAGAATGTCTCCCAGGCGATCTTTGTCAAACGCCTTCGTCAGATTAATGAAGTAAATATACGCTGACATGCTGAACTCTATAGCTTTTTATTTTATTTGTTTTATTATAAATACTGCGTCTGTTATAGATCGCCCCTTTGTAAAACCCTGTTGTTCTTCAGCATTAGTGATTTGTCTTTCCAGTTTGTCCTTAAGAATACCCGTGAAAAGTTTCATTATTGTATTTAAGAGGGTTATTCCTCTGTAGTTTTGTGGGCAAGTTTTTTGTCCTTTTTTAAATATGGGGATTGTGATGCTCTTATGCCATTCCTCTGGTGTTTCTGTTTCATTTAAGATTTTTTTAAAGAGTTGAAGTTAAAGAGTTTGAGTAAAAGAGTTAAAATTTTTTAAAGACTTTTTTAAAGAGGTCCAAAATAAAAAAAAATTGCTGAAACATAAAAATATATTGGCTAACATGAAACTTAAACAACAGCCAAACAAATTTAACTCAACAAACACGCTAGTTGGGAACATTAAGGGAATGTATATAAATGTATATAAGTTACTTATTTATGTCTTTTATGGAGTTTGGATTTAAATTTTTTGTGTCTTTTGGTTGGTGTTTCATTTAAAGTTCCCCCAAAAGGCAAATGTCCCCTCCCAAGGCAAATGTCTAGATCCGCCACTGCTGAAATGAGATAGCTTTAATTTAAATTGTTTAGTACAGCGGTTCTCAGTCTTTTTGAGTCATGTACCACTAAATATTTTTTATTATTTTTGGTACCACCTAACTGAAATGCCTATCTAGCTAGGTGATATAATTACTTTATTAGTGGTGCTGATTTTGGCTGTTTTTGCGTTTTGTGTACCACCTCAAATAATGATATGTACCACCAGTGGTACATCTACCACAGATTGAGAACCGCTGGTTTAGTACTTTAGTGCATCTTCGACGGCAAAAACATGATCAACTATGACGAATTTTTATGTTTAAAATTTCTAGAAGGAATAGGAGAGGTATACTAAAGAAGACATAGTAGACGTTTAGTCAATAGGGGTAAATGAAATGGATTTTTATTGGTTTGATCCAAGATAGGTTGACTCATTCTTAATGAGATAGCAAACACACTTCGACGTGAGAAGTTTAGCTGGTTAAACCAAACTCCATGTTCAAATAAAGAACTTACTTTTAAAATAGGGCCGACTAAGGTTCCAGCACCTTCTTCGAGTGGAATTACAGTAACATCTGATTCAACATAACCTCTTGAATTTAAGGAACATGTATAAATAATACTTCCGGGTGCTCTATCTACATTGGCGGTAAACAACCAATCAGCTGCTTCCTCTGCATCTGGTCCCGCTAGATACATTTTAGCATAGCAAGTGAGGTCAAACATAGCTACGTTATTTCTCGCAGCCAAAGCCTCCTCTTTAACCTATAATAGTAAAAAGATTAAAATTATAATAATTGATGGATTCGACCGTTACTTGATGGAAGTTCATTTTATCTCACAATAAAACACTGAAAACTTTTGTTTTCTATACTTCCACAAAAGTTATTATTTACAACTATGTGACTACAGCTGTTTCGGCAGAGTGCCTTCCTCAAGTGATATAGTTTAAAATGTGTTTGCCTTTTTAAGTCTCTAACTGAAGAGGTTGAGGAGTGGGGAGCTGTTTGTCTCGAGTTGGTCATTCAGAATTATATCTGTATTTTTCAGTTTATTAATTTCCATAGATTCTAAAAAAGATAGCTTAAGACCTTTATTTTGGATATGCAGAATTTGAAACTCTTCATTGAAAGAATGATTATGATCTAGAAGGTGAAGTGCGTATGTAGAAGTATCTGTTTTTCTATTGTTGAAAGCCCTTTTGTGTTCTGATATCCGTTTGTCAAAAGTTCTGCCAGTTTGACCGATGTACGTTTTCGGACAGTCACCACAAGTTAGTTTGTACACACCACTCTGTAGTTGCTTTCTCTTTCGGCTTTTATTGTTCTTAATATATTTGCTTAAGTTGTTGTTAGTTCTGAAAGCTGGTATTATTCCTTTCTTTTTTATATATCTGGCTATTTTTGTTGTTATCTTGCCAGTATATGTGAGAGAGCAGAAGGTACTGGGTTCTTTCTGTGGTGGTGGATACACTAATTTCAGGGCTTTCTTATGGAGTTTTTGATTTAAAATTTTGTTAACTGTTTGTTTGTTATAGCCGTTGTTTACTGCTATTTGTTTAATGATGTTTAGTTCTATCTCGAAGTTATTTTTTGTCATGGAAATTTCTGTCAGTCTATGTATCATGCTATGGTAGGCTGCTAATTTGTGTTGTGTAGGATGGGATGATGAATTGTGTCAGTATGGGTAGGTTTATGATATACGGAGAACTCATGTTTGTTGTGTAGTCTGGTAATCGTTACATCTAGAAAGTTTATGGAATTATTCTGTTCTGTTTTTATTGTAAACTCAATATTACTATGAAGTGAATTAATGTATGATAGAAATTGGTCAAGTTGTCTGTTAGTTCCTGTAAAGCATACTAGTATATCATCCACATATCTCCACCAATATAAGAACTGTTTAAATACGGGATATATAGAAATTGTTGTTTCAAGTTGGTTCATAAATATATCTGATAGTAATGGGCTTAGAGGATTACCCATAATAAGTCCTGCACTGTTGTTTGTGTATATTTGATTATTGAATTCAAAATAGTCCTGATTTATGCAAATTTCAAGGAGGTGTAAATTTCAGATGCAATGATCGGATTTGTACTATTATGGTCTAAAAGATTTTTAACTAAAACAAAAGTTTCTGTAGGAGGAACTCTTTAAAAATCGTAAAAAATCTTTTTTCTAGTGTTCCTCCTACAGAAACTTTTGTTTTAGTTAAAAATCTTTTAGACCATAATAGTACAAATCCGATCACTGCATCTGAAATTTTATAACTCCTTGAAATTTGCATAAATCAAGACTATTTTGAATTCAATAATAAAATATACACAAACAACAGTGCAGGACTTATTATGGGTAATCCTCTAAGCCCATTACTATCAGATATATTTATGAACCAACTTGAAATAACAATTTCTTAACATCCCGTATTTAAACAGTTCTTATATTGGTGGAGATACGTGGATGATATACTAGTATGCTTTACAGGAACTAACAGACCACTTGACCAATTTCTATCATACATTAATTCACTTCATAGTAATATTGAGTTTACAATAGAAACAGAACAGAATAATTCCATAAACTTTCTAGATGTAACGATTACCAGACTACACAACAAACATGAGTTCTCCGTATATCATAAACCTACCCATACTGACACAACTATACACAATTCATCATCCCATCCTACACAACACAAATTAGCAGCCTACCATAGCATGATACATACACTGACAGAAATTCCCATGACAAAAAATAACTTCGAGATAGAACTAAACATCATTAAACAAATAGCAGTAAACAACGGCTATAACGAACAAACAGTTAACAAAATTTTAAATCAAAACTCCATAAGAAAGCCCTGAAATTAGTGTATCCACCACCACAGAAAGAACCCAGTACCTTCTGCTCTCTCACATATACTGGCAAGATAACAACAAAAATAGCCAGATACATAAAAAAGAAAGGAATAATACCAGCTTTCAGAACTAAAAACAACTTAAGCAAATATATTAAGAACAATAAAAGCCGAATGAGAAAGCAACTACAGAGTGGTGTGTAAAAACTAACTTGTGGTGACTGTCCGAAAACGTACATCGGTCAAACTGGCAGAACTTTCGACAAACGGATAGGAGAACACACAAGGGCTTTCAACAATAGAAAAACAGACACTTCTGCATACGCACTTCGCCTAGATCATAATCATTCTTTCAATGAAGAGTTTCAAATTCTGCATATCCAAAATAAAGGCCTTAAGCTATCTTTTTTAGAATCTATGAAAACTAATAAACTGAAAAATACAGATATAATTCTGAATGACCAACTCGAGACAAACAGCTCCCCACTCCTCAACCTCGTCAGTTAGAGACCTAACAAGGCAAACACATTGTAAATTATATCACTTGAGAAAGGCACTCTGCCGAAACAGCTGTAGTCACATAGTTGTAAATAATAAATTTTTTGGAAGTATAGAAAACAAAAGTTTTCAGTGTTTTATTGTGAGATAAAATTATAATGATTATATGGTTGAAAGTTAATTGAAATTTCTAACTTACTAAATCGTGGCTTCTAGAAAATCCATATGTAAGTTCACTCTCCAACTCTTTTTTGTAGCGCTCGTCAGTATTAAGAACATGATCGTAATAGCCATACCAATCATAAGGTTTAACAGGAGCAGTACGATCTTTTACGAAATAAGACGGTCTTTCCCAACCTAAAGCTTCTTCCATGACAGCTCCACTTGCTACAAGAGCCTATAACGATAATTAATATAGTTAATATTATTTTCATAAAAAGCATAATAGTCCAAGAAATGAAGATTAAAATAAGACAAAACAACGCAATTTTTAAAGAATAGACCAATCTGTATAAAAATTTGGGATTAAGTTCACCTTACCTCATACTTCAAAATCTATATTGTGCTGACGGACGCTTTGTATTTTTTGAGCGTGAAACTACTCCTTATTGCCAAAATCTATAGAAAATCTTAAAAAGAGTGAAATTTGTTCAGATAAATTAACTAATGATTGTCTGATGACTATTTCAACCCTTTAAAAGTTTATTTTTAAGGGTGTAAACTACCTTTAATTGCTCAAATTTATAAAAAAAAACTTAAGGAGGATAAAAGGATTTTATGATTTAGGTAATAATGGTTTGACGGTTTGATATTCTTGAGCATAATATGTACTTTGAAGGATAAATACTTATTAGGTACATATTTACATACTGTCACTGTCAGTGCCAAATCTTAAAATTTGTTAGATAACTTATTCTGTTCAACCTCAAAGAATGACTTCACATCCCTATGACTCATCCCTATTTTATGTAAAAACTCTCATTTATATATGCTTATAAAATTCAGGAATTCAAAATAATATCAAAATTTAGACCTTAATAATTATTACAATTTATGAAAACATGTAGGTATGTAATCAAGTGTAAATGTATCAAGTGTAAATGTGTAAAATCAATGTAAAAAGTGGCAAGAAACCAGATCGGATATAGATCTTCAAAACTATATGGTCGCCAAAAAGGAAGCGAAAGTAGCAGTAGCAAAAGCTAAAGCAGAAGCGTATTCAAACCTATACGATCAACTTGATACCAGGGAAGGCGAAGCAAAGATATATAAAATAGCCAAACAGAGAGCAAAGAAAGCAAGAGATTTTAATCAGATTAGATGTATCCGAGATGAAAATAATAAAATACTAATTCACGAAAAGGATGTCAAAAAGAGATGGAGAAAGTATTTTGACAGTTTATTAAATGAAGAATTTGACAGACAGCCTGTCGAGTTAACGGAGACAGCAACAGCAATGGTTACCAGAATAACAAACGAGGAAGTGGCTCAAGCGCTTCAAAAAATAAAGAAAGGAAGAGCAGTAGGACCAGATGATATTCCTGGGGAAGTATGGAGAGCATTGGGAGAGACAGGAATAAGTTGGCTAGCAGGTCTATTTAACAGAATTATGGAAGTTGGACAAATGCCAGACCAATGGAGAAGCAGTATATTAGTACCTGTCTACAAAAACAAGGGAAACATACAACAATGCACAAACTACAGGGCTATAAAACTACTTAGCCACACCATGAAAATATGGGAGAGAGTAATTGATAGACGGATACGTGAAGAAACCGAAATATCCGATAATCAATTTGGCTTTATGCAGGGCAGATCAACAACAGATGCAATTTTCATTGTAAGACAACTGATGGAAAAATACAGGAATAAAGAGACCAACGCTCATATGGTATTCATTTATCTTGAGAAAGCATATGATAGAGTTCCTCGAGAGATTCTGTGGTGGGCTCTCAATAAGAAAGGAGTGCCTGGCGAATATGTAAAGATTGTGAAAGATATGTATGAGGGAGTAACGACTAGTGTTAGGAGAGGTGTGGGAGAGACTGATAAATTTCAGGTGAAAGTAGGATTGAACCAAGGCTCGGTGCTTAGTCCTTATTTATTCTCATTAGTTTTGGACCAGATAACAGCGAAACTACAGGGTAGGATTCCATGGTGCCTAATGTATGCTGATGATGTAGTGTTAATAGGAAATAGTGAAAGAGACTTAGAACAAAAACTGGAACAATGGAGACAAGCTTTGGAGGAAAAAGATTTAAAACTTAGTAGGACAAAAACAGAGTATTTGGAATGTTCATTTAAAGATGGAGTTACTACAAATAAAATGGTATCTTTGGATGGTGAAATGATTGTGAAAAGCAATAGTTTTAAGTACCTAGGATCGGTATTACAGAGTAATGGAGAAATAGATGTAGATGTATGCAGTAGAATAAGGCCTGGATGGATGAAGTGGAAAGAAGCGAGTGGTGTGTTGTGTGACAGAAAAATTCCAGTGAAGCTGAAGGGAAAATTTTATAAAACAGCCATAAGACCGGCTATGATGCACGGAACTGAATGTTGGGCAGTGAAAAAGAAAGAGGAACAACGAATGCATGTGGCGGAAATGAGAATGCTTAGATGAATGAGTGGAGTGACAAAGAAGGATAAAATTAGAAATGAGTATATTAGGGGAAGTCTAGGTGTGGCACCAATTGATGCCAAAATGAGAGAGCATAGATTACGATGGTTTGGTCATGTTCAACGTCGAGACGTTAATCACCCAATACGAAAAATAGCTGAAGTGCAGATTCCTGGAAGGAGTAGGAAAAGAAGACCAATAAGAAGACCTGGGGGGAGACGATAAGGCAGGACATGTTGGTAAAGGGGATTAACATTGATATGACCCAAGATAGAATTGTGTGGAGAAATGCAATTAGGGAAGCCGACCCCGCATAGGGATAAGGCAAAGAGAATGATGATGTAGGTATGTAATCAGTTGTTTGTTGTTCGTTTGTTTATTTTATTATTTGTCTGTCCTAATAAATATAATGTAGGGCAGCAAAGTATGCTAAATGTGCAGTCACTCGAGCGTTATGCGGACCTATTGGGTTATGAACAGTAGGTCCTAAAACCAAAAAAAGTTAAGTAAAGTTTTCCATTTTAGTGGGCGCTTGCCATTTTTTAATTTAATTTTCCATTTCCAACAATCGTTTTTTCTGATTATAACGACATCTATCCATAATTCGAAAAAATGTTTCGAAGAAAAGTTACTTATTTTTATGTAAGGAATCCAAATCTGCAATAAAAAATGGGGGCTCCTATTTAAAATTTTAAAGTAACCCCCCACCCCATCTCCGTGGGGGTCGTGTTTGGTGCTATTCGATAGATTTTTTAAAAATATTGAATGAGTGTATTTTACAGTTTTTCGATCTGATGTTCATTTCGCGAAATATCGCGGGATTCGTATTTAAAATATTAAATTTACCCCCTAGGTACCCATCTCTGTAAGAAGTCGTGTTTAGTATTATTCTATAGATTTTTAAAAAATATTGAACACACATTTTTTCTCACCCATTTCCTTATGCCCGGCTCTAATCGTCAGATTTTTGAAATATACACCCTTTTGCATGTACTTAACTTACCTTAACTTAATCTGACAATTTCGAGTTTTTTTAAGGATAGATTTTTTTTTCGGGGCCCCCTTAACGAACTCCCCTGTGTTAATAACCAATATATGGTATAGATACATCTGCAGGGTACCAGGTTTCTCCCCATATAATAATCTGACGCGCTCGAGTAACTGCAAAAATCCCCGCTGGGGCTCCCCTACCATAATATAATGTCAGACCAATCAAATACACTGCTCGAAATGATCAAATCTTACTAATAGTCGTATCAGTTTTTTTAGGAACCAGCTGTACCTATGTATATATTATTTAGATACATAAATACATACATACATGGTACTATATTGAGATAATAGGGCTTTTCATCGATTGTCATTTGTTTCGAGCTTCTGTCATATGTTGTATAATCTGTGTATAATATTAATATATAGTATTTTTACTACAAAAACGTTATTACGTAGGTCAAAATTTTTGACGTAAGAGAACTGTCAAAACATTAGAATGTGACTTTTCATTATTGCCGTGTTTATAATAAACATAGCAATAATGAAAAGTCACATTCTAATGTTTTGACAGTTCTCTTACGTCAAAAATGTTGACCTACGTAATAACGTTTTTGTAGTAAAAATACTATACATGGATTATACGAAATATGACAGAAGCTCGAAACAAATGACTGTGAATGAAAAACCCTATTGTGGCAACTGAGATCTCTCGATGAAAATAAATAATATGGTTGTTAGCATTAAGGGGCTTTAACCTCAAAATTGACAACTCATTTCGACTGACACAAATAAACGTCAAAATATGACAATGTAGTAGCTAAATATTTTTGGCCTAAGGGAAAACTGTTTAGTTTTGAAATTTGTTTTTAAATAAAAAATAATTTAAAAATTAAAGTAAAATTATTAACTCATTAATCATAAACTTTGTTTTTATTTTATTTATGGACACTCAGCCTTGCTTCAAAACTGACTCATTCCATTCGTTCCAATAGCTCTATTGCACGAAAAACTCGTACTCGAACAGAAGCTTCAAGTAACACAGGTTAGCGCAGTTACCACAATTCTCTTAATGTATATTCCCTATGTCCAGCTGAACGATTTACGTACTGTACAATATTTATACATAAATCAAATCTCACATATTATACATATTATACATTAGTAAATTTCATTTGTCATTCGGACAAACTTTGATGTACGGGAACACTGGAACTAAGGAAGTTTTAATTGCGGAACAGGCTATAGGTATCGAACATCAGACTACGAAAACGTCCCATGTATTTTGTCGGACAGAACTTCCAATTGATTTGTTACCATTTCATTAAACTATCATGCA
Organism: Diabrotica virgifera virgifera; assembly: GCF_917563875.1. Taxonomy (NCBI): domain Eukaryota; kingdom Metazoa; phylum Arthropoda; class Insecta; order Coleoptera; family Chrysomelidae; genus Diabrotica; species Diabrotica virgifera. The sequence continues at coordinate 112,698,464 of NC_065447.1, read as the reverse complement.
AAAATCAGACTGCTATTTACCACCAACATAATTAATGTCATTTGACATGTTCTACGTGTCAGACTTGTTAATATGCCCAACATATTTGTCGAACAAACAATTTTTCATATATTCTAGACCAAGAGGCAGCGCTGAAAAATCTCTTTGAAGTTACTAAAGCTAGATTTTTCACAGTTGATTACTGTGAGTGTAGAGAAACATACTGCGGTCGGTCAAGCGAAACGTAGAACAGGGGTTACTGAGAGGGTATCAAAGTTGCTTTCCTACGAAGGCAATTATTTCCATTTACTAAGGCTGAAAATCAGTACACACATTCTAAATTAAATATAAATAAAAGTTATTATAATCGGTCAGCTGTATGACGGGACAGCGCCGGTCGGTCGGCCCCAATAATCGATTTAGGAAATAAAGCATTTTGGCTCGTAATTTTTTCGTCCAACATAGATTTACTTGAAATTTTCAGAGAAGGTAGGGAATAGCCCAAGGATCATTTTATACATCATGCCGCTATTATACACTAAAACTTTGGGGGTGGTTGCCACTCCATCTCGGGGGTGGGAATTTTTTATTACATTTTAACCATGTAATTCAATGGAAAAGGTGATTCTAAGAAAAAACTGTTTTTTACATTTTCGTCGTAAAACTAATATTTTTCGAGTTATTCGCGCTTGAAAATAACAGTTTTTCGACGAAAAAATCGACTTTTTTAGAGGGTTCTTTGAGAATACCTCGAAAAATATGCATTTAATAAAAAAAACTGTAGATATTGAAACACAAAATTTTAGTAACACAAACCAAATTGTTTTTCTATAATATCTTAAGACCAATACAAACCGAGATACGGCATGTTAAAGGTTAGCTTTTTTCGTCAAATGCATAATTTGAAATATTCAAAGTGAAATAATGGGAAAGAAGTTGCATTTTTCGAGGAAAACTTAAATAATCTTTTTCACGCATACAATTAGACCTTTCAAAAAAAAATAATAAAAAGTTTCTAGCATGAAAAGTTAGCGACTTACCCACCCCAATTAAAATCTAAGGCATCTTACGGAATTTAATTTACACAGTCTTATAGCTCTTTAAAAATCCTACAAAATCATTTTTGAGGGGTCTCATTACTGAGAGGGTATCAAAGTTGCTTTCCTGCGAAGGTAATTAAATCCATTTACTAAGGCTGAAAAGCAGTACACAGTGAGATATAATATTTTTTCAAAATTAGGCATTTTAAATAGGTCAAACTCCTTGAGTGTATTGATAATATAAATATAAAAGGAACTACAGAAATGTGAAGACAAATTTTGAATTAGGAAGGTAGTTAGGGGGTTGTTTTCACTGATTTTTTCGTAGAGAAAAGCAGGTACCGACACTTTTTTGATTACAGTCGCTTAATTTTCATGCTAGAAACTTTTTATTATTTTTTTTTCTTTTTTGAAAGGTCTAATTGTATACTTGACAAAAGATTCTTTAAGTTTTCCTCGAAAAATGCAAATTTTTCCCATTATTTGGCTTTGAATATTTCAAATTATGCATTTGCCAAAAAAAGCTAACTTTTAACATGCCGTATCTCGGTTTGTATTGGTCTTAGGGCCGGTTTTTCGAACGCTAATCAACAATGATCACTATCAAATATTTAATTACTGTCACCAAAACTGTCAATGTCAACTTTTATTGGGTTGCTGAAAACATAATTGATTATATTTATGAGATTAGTTAATCAATTAACATAACAAATATTAACATAATTGATTAAGTAATTTCATAATTTTAATCAATTATATTTTCAGCATCCCAAACAAAGTTGACATTGACAGTTGGTGACAGTAATTAAATATTTGATAATGATCATTGTTGATTAGCATTCGAACAACCGGCCCTTAGAGATATTATTGGAAAAGAATTTAGTTTGTGTTACTAAACGATACAATTTTGATATCTACAGTTTTTTTGATTAAATGCATATTTTTCGAGGTATTCTCAAAAAACCCTCTAAAAAAAATATGAAAAAAAAATTTTTAAGAAACGCTTTTCTTTAGTTACGTGTGACTAAAATTCAAAATATTATAAAAAAAATCAACTAAAAAGCAAAAAATAAAAAAAAATTGAAAAAATCTAACACATTCGTCAAAGAAAAGCGTGGCGCGTCTTCATAGAATAAACGGTTTTCGCCCCATGCTTTTCTTTGACGAATGTGTTAGATGTTTTCAATTTTTTTTTTTTTATTTTTTGCTTTTTAGTTGATTTTTTTTTAAATATCTTTAATTTTAGTCACTCGTAACTAAAGAAAAGCGTTTCTTAAAAAAATTTTTTCATATTTTTTTATGTTTTACTTTTTAGTGTTACACTTTTCAAGCATTAAAATATATCGTCATGTTTCTTAAAATATGTATAAAACATATGATGTGCTAACATGAAAAGTAGTCGGAATCTGCAAAAAATTTGAAACTTTATTGTTTATTTATGAAGCATAACGTAAACAATTAACGTAAAAAGTGAAATTATGTATAGTTCATATCATTAGCTACAATCCGTAAAAGTTTTAAGTTTTTACATTGTAAAAAACAAGAGAGTTTAAGCATTTTCCATTAAAATCGTTTTTTTTTTTGTTTAAACAATTATTAAACTTAAAAAAAAATTTTATTGATTATTCGTGTATTGTTCCCGCGAATGCATATGTCTGCAAATTTTCATTCATTTGCATTGGAGAAAAGGCACTCAAATTAACGTCTAAAAATTTGACGCAAACTATTGAACTAAATAAAAGCGTTTAAAAAGTTGATTTTTTCGTCGAAAAAATGTTATTTTCAAGCGCGAATAACTCGAAAAATATTAGTTTTACGAAGAAAATGTAAAAAACATATTTTCCTAGAATCACTTTTTCCATCGAATTACATGGTTAAAATGTAATAAAAAATTCCCACCCCCGAAATGGGGTGGCAACCACCCCCAAGGTTTTAGCATATGATAGCAGCATGATATAGAAAATGATCCTTGGACTATTCCCTACCTTCTGTGAAAATTTAAAGTAAATCCATGCTGGACGAAAAAATTGTGAGCCAAAATGCTTTATTTCTTCAATCGACTATTGGGGCCGACCGACCGGCTCTGTCTCGTCATACAGCTGACCGACTATAATAACTTTCATTTATATTTAATTTAGAATGTGTGTACTGATTTTCAGCCTTAGTAAATGGAAATAATTACCTTCATAGGAAAGCAACTTTGATACCCTCTCAGTAACCCCTGTTCTACGTTTCGCTTGACCGACCGCAGTATGTTTCTCTACACACTCACAGTAATCAACTGTGAAAAATCTAGCTTTAGTAAATTCAAATAGATTTTTCAGCGCTGCCTCTCCGTCTATTATATAAAGTTTGCTGTTAAATCAACTTAAAAACAACCTGGTAGTTTTCACAATCATAAACTTGTCAGTAAAGCGGCGAGATCTCTTAATGACACAATCTGGAAGAACAAACACCTAAGAGAAGACACAAAAGCAATAATCTATACGTAAAGCAGCAATTAGACCTATATTGACATACACGACGGAGACAAGACCTGACACATCTAAAACGAAGTGACTACTACATCGACGAATATCAGGAAAAAGTCTGTCGGATACGGAGAGAAGCAAAAACATGAGAAGAGCATGTAATGCAGAAGACATACATGGATGGGTGACAAAACGAAAACAGGAGTGAAACGAACACATTAGTAGAATGGCAGAGGATAGGATAGTACGAATAGCACGAGATAAGTCACCAAATGGACGAATAAGTAATTGTAGACCAAGAAATAGATGGTGCGATAATTTAAACAATTTAGGAGGTTAATATTGAAGAAGAAACATGCTTTAAAGCCTACATACAAGAACGAATAAGAAGATAAACTTATCAGGATGACACGTTCCACAATTAAAATCACGTTCCACAATTAAAATCACGTTCCACAATTAAAACTTACCTGTTCCAGTGTTCCTATACATCAAAGTGTGTCCGACTAGACACCGTTAAACTATTAACAAATTTTCAGCTTGCTATTAATAAACTTTTTTTGGTAGGCGGGATCCAGGCCTCTACTTATTCTCAAATTTTCAAGCAACTCAATCTATTCTGTGAAAATTGCGAGGTGAAAACCTTCTATGCCTGGACTATAAGCCACTGAATCTATGTGGTTTTTGTTTTTGTATACCTAAATAGCTAAACTTACACTCAACAAACAGTAACTTTTACGTTAAGTTTAAATAAATTTACCTCATGAAATTGGTCAGTTCTGTGATTTCTTCCAGCGAACGGTTGGTCTTGTGGATAAGTTATACTATAGGTTTTTGCGTATCCTTCGTGAGTTCGCTCCAAGACCCAAGCGCGATCTTGTCTTTGTACTGGCGTGAATCTTCTGATGTCGAAAGCGTAGAGGGGCAATTCAGGACGACCGGAGACTATCCAGTTAGCTAGCTGATCTCCAACACCTCCACTCAGCATTATTCCAAGTGAGTTAAAAGCATTCGCATGGAACAAACCTGGAATGTAACAAGAAGGAATAATGTAAACTGTGGTTCTATTTAGTCAGTTTTGCCAATCTGCGGATAATTATCCGATTTGCGTACCTTTTTGAGAGTTGTCGTATCTTCTTCGTATCTTTAAATAAATCGGATATTTTCGTATATTTTTCAGTGTATCTACAATCTACTAAAACTTTCTCATCCATATATTCCCAACACCAACAACACATTAATTTTGGTGCCACCCAATTTTTTATACCGGATGAATGTTAGTGACATCCAATACTTTTCATCTTTTGACAAAAGGGACATGTGCCAATTCTTTTGTTTAGAATTTAAATGCACAAGTGCGTCCACTTAAGGCATACTAATCCAATTCAAATTTCAAAAACCGTCTGCCGTCCGATGTTATTTATGAGTTTTTAGTTTTTAGTCTTTAAACTTATCAAAACTAATTCACGCACGATTTAGTTTTATTTTAATTTTATGTAGTGCAGTCTAGGGATGGAAAAAACCTACCGGTTATAACCTAAAACCGGTTTTTTTCTCTGATATAATCGGTTTTTCCGGTTGTTTTTTGTCCCGGTTATAACCGGTTTTCTCTTTTTACAGTAACAACCGGTGAAAACCCGGATAAGTGGAAAAATACTGAATTCAGAGAAAAAATAGAAAATTTTTTCGCCCCACGCTCGTAAATGAGACATTTTAAGCTGACTAGAACCTATTGTACATAGGCTGTCTATAAAAACCGAACACCGGTTTTTAGAACAACCGGTTTTTTTAACCGGTTATAACCGCCAGGTTAAACCGTAGGTATTGATTTATTTATTATTTATTTTTCTAGTACATACCTAGTTTTAGGTAGTTATTACGTTTTGAGAAAATAATCTTTAAAAGTTTTTTTTACTTAATAATTATAATAAAAATAACGATTCAAATAATGAAATATTTAGATTTATTTATTTATTTAGAATTTAACACTTACGATAATACAAAATACGAATAATATAATAATAGTAAGTAAATAGTATTTTCCACCTTCCTCTACCGAAAGTATACTTTTCCGGACCTGATTTTAAAAGTTGCAAAGTTGTACTTTTGCTCCCTAGGGAGGAAAAGTAAAAGTGACGTCATGGTATTTCGTTCATGAAATTTAACTTATTGGCCAATATCTATTTTCTATTACGTAAGTATCTATACATTTTAACGTTTATTTATAAAACACCCTGTATTTTGCAGAATGGTAAAAACAGTAAATTATTATTTTGATTTAACAATGTTTACATTAATAATTTGACTTATATTTGACAGTTGACAGTTATATTGTAACTACTTATTAAGTTTTAGTCTTAATAAATTTTGTTGGTTAGTTACATAAATAAATTAAGTAATAATGAAAAATTACTTGTTATTAATTTGACGAAGGTGGAAAAACCATATGTATAACATGGGAGTAAAGTGTCTTTTCCTCCCTTGAATGATTACTGTCCTCCGCTACGCGTCGGGCAGTAAACTTCATTCTCGGGAGGAAAAGTAGCCCTCCCTTGTTATACAAATAGCTATTACATACATGAATTAGGTAATCAGCTAGGATACGAGATTTTCATCTATAAACGAAAATTTTTAAACTGTGAAACAGAGAATCCAGTAGATAAAAGGGCCGGTTGTTCGAACGCTAATCAGAAATGGAATCAACTGATCATTATCAAATATTTAATTACTGTCAATGTCAACTTTGATTGGGTTGCTGAAAACACAATTGATTACAATTATGAGATTAATTGATTAATTAATCAATTATGTTAATAATTGTTACGTTAATTGATAAATAATAATTAATCAATCAATTAATTATGTTAATTATCATAATTATAATTTATTACACTCAACTGATTGGCGTACGAACAACGGATTTTGTTATTTGATGGTTATTAAGGGGAGTAAAAGAATAACATTGGCAACATTGATTTTAATAACAGAATAATTTTTGACCTAGCGTACCTTTTCGTGACAAATCGGATATTTTTCGAGCGATCATCGGATAATCTAGAGAAATGCGATTGGCAACACTGTATTTAGTTGTATCCACAATAAAAAGATTGCACAAAATTCTGGATTCATAAATAGATTTTTTAATTTGTTGTACTATATCATTTATTATGACTGGTATACAGATGAAACGAACTAATTAAAAAGTTTAGGGAAAAACGTTAAATTCTATCATATTTGAAAACCTGACAAAAAATTTTTGTTTCCAGGTTTTGTGGAACTGACTTGTGTTTTGTTTGTAAAATTTTAAAAATTCGTTGATAAATTAGTAGTGATTATTTTCCACTAGATTTTTAACAATTTTGATGTGCATTTTATTCATTTCAACCTCTAGTTGCTACTAGTTATTTTTACAGTGTAGTTAAGGTACCAGACACGAATAAATACGGAAATAATAATATATTATCCCTGCCGTGTGCGTCACACCCCATAACTTACCACCCTTATACGGTTCCATATTTTCTGTCACTATTCTGACCAATCTGATAATTTAAATATATCTTGTGATAAAGTACCCTCAATAAGGAAAATATTAATGGAAGTCTATTGAATGAGGAAAATCGAGGCATTATTATGAGGCTTATAACAATATCTATCATTTACCGCGCTAACCAAACCACCACTTGCAAACTTCTGTTAGTAGAAGGTTGAGGTTGTGGTATTATTTGTTTTATTATTATTATATTATAAAATTAGTTGTGGTATTATTTGTTTTACGTACCTACACATTTTGGATCTTCTCCAAGTATTGGTTTGTGATCGGGTGTAAATGACTCTGGACCACAAATGTCGGATTTTATACCAGCTTTTTCAAATTCTGGGCAAAGTTCACAGGCATGTTTCCAGTGTTGATCAAAAAGACTCATGTCTAACTCGTAAAGATGAAATTTATCTTCTGGTAGCTAAAATAAGAGTTTTCATTAACTAATAAAATAAAAACTTTCATTAAGTATAAAACATAAAAAAAAACTCTTGGTAAACAAAGTTTGATAAAATAAAAATGTATACCATTTTTATTCAGTTGCAATGCGAAGGCAAAACAATATTACTTTTCAATTAGAATACGGAGTGCAATCCAGCTCTCTGAATCGCGATTTTCGATTCTTATTGGAATCTCATCGGAGAGAGCGCAGGCTTGTTCTCCATATCCTAACTGACCAGCACCGAGAGCTTTTCCCACACATTGCAACTGAAACAAATAGGGTAGGTGACTAGCATCATCTGGCAGTTGAAAGATGAAGTTTTTCAATCCTAATAGCAACATTAATAATATTGAAAACATTAAAAATATTACTAAAAGACTTTTAAATGGAAAAACTTATTGGTACACTTTCCTGGTGACACCTCCAAGGCTTCTACAATTTGCAAGCCAAATGGATGCTGCAGTGAAGACAAAGGGAAGAAATTCTACACTATGCAATTCACATCCCCCGTCTGCAGCTTGGTAAAGTTCCAACGGAAAATGCACCTAGTTACTCTACGGAGTAATACGACTATAAAATAAAAATGTATACCATTTTTATTCAGTTGCAATGCGAAGGCAAAACAATCTTACTTTTCAATTAGAATACGGAGTGCAATCCAGCTCTCTGAATCGTGATTTTCGATTCTTATTGGAATCTCATCGGAGAGAGCGCAGGCTTGTTCTCCATATCCTAACTGACCAGCACCGAGAGCTTTTCCCACACATTGCAACTGAAACAAATAGGGTAGGTGACTAGCATCATCTGGCAGTTGAAAGATGAAGTTTTTCAATCCTAATAGCAACATGAATAATATTGAAAAAATTAAAAATATTACTAAAAGATTTTTAAATGGAAAAACTTATTGGTACACTTTCCTGGTGACACCTCCAAGACTTCTACAATTTGCAAGCCAAATGGATGCTGCAGTGAAGACAAAGGGAAGAAATTCTACACTATGCAATTCACATCCCCCGTCTGCAGCTTGGTAAAGTTCCAACGGAAAATGCACCTAGTTACTCTACGGAGTAATACGACTGTAAAATAAAAATGTATACCATTTTTATTCAGTTGCAATGCGAAGGCAAAACAATCTTACTTTTCAATTAGAATACGGAGTGCAATCCAGCTCTCTGAAAGTCTGATAAGTTTAGGAACGAGCTCCTAGGCATTAACTGAACGAGATATAAAACTATATTTAAAATACAGTACGCGGCAAAATAAATAGTACTGAATAGATCTAGATTCCTCGTACCAAAAAAAGTTGATTAATAGCAAGCTGAAAATTTGTTAATAGCTTAACGATGTATAGTCGGACAAACTTTGATGTATGGGAACACTGGAACACGGGAAGTTTTAATTGTGCAACAGCTTAAAAATTTGGAACGTCAGACTACGAAAACGTTCCGTGTATTTTGTCGGACAGAACTTCCAATTGATTTGTTACCACTTCATTAAACTCTCATACAAAAATCCGACTGGTGTTTATCACCAACTGGGCATTTTAATGAGTGGAACACGAAGAACATGTCAAATGACAGGAATCATGCTGGTTAGTAATAGCAGTCTGATTTTTGCATGACAGTTTAATGAAAGGGTAACACATTACTTGGATGTTCTGTCCGACAAAATACATGGGACGTTTTCGTAACCCGACGTTCCAAATTTTTAAACAGTTCCACAATTAAAACTTAGCCTGTCCCAGTGTTCCCGTACATCAAAGTTTGTCCGACTAGACACCGTTAAGTTATTAACAAATTTTCAGCTTGCTATTAATCAACTTTTTTTTGGTACGCAGGATCGAGGACTAGAAATTTATATTGAAATGATTATGATTATTTATATATTTTTTATTATACATAATATATTCTTGCAATCATTATTCACGACGACGTTCTCGATAAAACAGGTGTTAAATATGCCTTCTGATACGAGAAAAATCTTTAATGCTAGTCCGCAATTCCGGAATGTCAGAACGGTGGATCGATCTGCCCCCTTCAGCATTCCTCATATGTATCTACGCATTAAGTGGCGTTAGGGCTGGTGAGTGGTGATCTCCCAAAATGATCACACAGTATTCGAAGAGACTACCTGGCTGTATGACAGGTTGCCCCGTCCTACTGAAACTATTGTTGATTTTAAGATGGGATCGTTTTCGTGACGTTTTCCGTATGACCGAAAATAGCACTTAAGGATAAAATAAGTTTCTGCAAAACTGAGAACCATCCTGAAGCACCTAACATTATAACACGATATTCACATACGTTATGACGATCCGGAAACTAAAATTTGGGGCATACGCACTTCAGTACTGTTTATTTTGCCGCATACCGTATAAGAACAGATACAACAAAAATACATTGTACCTGTCTTACAGTTTTTTCAGTATATCTTACCTCATGAAGAATTTCCGGATTTGGTTCATAACCTCCAAAGACAATCGAGTCCCCTTGTGACTTAAAGTAAAGATTACCATCATGATCTCTAATACTGGGTGTACCTTTTGCTGAGGGAATGGATCCTGTAACTACATAAGAATGCTTCATCGGAGTTAAGGGAAGGTCCAGACCGACCATTTGAGTTATATGTCGAGCCCAAGCTCCAGCTGCATTAACCATAATATTTGTTTTTATCACACCTCTTGATGTTTCTACCCCGGTTACTTTTTTTTCATTGTTTGGCGTTGGCGCGGTTAATACTTTTGTGACTCCCGTGTCTTCATATACCTGAAATTTGTAAATTTTTTGAAAATAAAAATATATAGATAGATAGCCGGCCTTTAAATTTGATAGTTTTTATGATTTTTTACATTTAATTAGTAGGGGAATTAATATAGAACGAAAACATGCATTGTTTCGAAAAAATTCAAACAAGCTTATATTTTTCTAAAACTTTTTTGTTAGTTTATATACATGTTTAAGTAAAAAGTTCTACTAGCAGATTCTGCCGCTAATTGTTTATTGATTTTTAAACAATAACAATTATTTAGTATAAATAATTTTAAAATTATAGTTGAATTCATCATTTTACTTTTGATCAAATATGTTTCTATTTTGTTTTTGATTGTGCTGAATCCGAATATGGCATTACAATTGAAAATTTTTAAACAGAAGCTCTTATACAGGATGTTTTCGTAGCTAGGAACCATATGAGAAACTTTTCAACGAAAACTTTTCGTTTATAAATTCGCAAAGTTTGTTCGTTCGTACGTCGCCGCTCCTGCAATATTTAGAGGCTACCTAGTGATGGATACCTATGTAGTTTTGTCTTCTAAATGCAAATCTGAAAACGGAATTTCGCTATCTCTAACCATCTTCGAGATATCCGACCTCAAATTCGTCATTGTGACGTCACAAGCCTTCTTTAAATATGTATTTTCTTTCGACATAGAAACGTCAACTCAACTTGTTTTCGTTTGCACGACTAAACGTCAACATAAAATTGAAATGTCAAATAAATAAATTTTATCGCCAACCGTTACTAAAGTCATTCATTATTGTACTCATTTGCCGCCATTTTCGGCAGTAAAGTAACACTTGATTGTACTGAAAGAAGAATTTTACTTTACCTGCCGCGAATAATCGAGATTGAATGTAAATGGTCAATGTCAGTAATCGATTATTTCTTTGAGTTAACTTACAATTTATTTACTTTAATTATTAAAAATATTGTACAACATTTACGACACTGTTAATTAAATTTATGTTAAAAAGTGAAATTCTGTAGTATTTTGTAATTATATTCATATAAAATAAATCAAAATTTTACCGATTTAGTAATTATTCAATATTGATAGCTATCGATTAAAAATCGAAAGCAGCCATCATGCAAAAGTCATCTGTCATCACTGTCATGAAATTTGTATTACGTCTAAAATTTAAAGAATTCTTAAATTGCAAATTGTAAGTAAGCATTAAAACCAATATCAAATTGTTGGCGATAAAATTTTGTATGCACCACGTCAGTAAAAACTCTTTATCGAACTCGTCTGTTATTCGCCTCACTCGCTATGCTCGCGCTCATAATATAAGACTCGTTCGATAAAAAGTAATTTTACTGACTTGGTACATAAATAACTATTATTTATTTATGTTAATGTAACGTTAAATTACAGTTCACTATTTTCAACGAAAACTTTGTTTATTTTGTATTTATTTATTTTTTCAATAAAATAGTTTAAATATTAACTTTCTGGTAAATATTTATATAAATAAATATAAATAATATGGTATATCCGCTTCGACATCACAGTCGGCTATAAACGCCTGTAGTCGTAATCATCACGGTCTGCCCGAGACGCTTGTTTTTTAGCTGTCTACTCAACGATATATTATGTAGCATCTTATAATTATATATTATTATATACAGCGTGTCTACTTAAGTTGGACACATATTATGGGAAAAATTTTTATTTTTAATTTTACGAAAAAAGTTATTTTTCATAAAAAGTTCTGTATGGTCTATCGAATATTCAACCATCAGATATCAAATCTATATTATACGAGGTATGCCAAAAAATATGAAATTCGATCAAGATTAAAGTATTTTTATTTTTCACAATACTGAAAAGTGTTATTGTAAAAAGTTGTTTGGGGTTAAAAACTATGTTTTTATATATGCAATTACTTGTATATCCTTCTAATAAAAAAAAATATTTGAAGATTCTTCTCAAATTACGGGTACCAATATCATTTTCGTTTATCATTCTTTTAATATTAATTTTACGAAGAAAAGTTATTCTCCATAAAAAGATCTGCATGGTCTAAAATCTAAGATGCAATGATCATATATCAAATTTTATCAATTTTATTCGAGGTATGTAAAAAATATGAATTTCGCTCGAGAGTAGATATAAATTAAGATATAATTGCATATTAAAACATAGCTTTTAATACTAAACAACTTTTCATAATAGAAATTTCCCATATCATGAATTTAAATACGTAAATAACCAAAGTTTTCGTTATGATAATGCTCGCATTTTCAGTTATCTTCATAAAATTCTCTGCATGGTCTAAAATCTAAAACTTAACCATCAGATATCAAATTTTGTCAATTTTATACGAGGTATGTCAAAAATATGAATTTCGTTAAAGAGTAATAGTACCTTTATATTCCACAATATCAAAAATTGTTGTTGTGAAAAGTTGTTTGAAATTAAAAACTATGTTTTAATATACAATTACATCCTTCTAATTAAAAAATGTTTAATTTTTTCTCAAATTACGGATGCCCTAATAACAATTTTCGATTTTGTGAAATATAAAGGTCCTTTACTCCTGCATGAAATTCATATTTTTTGACATACCTCGTATAAAATTAATAAAATTTGATATCTGATGGTTGTATCTTAGCTTTTATACGATGCAGAGTATTTTATAAAGAATAAAAACTTTTTTGAAAAACTGATAATAAAGAAGTTATCAATAGGTTCTAAGTTACGCAGACATACTGTATCAGAGCCCAAATTTTTTTTTGTTGAACATTACCTAATTATATTTTTTAAGCTTATTATTAAACGTATTTTGGGTAACTTTTACAGAAAAAAGTTTTGATCACTTTGTATAAACATTTTTTTAGCTGGTAATTTTCGGTTTTTATATTACATTTTTTTAGCTTTCTTAATTTTCTCAACAAGAAATTATTTATCTCATTTCATCTTAAGCTTTAGAAAAACACATCCAAAGTGGTAGTAATTCTGTAAAACTACGAAGTTTTCAAAAATTACATTTTTGAAACGTCGTCGCGTCGTATCATTTGAATTAAATCTTTGAGTTTTTTTTTTTTGAAGGAAACATCGTTTATAACGGTGTTTGAAAGGTAACTTGTACAAATTTGAGAGTTTTATAGGTAAAATAAATTGTATTAGTGGCACATTTTTAAATCATTTTTAAACAAAATTCATGGATGTCACACTTTCCGCCCACACCGTACTTATGCCCATACATTTTATTTCTTTTTATTATAACCATAAGATAGCTTAATTATTCTTCTTTCATGTCTAGTTTGTAAAATTTTATTTGATCCATTAGTTAAAGAATTACATTAAAATAACTCAACCGTGCACTTCTCCGAACGCTAGTTTACAGTGCACCAATGTGAGAAGGGTGACTTTAGCGTTATAAATAAAAAATTATAGAAGCTATAGATTTAATTTTAGAAAAATCTTTATATAAGGTTTTTTTGTAATATTTTCTGAATTTTTCAATGGTCAAGTCATTTTTTTTCCAAGATTTATATTTTCAGAGTTATTTAAAAAAAAACTAATTTCGCAGTTAATTTGTATAGCACCCACTTCTGGAGTCGAACTTTTTGTTGTGTTGTTTATTAAACCTTTCTTAATCAAATTACAAAAAGTTCTATCTTGTTTGATTTTTTTCGAAGTCAAAATCTCTATTGACTCCCTTATAGTTAAATTTTTGATCTCGTCCCCATTTTAAACTTCAAACATTAAGGATATATTTAAAAAGCTAGTATATTCCAAGTAACAAATAGAATGAAATGGATCACATTTTTGTAGGTTTTGGTAGTTCGGCTTTAAACTATAGTCAGGAGGCTGGTGTTTTTTGGTAATTATATAATTTAAAATATTTATTTTTACTTAGTCATATACCATTAAAGCAGAACATTTCCTATGTGCTAAAATTATTGTTGGCCATTTTTATTTACATTTGACCTTTTACGGGAACCCTTCCGTTTTTATAACATCATGTTGAACAAAATGTTTGTAATCTGAAGGTAAAACACACTACAGCGCAGCGAATTAGAATCACCTGGGATGTTTGGATACTGGGATATATTAGATAATTTTACCTGAGCTCCCCGATTTTTTGCTCCTTTGATTAATGCCGCACAATACATTGAAGGATCACAATGTCCATCACTGGGAGACCATAGGGCTCCGTAGAATGCTTTGGGGTCCAGAATTGATGCCAATTTTTTGGCTTCCGTGGGAGATATTATATGACTTTCTATATTTAATAAATGTCCAAGTGTATGAAAACGTTTGTATTCTTCTAACCTCTCCTACAAAATAAAACAAATTAATATTGTATTATTTATCGTTAATCTAACAAAAAAAATACTATTAGTATACAGGTATTGTTTTTTTCATAAAAGGAAGTATCCATAGTTCACAATAATGTGGTCTAGGAGTAAAAAAGTACCTACTCGACTCTAAGAATGTACCACAAAGTTTGTACAGATACAGGTACATTTTTAGAGTCGAGTACTTTTTTATTGTTTTTCTTCTTTAATATAAGATCGGTAAAAATATTATGTTACGCAGACGACGCAATATTGATAGCCTAAGAAGAAAGTCAACAGATTTAACATAAGAGCAAACGAATTCAATTTGACAAGTTCACCTCAGAAAACTAAAAAACCTGGTTGCACCAACAAATCTTAAGCTCCATCTTAGCCCAGCTCAGCTTATAGATAGGGTAAACTTTACGGTTTCACTCGTAACTCACTTACGTCTTACTTACGTTGCACCATAATTTTCGATTCTTATCTAAGCACGTCTTAACTGAGACCAAGTATAAGATGCAATCCACTTGGCAATCCATTGTGACAAGCTGAAATTTGATCTAAGACTCGAAGGTGCAATGCGTATTTTTCGTAAGCTGAGCTTAAGGCACATCTTAAGCTTAAAATCTGTTGGTGCAACCAGGCATAAAACCATAGTAATCAGTAAAGAACCAATCAGATGTAAAATAAAAATTGATGGCCTTAGTATTGAACAAGTAATGGAAATAAAATAGCTTGAAATTATATTGTCCAGCTACGGAGACCTGGATAAAGAAGTGAGAAATCAAGTACAAAAAGCAAATACACTGACAGGATGCCTTGCTACCACTATATGGCGAAACGGACATATTCACACTCAGATAAAGTCAAGAACTTTAAAGCCAGTGTAAGACCAATAATGACATATGCATCAGAAACTAGACCCGATACAGCCGCAACACAAAGACTACTGGAAACCGCAGAGATGAGAGTACTTCCTGAGAAGAATTACAGGAAATACGCTGAGGATCAAAAGAGGAGTGAAGACATTAGAAGAAAATGTACCATACAGTATTTAAACGAATAAACACTAAATAGAGAAAAAAAAATAATAACCACATATGCAGAATGGGGGAGACACGTGTGGTCAAAATAGCAAGAGATAAATTACCAATCGGTAGAAAGAGTATCAGCCGACCGCGCAAAAGATGGAGTGACAACCTTTCATAGAGGTATTAATCCGCCAATAAACAATTAGAATTGCTTATAAAGAGCAAGAAGAAGAAGAACGAATGGTCAGGTCACTTTACTAAAGATAACGATACTATATGTAGATACTATACAGTGAGCACGTAAAGGTTGGAATAAATTCATTTTCTCGAGAATGGACAATTTTGAAAAAAAATCCCGAAACAGGTCGATTTTTATTTTTAAATTACGACTTTTTGGCATATATATCATACTAGTGACGTCACCCATTTGGGCGTGATGACGTCATCGATGATTTTTTTAAATGAGAATAGGGGTCGTGTCATAACGCATTTGAAAGGTAATTTAATTTCTCTATTCAGTAATATAAACATTAACATAATATTTATACAGGGTGTCCAAAAAAATATTTTTTTGAATTAGATTTATTGACATAAAAAGAAGAATCTGTGTAATTTATTTAATTCAAAACACATTTTACTGCTATCAGAAAACAGGAAAAAATGTTTATTTGTTAAATACAAATATTCTTTTTTGCAAATTCAATATTAAAGCAGCCACCCACTTGCCTATTGACAATTTGAGCATTTAATTTAAGCGAAAGGCGATAAGTTTTTTCAAATTAACATTTTTTTTTTTGTTTTCTGAGAGTAATAAAATGTATTTTGAATTAAACAAATTATACATATTCTTCTTTTTATGTCAATAAATTTAGTTAAAAAAAATTTTTTTTCGACACCCTGTATAAATAATTATGTAAATGTATATACTACTGAATATAGAATTGAATTACCTTTCAAATGAGCTGTCACACGACCCCTATTCTCATTTAAAAAAATCATCGATGACGTCATCACCCCCAAATTGGTGACGTCACTTGTATGATATATATGCCAAAAAGTCGTGATTTAAAAATAAAAATTTACCTGTTTGGGGATTTTTTTCCAAAATCGTCCATTCTCGAGAAAATGAATTTATTCCAACCTTTACGTGCTCACTGTATGATAGAATATTGTTACGATTAAACTATTAGGCAGGCCGCACATCAAAGAAACATGAAACGTAAATTACGTTTCATGGAAATAAACCACTGCTAAAGAAATATATGTCCGGCTATTTATGAAACTCTCCGAAAATAAAAATGTGTCATGAGCATGAATCACACTCGTTTTATTGGTAGGCGGACTTTGAGATTTGTTTAGCAGTGTTTTCTTTTCATGAAACATGTTTTTCGTTTCATGTTTCATGTTTTTCGTTTCATGTTTCTTTGGTGTGCGGCTTGGCTTAGAGCAGTCAATGAGAGTATTTGACTCCGAATTCCATCCTACTACATCGATTTACTTGATATTTTCACAGTAAGTAGGGAATAGCTCAAGAAACAATGTCTACCCTATGCCGATGTGCGCTTTTATCTTGGGGGGTGGTTCCCACCCCTTCTCGGGGGTGAAAAATGTTTTGGTTAAAATAGCAACGGAACGGGCTACAGAACCTAGTTTTAAGCAAAAACTGTTCTATAATTATTTTTTGAAAACTTAATATTTTTGAGTTATTCGTCGTTAAAAATTGGCCATTTTCATTGAAAAATGACACCTTTTCGGACGGATTTTTGCGAATACCTTAAAACCTATGCATCTAACAAAAAAAAACTATATAAAATATTTCTGTAAGTTAAAAAAAAACAAAGAGATTCGTTCCTTCATAAATCTTCTAGTTAAAATACAAAGAGGGATATGGTAGGTAAGAAAAGTTTGTTTTTTGCTGCATGCTCAAATCGGTGTATTCAACTTGAAATAACACGGAAACTCGATTTTAGGATAAAAATAACTTTTGTAGTGCTTGAAAAGACCTTTAAAACGGGCAATACTAAATGTCGATTACATTCAAACTAAGCGAGATATTCTGCAAAAACGTTGATGACTAATGTATTTTAAGAAGAAATGTGAGAAGTATATTTAATCCCTCATCCATCAGAATTTAAATACATCGTTTTCCTTCTGCAATACTTTTTATTATAGTGCTATTTCTATGTTCAAAAAGTTGGACTGGATTAAAATGAATGGTTTTTGAAAAAAATAAGATCAAATTATAGAGCGCATTTTTAAATTTCCTTAAAAATCTTCCTTTTCCTCCATGTAACTCGAAAAAGATAAGAGATACGAAAAAAAGATACCACACAAAAATGTAGGGCTTTTTCAGGTAAAAATTTCCTTTTTATTTCTCATTATTGTATCTCTTATCATTTTCAAGTTACATGGAGAAAAAGGAAGATTTTTAAGAAAATTAAAAAATACGCTATATAATTTTATCTTTTTTTTTTTCAAAAAACATTCATTTTAAACCCGTCCAACTTTTTGAACATATAAATAAAAGGTATTGTGGAAGACAGTTTTTCTTAAAATACATTAGTTATCAATTTTGTTTGCAGCATATCTCGCTTAGTTTTAATGTAATAAGGTCTTTTCAAGCGTTACAAAAGGTATTAGTAGCATTATACACCTAAAATCGACCGTGTCTCTATTATTTCAAGTTGAATACACCAATTTGAGAATGTACCAAAAAAACAAACTATTTTCTCCTACCATATCTCTTTTTGTATTATAACTAGAAGATTTATGAAGGCAAGTGCCTCTTTGTTTTTTTATAACCTACAAAAATGTTTAAAATAGTTTTTTTAGTTAAATGCATAGTTTTTAAGGTATTCGCAAAAAACCGTTCGAAAAGGTATTATGTTTCAATGAAAATGGCCAATTTTCAACCACGAATACCTCAAAAAGTATTGAGTTTTCAACAAAAATTACAGAACAGTTTTTGCTTAGAATTAGGTTCTCTAGCGAATTCTGTGGTAATTTTAACCAAAAAAATTTCCACCCCTAAGAGGGGGTGGGAGCCACCCCCAAGATAAAAGTACACATCGGCATAGGGTAGACTTTGAATTAGGAGATAAGTAGAGGCTAGGCCCAAAATTTCATTAAAATCCATGCAGTAGGATAGAATTCGGAGGTAATATCCTATTCTTGTTCCCATTGACTGGCGTACTATGGAGTAAATAAAAAAATGTTTATTGACGACTTTAAAGAAAACTTACGATGGTTTACAATTATGAAGTTGATATAAATTTATTTAGCTAAACTAATCAGAAGATGTTTCTGAGGCAATGTTTTGTCTGCAATTATTAGTACAGAGGTGTAAAGATATGAACAAGGATGTCTACATATGCTTTGTAGATTACTCGAAAGGCTTTGACAATGTGAGATATGACCAATGACCAACTAATTGAAATTCTACAAAGCATATGAATTGATGATAAGGACACAAGTCTGTACTGAAATCAGACAGCCAGGGTAAAAGTCGGCAATGCGTCCACAGAGAGCATTGATATCAGAACAGGTGTGCGACAGGGATGTGTTCTCTCCCCTCTCCTTTTTAATATTTACTCCGAACACATTTTTACAAAAGCACTAGATGAAGCAAACGAAGGCATAAAAATCAATGGAGAATTGACAAATAACATCCGATATGCGGACGATACAGTCGTACTTTCCAGTAGTATCGATGAACTTCAGTATCTTATGGACAGGGTACAAAGAGCGAGTGAAGAAAGAGGACTTAACCTCAATATAAATAAAACAAAAGTGATGCTTGTCAGCAAAACTCAAAAACCTGCCAGATAATTGAAAATAAAAACCAACTAATTGAACACGTTGACTCGTATATATACCTTGAAACAGTCGTCAACTCGAAATGGGATCAAATAAATAAAATAAAATAAAAAAAATGGGACCGAAATACGATCTAGAATTGAAAAGGCCAGAGCAACATTTAACAACATCAAAAATATATTCACCCATTCCGAAATATCCCTCCCACTAAAAATACGGCTGCTAAAGTGCTATGTATTTCCAGTCTTGCTATATGGCGCAGAGGCATGGACACTGACGACAATATTATGAGAAAGCTGGAGGCATTCGAAATGTGGGTGTATCGACGTATCCTCAAAATATCCTGGACGACTCACACCACCAAGGTAGAGGTACTGCGCCGAATGGGAAAACAAAAAGAAATCTGTTTCACAATTAAGAAACGGAAACTTAAATACCTCGGTCATATTATGAGACATAATAAATATCATATACTCCAACTGATAATACAGGGTAAAATAGAAAGCAAACGCGGACCCGGAAGAAGAAGACACTCATGGCTTCAAAACTTACGCCAATGGTTTGGACTAACATCGATCGAGTTATTCAGAAACGCCGCAAACAAAATTAAAATTGCTATGATGATAGCCAACGTCCGCAACAGACAAGGTACACGAAGAAGAAGAATCAGAAGATAGATATAGTTCAAAAATAAAGTGTTTTTAATGCAAAAAGCATTGCAATAGATTATTCGAAACATTGGTGCAGTCCTGATACTCTGTTTACCCTACGTATAGTACAAACAAATATAGGATTCCTACTTGATATAACAATGTTGATCACTCTTTTGCCATGTAAAATTTGAAGTTTTCGGCATGAATCCGCACTAGGGAAAACGAGTTGCAATAGGAAATTGGAATTCGAAATCTGGTAATCGAAATTACAAATCATGCTTAATCATGCATAATAAAAGCGGTTTCATGACGATTGTTATACTCTCATGCACTAAAGCTCAAAAACATTTCGATTGTCGATTGCGTTCACGGGAAAGCTTTTGAAAACTATTCGGCAGCAAATATTTCTTGGTAATTTTTTCCGGAATTTTTTGTGGGGCTATTTTGTACAAAAAAAATTGTGGGGATTATTTGACCGGAATTTTTTGTGGGGATTTTTTGTCCGGGGATTATTTGTCTGGGGATTATTCGTGGGGATTTTTTGTGGCTTGTTTGTCTGGGGATTTTTTGTCTAGGAAAAACTTGTGGGAATTTTTTGTCCTGGATCATTTGTCCTAGTTTCGATTATATACCTATCGAAATTAAAAGGTACTATAAAAAAACTTTGAACTAATTTTTTGTACACATAGTAATAGTGCCAAACAATTTAAATAAAAATGTTTAACTGTTGATAATGTATTACTTACAGGAGTCCTGGCAATAAAAATTCCTCCCGACTGGGTCCATCCAGGGTTAACGCCAGTTTCTGCCTCTAAGCCCGCCAGAAGATCTCTGGTTTTCTTTAACATTATATTGTCCACGTCTGTCGCTCTCAAACTCCACACCAAAGCACCACTGTGCCATGTTGTTCCACTAGTTAATTTGTTTTTCTCAAGAAGAATCGCGTTTACTCCTAGTTTTGATAGATGGTACAGTATACTGGATCCTATGACACCGCCACCTTAAAAGAATAATTAAAACTGTATTACCAAAATGAAAATACAATATGTCGGTCATTTTAAAATTGAATTATCTCCTTTAGCCAGAAACACCAGAATTTTATAGATTTGTCCCGACAGCGTAGAGGTTTCAGTTTTATAGATTCGGAAATTTGCTATATTTATTCTCCTTCGTTATACTGCAGTCACTGAAGGTTTTTACCTCTGATTTCGTTGAACCTCCAACGATTTTTATGAAAATTGGTGAGTAATTAGAGGATACCTCAAGGAACAAAGGTGATATGATGCCAACTTGCGCTTTTACCCTGGGGTGGATGCCACCCCTTCTCGGGGGTGAAAATTATTTTAATAAAAATAATACCACAAGTCGATAGAAGGACAAATTCAAAGCAAAATATGTTTATAAAATTTGCATGTTGCCAGGACCAAAAGTGGGTCAAAAATTTTTTAAACGTTTTTTTTTTTGTTTTTTTCCTAAACTTATTTTTTTTGCATGAAACAAAGTTTTTTTAGGTTTTTTGGACCATTCCAAACAGAAAGGGTCTTTAGTGACATTTCTCTAAAGTTGATAGTTTTTGACATATAAGCGATTAAAAATTGAAAAATTGCGAAATTGGCCATTTTTAACCTTCAAAAACTATGTGAAAAACTGAAAATTTGAATGTTGCCAAGGTACGTATATCGAGTGCAGTTGACCCACTATATGGTAAACATCAGCCATTGTTTGTTGAGTACTAATACCTCAAAAATAGTGAATTAGCATCGTTTAAAAATAGTGAAAGTGGTCCAGCAAGAACATTACACTATCCACTAGCTGGGTAAGTGTTTGCCAAATTCAAAGTGTCCAAATAGACTATTAATTAGAATTAGAATTACACAAAGACTATATAGACTTTTTATCAGCAATTTATTTTCAAATGTTTTTATTTTATTATTCTTGGCTGCGACTCAATTGCACTAGACAAGAAATATTAATCATCCATTTATAAAAATGTTTTTGGCTGGAAATGGGAACGGATCCGGTCCAGTCAACAATATATATAATGCACAAATGAATCAACCCTCAAATACAATGATACCAATGCAACCAAATCATCAATATATGCAACAACACAACTCTGTATCAGCAGACATGATGCACTATTATCAAAATCAATTCCCACCTCTTCCAAATATGTACACTCATCCATCTAATTTCCAAAATTTATCCTTACCTCAAATGAGCCAAAACTCAGTTCCTCCGCAGCCAGAGATACACTCAAAAACTTTCGAAGAAGGAATAGATTATTCCCTACCGTCCTCATCAAGTGACGATGAAAACATGGAAAGTGATGCAAATGCTTGTCCGTGGCAACAACTAAAAGAGTCGAGATCAAAAAGAAAACGTAGAAAAATAGCAGAAACTACTGAGCAAGGTGCTTCAGTAAGCACATCTAATAGGTTTCAAACTCTCTCAGAAAAAAACGCAGATACAAACCAAATCCATACCAGTAAAAGAAACGATGACAACCCAAATACCCAAACGAAAGATCCCAAGCCGCCCCCTATTTATGTTTACGGAGTAATAGACTACAAAACAATGACTGACTCTATAGCGCAAGTTACTGAAGATGAAACATATTATACTACCACTCTTCCTGAAAATGTTGTTAAAATAAATGCTAAAACACCTGATTCTTATAGAAAAATAATAAATTACATGAGAGAAGAAAAAATAGTACACCATAGCTATCAACTCAAACAAGAAAGAGCATATAGAGTCGTCCTAAGAGGTTTACACCATTCTATACCCTTAGAGCAAATAAAATCTGAATTATTAAGGCAAGGCCACACAGTCAGAAATGTTTTAAACATCCGGCACAGAGTAACAAAAGAGCCCCATTATTTTTCCATAATTTTTTTTTCTCGTCGAGAACCATTATAACCATTATTTTTCGTCGATTTGGAACCAAAAAATAACAATAATAAAGTTTTTAATGTGGAATTTATATACAATACCAGAATTAGAGTAGAAGCTCCGAAACACAAGAACACCATTGTGCAATGCACTCGATGTCAGGCATACGGACACTCTAAGTCATACTGTTATAAACCTTATAAATGTGTTAAATGTGGAGGATCACACGACACCAAAAGTTGCACAAAGCCGAAAGACACACCTGCAACATGTACTCTTTGCAAGGGCAACCACCCAGCGAACTATAAAGGCTGCACTGTTTATCGAGACTTATTAAAAGCAAAGAACAGGAATAACGATACAACTGGACCTAGAAACACCCAAGGATACATAAATTCCAATCCAGCACTGCACCAAATGACTCAACAATATGCGCAAAATGGAATGAATTATGCTCAAGTAACCTCAGGAAACATCAACAGACCAAATAATGGTGAAGATTTAACACACATGATGTCAAGCTTCTTAAATGAATTCAAAAATCTATTTAATCAACTTCTGAACCAAAATAGCATGATCCTGAACATGCTAACAACGTCATTAGTAAAATAACGAATTAATGGCTCCATCAATTAGAATAGCCGCCTGGAACGCCAACGGGCTACCAAACCATGTACAGAAAATCACAGCATTTTTAAAAGTAAATAAATTAGATGTTCTTCTCATCTCAGAATCACACTCAACCGAAAGAACAGTAGTAAAAATCCCTTTATACACAACGTACCTTACTCATCATCCTGATGGAACTGCTCACACAGGAACAGCAATTATTATTAAATCTTCTATTAAACACTATTTCCTAGAAAATTACGCCACACCTAAAATACAAGGAACCATACTAAAAATAGAAACATTTACATGGCCACTTGCCATTGCAGCAATTTACTGTCCTCCTAGACACTCCATATCAATTGAAGAATACGAGACCTTTTTTCAAGAACTAGGACCCCGATTTATAGCAGCTGGAGACTGGAACGCCAAACACACCGTATGGGGATCGAGGCTTATAACAGCAAAGGGTAGAAATTTATTGGCGTGCTCGCAGAGAAATAATTTAAACTTCCTTTCGACAGGTCAGCCAACGTATTGGCCGACCGATCAAAACAGGATTCCTGGCCTGCTAGACTTTGCCGTTATCAAAGGTATCTCAAATATACATTACAAAATAGAACCCAGTCTTGATTTAAGTTCAGATCACACCGCAATAATCATAACACTAAATACAACTGTAATTTGGAAGGAACCTGTGGCAAAACTCTGCAATAAAAGAACCAACTGGGAACAATTTCAAGCTATTATTAACACAAATATAAACTTAAAACATTGAATTAAAGAACCCCATGAAATAGAAAAAGCAGTGCAACATTTAACAGAAGTAATACAAGATGCTGCATGGAAGTCAACTCCAGATGATAAAAAAATTACCACCCATGATCATAACGTTCCTTTACAAATTAAAGAAATTTTAAATGAAAAAAGAAGAGCTAGAGCCAAATGGCAGCGGTCAAGGAATCCCCGGGATAAAACACAATTAAATCGGTTAACACATCAACTGCGTACAGCTTTAATCTAGGCCCGTAATGAGACTTTTAAATATTACATCTCCAACCTAACACCTAATGACCATTCATTATGGCAAGCGACCAAAAAATTCAAGAGACCAATAACATCTATTCCACCAATTATAAAATCGGATCTAAGCTGGGCAAAAACTGATGAAGAAAAATCAAACACATTAGCACAACACCTCGCCCAGGTATTTAGTCTACATACAGAAGTCAATGCTGAAAATGAAGAAGTATACACATTTCTCGACGCTCCTTGTCAATTATCACTACCACTGAAACCATGTACATCAACAGAGATCTGGAAGGCGATAAATAAAATAAACCCTCATAAGGCTCCAGGTTATGACTTAATTAATGGTGATGTACTAAAGCATTTGCCTAGAAAAGCGATAGTCCTGCTAACTATTGTATATAACAGCATGATAAGACTGTGTCACTTTCCTATTCAATGGAAATACGCACAAATAATTATGAATGCGAAACCGGGCAAACCGCCTACAGAACCCTCCTCCTATCGTCCTATAAGCCTTCTACCAATAATGTCAAAAATTTTCGAAAGACTTCTTTTAGTCCGAATTCTTGAAAGAATAAACATAAATAACATAATACCTAACCATCAATTTGGCTTTCGACAGAACTACTCAACAATACAGCAGTGCCATAGGATTGTAAATTGTGTAAAAGAAACTATAGAGGGAAAGAAAATGTGTGCGGCAGTATTCCTTGATGTGGAAAAAGCATTTGATAAGGTGTGGCATAAAGGCCTGTTGTATAAAGTGAAAAATAATATGCCTAATGAAATTTACCTGATATTAAAATCATATCTGAACGAGCGATTTTTCCAAATCAAAGTAAATACCTCACTTTCCAAATATCATCCTATACAATCCGGAGTACCTCAAGGTAGTGTCCTCGGTCCCTTCCTTTATCTCCTTTGCACTGCTGATATACCTGCTGATGATGACATTACTATGGCCACATTTGCCGACGATACAGGAATCCTTACATCAGACGATAACCCAGATAGAGCTTCTAACAAACTGCAAAACTATTTAAGTTCACTTCAAACATGGTTAACAAAATGGAAGATTAAAGTAAACGGTGAAAAGTCTTCACAAATTACGTTCACAACAAGAAGGATCGACTGTCCACAGGTTCATATTAACAACATTCCTATCCCCTTAAAATCAGATGTCAAGTACCTGGAACTCCATTTGGACCGAAAGCTGACATGGAAGAACCATATCAAAACCAAGAAAACTCAACTAAATTTAAAAGTCAGACAAATGTATTGGCTGCTAGGTAAAAGATCCCAGTTATCATTAGAAAACAAAGTATTATTATACAAAATTATACTAAAGCCGATATGGAGTTATGGTAAGAGTTATGGGGCTGCAGCAAACCGAGCAACACTAAAATACTACAAACTTTTCAATCAAAGACGCTGCGCATGATAGCGAATGCACCATGGTACGTCTCCAATATAACTATCCATAATGACCTTGGGATACCATTCATCGAAGATGTTATTAGACTACAGGCAACCAAAGCCCAAGAAAGAAATTTCGCCCATGAAAGTCAAACTATTCAACAACTCTACCAGCCGCCACTTGTGGGAAGAAGACTGAAAAGGACACGGCCAGAGGACCTAACTGCTTAGGTGTATTGGAGAACCATCGATGGATGGTGCCCAAAGCATGCCAGGATTCAAGACTTTGCTACTATTTGCTAAATACTCTGTGTTGTAATTGGAGTAGATTGTAAATTTGCACTTAATAAAATGAAAAAAGAAGGTACGTATAGTCCGTCCGCTATAACTTTTCCCATTCGGTACGTTTCATTTTCAATCAAATTAAGTCAAAACATAAATTGAAACGAACGTCGATGTGTATATACATTTTGTATACTGTATACTATATACGACACACATCGGCGTACGTTTCACTTTCTGTTTTGACTTAATTTGATTGAAAATGAATCTTACCGCATGGGAAAAGTTATAGCGGACGGACTATAGATATTCTTTAAACATCGATTGATGAAATCCCGAAGAGTTTTTTGCAATACAATATTCAAAACTCCTTTGTTTTTTAATTTCTAATCAAGCGTGCGCGACACTATTTTCCACCGACAGTATATGGTGTAAATGAAAGGATAAATAAATTCGTTATTTCGTAAACCGGCGACTTTAAGGAAAAATCCCAAAACAGGTCGATTTTTATTTTTAAGTTATGATATTGTGGCATATATGGGATACTAGTGACGTCATCCATCTGGGCGTGATGACGTAATCGATGATTTTTTTAAATAAGAATATAGGTCGTGTGCTAGCTCATTTGAAAGGTTCTTCAATTCTCTATTCAGTAATATAAACATTTATATAATTATTTATACAGGGTGTCCTTCTACTTCTTTTTTTGTCAAATAATTTAATTTAATAAAAAAATTTTGGACACCCTGTATAAATAATTGTGTAAATGTTTACATTACTGAATAGAGAATTGAAGAACCATTCAAATGAGCTACCACACGAACACTATTCTCATTTAAAAAAATCATCGATTACGTCATCACGCCCAGACGGATGACGTCACTAGTATACAATATATGCCACAATATCATAACTTAAAAATAAAAATCGACTTGTTTCGGGTTTTTTCCTAAAGTCGCCGGTTTACGAAATAACGAATTTATTCCTTTTATTTGCACCATACCTGTATACACATGCAACGGTGAAAAATAGTGTCGCGCACGCGTGATTAGAAATTAAAAAACAAAGGAGTTTTGAATACTGTATTGCAAAAAACTCTTCGGGATTTCATCAATCGATGTTTAAAGAATATCTACCTACCTTGGCAACATTAAAATTTTAAGTTTTTCACATAGTTTTTGAAGGTTAAAAATGGCCGATTTCGCAATGTTTCAATTTTTAATCGCTTATGTCAAAAACTGTCAACTTCAGAGAAAAGTCACTGAAGACCTTTTCTGTTTGGAATGATCCAAAAAACCTAAAACAACTTTGTTCCATGCAAAAAAAATAATTTTAGGAAAAAAAACGTTTAGAAAATTTTTTACCCACTTTTGGTCCTGGCAACATGCAAATTTGTTAAAAGGGGTCTTTTTTGCGTAAGATTGTGCAAAAAATCCGAATCGGAATATTTTTCCTAGCGGATGCTCAGTGGCTTTCTGGACTATAAGGGGTTTTTCTAGTAAGAAGTTTATTTCATTTTTTATTAGCTTAAATTTTGGTAATTATAACTTTTTTGTAAAAACTTATAGTTTTTGAGTGATTTATGAAAAATTAGTTAAAAACATGCATTTTTCTCACGAAAAATTAAAATCTTTGATCTTTAATAAGTCAAAAAGGTTTGATTTATTTTAATAACTTTATATGACAAATTTTGCTTATAATTTGTCCCTCTATCGAATTATGGGGCTATTTTTAATAAAATAATTTTCATTTACGAGAAGGGGTGGCATCCACCCCCAGGATAAAGGCGCAAGTTGGCACCATGTCACCTTTGATCCTTGAAATATCCTCTAACCACTCACCAATTTCATGCAAATCGATGAAGGTTCAACGAAACCGAAGGTAGTAGATCATATCCACCTTCAGAGACTGCAATATTAGTTACATAACGCCTGTCCATTGTATATCATGCAATGCTAGATTATCCCGACGAGCACGTAAGAAGATTGCACTGCGATCTATTGTGGTCCTCTAGTCGTAGATTACTTTCTCTAGCCTAATCCTATTTAAAAGGTAGCTTCGAGACCGAACCTTCCATGTAGCTATTTGCCGGCGGATTTTCTTCTCCCAAAGCAAAGAACCGCACATTTGCCAGACTGTCTCACTGATATAGAATGTGCTTTGCTGTTTCTTCTTCCAGTTTACCGAATCTTCACAGGTCATCTGAAGATCCCATCAGCTTCAAGTGCCTGTTCAGCTTACAGTATCCTGTTAGCAGACCTTGACTGTTTTCCTGTCTTTGCTTATCAGTTCTGCCGTAAATTTTGGCGAATGTTCTTGAATGAGCTGTTCTGCCTGTCTTTGTCCTTGTGAATTCCTCCACCAGTCTAAAGATTTGTGAGCAACCCACTTTTTGTAGCCGTTCTTATTACTGCCCACCACAACCTATCCATTTCTTTAATTTAAAACGGCATTTAATAAGAGTTTTTAAAACGAAATTCTTGACACATTTAATTTTATTCTGCTACTATAAATATTTTTTTCTACGCATTTATTAACAATCTGTATTACATATTCTATGAGTTAATTTGATAACAAATACCTACAATAACTTATATCACCTATAGTATTGTACACTAAAATGGCATTATGAGGTACATCACCCAGCGGTTTCACCTCAGTTTCAGCGAAGATCTATGGGCCATAATCTTCGCAATCTTCTGTTGTTTAGTGGCTGCAGTAGTGGTAATATTAATTGGTTGGGGTGGCCTTCCAATTTCTCGTGGTGTCTGTTGGCTCTTTCTTGAATTACTGTGCTGATTGACGGGATGTTTAGGCCTCTATGAAGGGTTTGGTTGGAAATGTACCACGGGGCATTTGCGATGGTGTGTAGAATTTTTGATTGAGTTCTTTGGATAATTTTTGTGTTTGATTTGCTGGCACAACTCCATAGTTCTATACCGTACGTCCATATAGGTTTGATGACTGTTTTATAAATCAGCAGTTTGTTCTCAATTGAGAGTCGAGATTTTATACATATAAGCCAATTAATTTCTTTCACTCTCAACTCAATTTGTTTCTTCTTCTTTAAAATGTGTTGTTTACAGTTTAATTTAGAATCAAGATGAAGCTCCAGGTATTTTACGATATTCTGTTGTGGTATGTTGACTTGATTAAGGCTAATATCTGAGCATTGGTCTTTCCTTAGTATGAAAGTTATATCTGTTGACTTAGTTTCATTAGCTTTTATCTTCCATTTCTTTAACCACTGTCCAATTTGGTCTAGGTGTTCTTGAAGTTTTAATACTGCAGCTGTTGGATCCTCTTCATTTGCAAATATTGCTGTGTCATCAGCGAAAGTTCCAATGGTGGTTTGTGGAGAGGTTGGTAAATCGGATGTGCACAGTACATAAAGAAGTGGACCCAATATACTACCTTGTGGGACTCCTGATTGAATTTTGTTACGGTTTGATAGTTCATCCTCCACTTTAGTTTCAAATTCTCTGTGATTTAGATATGATTTTAATAAGTCAAAGTATTTGTTGTGTATAAATTTTTTGATTTTATAAAGTAATCCTGGGTGCCATACCTTATCAAATGCTTGGCTGATGTCCAGAAAGGCTGCTGTGCAAACTGTTTATTGTCCAAAACTCTATTAATTACATTTGATATGCGATGGCATTGTTGCACTGTAGAATGAGCTTGCCGGAATCCAAATTGGTGTTCTGGGATTATACAATATACAAATTATACAATAAATCTTGCAGTAACAAAGAAAACAGTAACTGTGAAATTGTTTTTATCAACTAATTATATAATTGAATGTCTCATGTAACCTCTTAGTAAAGGCTAAATGGTAAACACAATTCATGTTTTTTATACAATTTGAAGATATAAAATATTACAAAAATTTTGAATCTACTTAAAATAATTTTATTTATTTATCTATTTGAAAATAATTATAAAAATATTCTATTTTTAACGAAAATTATGATAATTGAATATGTCGTACGATAAAATTTTAATAAATACACCGATAATTAAATACTGGATTAGTTTACTCGCGTCAATTCTTGTTTGTTTTAATAAGAATGCAGATTACAGCAGAAGCTTTGAACTTTGTAACGATTATGTAATAGATTTCTGTAACTATATTTACACTAAGATATTAATTTGACGTTTTTGCAAATCTATACTCGGTATTAAACAATAATAATTATAATGATCCAATTTATGAAGAACACATTAAATCTTGTGAAGAAAGAAAACAACATAGGTAACACCGAGCAATCCAGTAATGCTCAGAACAAGGGATTTGAACATGACAACAATACCATATACCTTTGTGTAAATCACTCATCAGAAAAGTTAAAGAGGATAGAAAATATACAAAACATTACAACAATATTTAAAATATCTAACGACCTAAGATCTGTTCTGTCCAAATATACCAGAGCATTTAGTACTAAAAACACTGGAATAAATGGATTTTTGAATACAGCACCTAGAGACTTGAACTTTTTTGCATTGTATTCAGGATGACTTCAGGAAAAAAGTCTACAACAGAAAAAATTGTTAAAGTGTATAATTGCATTTTAAAGTGCATAACATGCCTCCAAAACTGAATAAACATGTCAAAATCAGTATATTAAGGGCCAGATTTTGTTATTCGGGGAGATTTTGGTGTTACTGAACACAAATACACAATCAGAACCAACCACCGATGCACCTGGTGCCCAGGGTTACTGCTAAGGTATGTCATTGGAGTTTCGAGGGTTTTCGGCACTAAATTAATGAAAACAGATTACTCGAGGGTTTCTGGGATCTCTGAACACGAATACCTCATCAGATCTGACCCCCAGAGCACCTATGCCCTGGGTCACTGCTGTGGCACGTCATCTTCTGGAGTTTCGAAGGTATTCGGCACTAAATTGTTACAAACAGGTTGCGCTCCAGGGCATTTTGGGGTTGCTGAACACGAATATGATATCAGAGCCGATCCTGGGTACACTTAGTGCTCAGATTAACTGGTATGCACGTCATCTAGAATTTCGAGGGTTTTCTGATTTCGTAGGTCGGTTGTGATGGCGTGTTTGCATTCAACAACACCAAAAACCCTTTAGTAAACTATATGCTCAATTTAGTGTCAGAAAGCATCGATAGTTCAAAAGTTGGCATAGATATCAGTCACCCTGGACACTAGGTGTTCCGAGTGTTAGATTTGATGTTATATTCGTGTTCAGCAACCCCAAAACCCCCAAATAATCTGTCTGTGTCAATTTAATGCAGAAACCCCTCGAAGCTCCAGATGATGACATGTCTCAGCAGTGAAAAACTCCCCGAATAATCGGTTTGTATTAATTAAGTGCCGAAACCCACGAAACTCCAGACGACGTGCCTTAGTAGATGATTAGTAGTAACCCTTGGCATAAGGTGCTTCAGGCGTCGGATCTGATTGCGTATTCGTGTTTAGTGACTGCAGAATACCCCTGAATAACAAAATATCGCCCTTAATATACTGAGTTTCACATATTTATGCACTTTTGGATGCATGTTATGCACTTTAAAATTCAATTAATATACATTTCCACCCATTTTTGTATTGTATACTTTTTGACCTGAAGTCATCCTGAAGACAATGCAAAAAATTTCAAGTCTCTAGGTGCTGTATTTAAAAATCGATTTTGTGCTTAGGTCTTACTGGCGGATCCAGAAATTTTTTTGGGGGGTCATGGATCTTGATGGTGATTACTTTTCTCTGATGCAAGGTTACTTTTACTCTTACCATCAATAGGATAAGTGGGTTTTCAAAAAATTTTGGGAAGGAGGATCATAACTCCGTGACCACCCCTCTGGATCCGCCAGTACCTGGTCTAAAAGCCAGACTAAACATCTAACACGAGAGATCAAAGAATTATATGGTAAATGGTACTAATTACCTTTTAATTTTGTTTTTACACTGCAATTATTTCTTCAAGCTTTGTTTTCAGATCCAAATAATAGTAGATAGGTATCTACAAGATAATAGTTTCCCAATAGCTTTGCTTTTGTTTTTAGTTAGATAAAGATAAAAAAACTTAAGTATCACTTCTATAAATTGCACTACTACCTACTTCACTCATTTCATTGTTTTGATCAGACTGTTAATATTAAAAATACTATATTACACAAACTTTACACAATAATTTCGTTGTTTGGTTTTTAGATTTGAGATAAAGCACCCCGCAACACTCTTATGAAAAAGTGGTCCCGGTCAAATTTAACGAAACTTTGGTCAATGATAGTCCTCAGTGAGTAGATTAAAAAAGTCCATGGCACCTAGGTCTGAAAAACTGTTATTCTCGAGCTACAGCCTTCTGAATTTCTTAAATTCAGGTACTCGGTTTACGTTAATTACTTTAAGTTCACTAATTCAGGGTCAAGTAAATGAAAATATCTATTACTGAAAGAAGACAGACTCATTTTCTTCATCCATATTTGCGTGTTGCATATGAATTCGTGGTCAAAAATAGATGTATTTTAGTCTTCAGAAAACCTCCTAAAAGTCCTCAGAAAACTGAAGAAGTTCGATAGAAAATGAGCTTCTAGAGTGACGTAACAATTCTCATGTTTTCATGAATGCTTCACACTTATCCAATACCAGCATAGCTGCAGTTCCACCTTATTCTTAGAAAACTACTGGACAGTGGCGGATTTAGGGGGGGGGAATAAGGGAATTCCCCTCGTAACACGGTCCAGAATTAAAGAAAAAATGTTGAAACATGATTATTACACGTTGAAATACGTTAGCTTACAGGCAGCTTACTACAGACAGACAAATTCAACCCAACTAACTCGACAGTTAGGAAAATTAAGGGAACTTATTGCACATGTTATTATCTATGCCTTGTAGTTTGTGTTTATCTATTGTATGTATTTAGGGGTTGGTGTTTTATTGGAAATCGCTCTCCCAAGGCAAATGTTCCGCCACTGGTACTGAAGCGCAATAAGAAAATTGACGAACAACCACAATAAGTGCTGCTAGATCAGAACAAGACACCTCACGTTTTCACGCATGTAGAATAGAGTGCCTCTAAAAATCATTAGATATGCCGATGAAGCAGTAGGTTTTGCAAATAGCTTAGCTTAGCTGATTTGCAAAGAATAATCTCCAGCGTATCAGATATGAGTGGGAAAAATGGACTTTATACGGAGTATAAAGACTTTAGTAAGAGAAAATGGATTTTATACTGGAGTTTACGTGACGTATTTAGTGAGCGCGAAATATTAATTAAAATCTTCTATGGAAAAATCGGGTTTGTGTCATGTTTGACTAAAGTTTTCTAAAAATGAGGTGGAAATAAAGCGATACTGGTATTGGATAAGTGTGAAGCATTCACGAAAATGTGATAATAATTGTTATGTCACTCTAGCAGCACATTTTCTATCGCGCTTGTTCAGTTTTCTGTGGACTTTTCGGAGGTTTTCTGAAGACTAAAATAAGGTGCATTTATTTTTGACCAAGAATTCATATGCAATACGCAAATTTGCATGAAGAAATTGAGTCGGTCTTCTTTAAGTAATAGATATTTTCATTCACGTGACCGTGAATTAGTGCACTTAACGTAAACCGAGTACCTGAATTTAAGAACTTCCGAAGGCTGTAGCTCGAGAATAATAGTTTTTCAGACCTAGGTGCCATGAAATTTTTTAATCTACTCACTGAGGACTACTGTTGACCAAAATTTCGTTAAATTTGACCGGCAGCACTTTTCCGTAAGGAGTGTTGTTGCGGGGTCCTTTAGGCTTTCTATATAATTATTTATTTTAAATTCACTTTCAAAAGTAGTCATTATTTCACCATGCATACACCAAAGGGGCTTATTTTGGTCATTTTGGATTGTATTATTTAAAATTGACCAAAAAACCGGATAAATGCCATTAATTTAGATAACTTGAATAACCTTGTTTCTTAGTGAGTTTTAGTCTTAGTTACGAATTGAAAGTGGATTGGAAACCCTGATAAAACTATTCCCGGACTTGAAACATTCTGACTTTTATTTTTTTTTGTTTTTTTTTTTTTTTTTTTTTTTGTTCAAGCTTGTTAATCTAATAATCGAAGTACTTGTAATAAGCTCTAGCCTTTTTACATTTTTGGTTAGAGGCAACAGAATCTTTAGTTTATTTTG
Source organism: Diabrotica virgifera virgifera (assembly GCF_917563875.1). Classification (NCBI taxonomy): domain Eukaryota; kingdom Metazoa; phylum Arthropoda; class Insecta; order Coleoptera; family Chrysomelidae; genus Diabrotica; species Diabrotica virgifera. Next base: position 112,664,045 of record NC_065447.1, on the reverse strand, counting down.
GATGATCAGCATTTCGGTCATTTCTTTTTTTGTTTATCGTCACTAAAAATCTATGACACGACTCATGTAAGGACGAGGCCCCATTAGTGCGTTGCGACGTCGCAACGGAACAACGCATCGGGACGAGGCCCCATCAGTGCATTGCGCTGCGTCGCGTCGTTGCGAGCGGTGTTTCAACGAATCAACGGACAAGGGTGTTCTTCGATGGCAGTGTCATCTCCAGGCAGTTATGGCATACAATGCGTTGTTACGTTGCGACCTCGCAACACAACGCACTAATGGAGCTTCACTCCTGTGTTGTTCCGTTGCGACGTCGCAACGCAACGCACTAATGGGGCGTCACCCCTGCGTTGTTACGTTGCAACGTCACAACGCAACGCAACACAGCTCAATGCACTAATGGGGCCTCGCCCTAAGAACACCCCTATGTTCGTCGATCCGTTGAATCATCGCTGGCAACGATGCAACTCAGCACAACACACTAATAAGGCCTCGACCTAACTGGTTAATTTTATTTTATCTCACTTCTGTAGTCCATTGAAATGTTACATTTAGGTTTGCATTTCTTAAAGGAATCAATTTTTTTTTTAATGTGTAGAAACTTAAACTTCAAGATTTTGGTGTCGCCACCCTTGTCCCCCGGCCCCGATCTTGGAATATGGGGTGCAAAGGGGTTTCGCACTGTATCTCGTAAACGAGAACCCCTACAGAAAATTTAATTTCACATAGAATGTAGCAAATTAAATTTTCTACAATTTTATTTTCATTACTTTTTATCGTAAAGTGACCAACAAAAAGTTATAAACAAAAATAAGAGAAAATTTTGTACCAAGTTTCCTTTTGGAGGTTATAACTTTTTTTTCGTTCATTTCACAATAAAATAATATAGCAATTTTGTAGAGGATTTTTTAACGAACAATTTCCGCAATAAATTTGTTTATTTTTATTTATTTATCTAGGCTTTACAGCGCTTCAAACTTGACCAGATTCTCGAATGCTCATACGAATACAATAAAAACAAAACGTTAGGCTTACTTTTTATCTATATATTTATTTATTATGATTTTAAGATTCCTATACTATTATTAAGCTATTTTTGAACCTTTTCGGCGCCACCTATGAGGCAGAGTCTGGAGGCGCGTTTTTTGTGTGGTATCCCCAATAAGCCTAATCCATAGACAATTTCTAGACAACATAAATTATTTATTAATATATGTTGAAAAAGATCTATCATAGTTATTATTTTTTCATTTTTTTCTATGGTCCAGGCTGCGAGTCAAGATCTGAATCAGTATCCGAGTAGAATTTTTGTGGTATAATGAGACTTAGCGTTGGCGTCATTATCGGTAATTCATCTTGAAATTCGTTTTTTTCAATAATTAATGTTGATATGTCCACGATGTTGCTGCAGCTTAAACCACCACAATGAAGGCACACTGCTAAACATTTGAGGTCTGCTTTTCGGCAACCACGCGCACTTCCAGTTTCCATTGCATCTGCAAAAGATGAATTTCTCATAAGAAAAGATAAGTTCGGGAGGTACTGGAGGCTTGGAAGTTTAGATTGTTATATTTTTCCATGCTTTATCCAGCCCCAATCTTCTGGATCACAATGTTTACCGAGCCAGGACTGAACCTGGTGATACACTCGTAGTCTGTGGAAACGGGCTACATCTTGTGTTGGAGGAAGTGAGAAGAGATTACATGCATTTTTTGTCACTGTCTTAGCGAATCTTTTGTATCTCAGGGTTTCCCGAGAATCGTCTTTATTTCCGCCATATAAAGAGACAAAAAAACGTTCGCCAACAACACTGAGTGAAGATGGCTTGACGTTCCCACTGACAAATAATTTTCCCCAGAGATTTCTTACAAATAAAATAACCACCACTCATGATGCACGCTTACAAAAAAGTCAAAGTGCTTATCTAATCACAAAAATATAAATTTTACCCAGTAGACTCTCAATAGTATTATCTATAAAACTCAAAATACTTTTCACAATTTTTAATACGGCCGCACGTGGTAAACTAGGTATAGTCGGTTCGCTAAACTCAGACAGAAGTGGCTAGTGATTTTAGTCTGTAATTTTCTTGTTTTTTGCCAATTTTGCCAAAATTGGCAAAATTACTAACTATTTAGTAATTATTTTTTTGCCAATTTTACCAAATTGGCAAAATACTTACTAAAATCACTAGCCAGTTGTGTCTGAGTTTAGCGAACCGACTATAGCACAACTGTAAGAATAAGAATAAGTAGAGGGGAACCGACTGCTGTGCTACCTAGGATAAATTATAATAATAACAGTAATCGCAGGCAGGTTTGTAGTCCGGTACGGAAGAAAAATGACGTAACTGCAGTAATTATCTTCTAAAATACTATGTACAGATGATACAAAAACGACTGAACTATAACAATGTGCTGAGTCACTATTTCTGTGTCCATTTTTTCAGAAAAAAAATGGACACAGATACTAACAAACTGGAGACTAAGAGAGAACAGGCGAGGAGTAGGCAGACCGCAGAAGAGATGGGCAGATGATATCAAACAAGTCGCGGGCAACAGTGGATGAGAAATGCCAAGAGTAGAAATCGATGGAAGCAAATGGAAGAGGCCTATGTCCAGCAGTGGACGAACACACAGGCTGAAGAAGAAGAAGAAGAAGAAGAAGAAGAAGAAGAAGAAGAAGAAGCAGAAGAAGAAGAAGAGTCACTATTATAGGTAGCTGAGTCGTTATTGAAACACACGCTATGTTAGACCTTGTTTCAGATGCATAATGAGGCAACTGTAGATAGGGTTTAAAAAGGGGGGATTAAATTAAGATAATGAATTTCGAACCAATATCGATGAAAATAAAAGCCATCGTTGTCAAAAAAACGCTATACCGATGTTCCTGGACGATTACTCTTCATTTAATCCCTATTTTAAATATTAAAAAATCGTTTTTTTTTTGTTCTTCTGAACAATTTTGCATTTTGCGATTGCGTCATTCTTCTTCTGGACCGGCGAATTTGTCCTCAAACAATTACTTGAGCCTTTTCTATACGCTTAGGGTTCTAAGTTTTAGTGGGGAGAAAGGTCAAAAATAGTTTAATAATAGCATAGGAATGTTAAAATCATAATAAGTTGTATGAATAAAAAAATATATACATAGAAAAGTAAGCCTAATGTTTTGTTTTTATTGTATCCCTAAGAGCATTCGAGAATCTGGTCAAGTTTTGAGCACTGTAATACCTAGATAAATAAATAAAATTAAACAACTTTATAGTGGAAGTTGTTCGCTAAAAAAGCCTCTACAAAATTGCTATGATGTTATTTTATTTTAAAATGAACTGAAAAAAGTTATAACCTCCAAAAGGAAACTTTTTAAAAAATTTTCACTTATTTTTGTTTATAACTATCTTTTTTGTTGGTCTTTTGACGATAAAAAGTAAGAATATCAAAATTGTAGAAAAATTAATTAGCTACATTTTATGTTTTATTAGATTTTATGTAGGCTTGACGGTTTACGAGGTATAGCGCGGAACCCCTATGCACCCCTTTTCCAATGTGGCGACCCCAAAAACTTGAACTTACGCTTCTATTAAGCCCCACTACAGATTAAACTAATAAAATTGACTCCTCTGGCAAATGCAAGCTATGGCCTAAAAAATATAACATTTCAATGGACTACGGAGTTTGCGATGAATATAGTGGCACACCTAGCGTATGAGATATGAATAAAAATATGGCATCTATATGCCTAGATAACTAGACTATGCCTAAAATCTACTAAATAAGTAGGTAGAAATAATAAAAACAATTTCTAATCAATCGTTTAACCAAATTATTATCTGAATCTAAACGCCAACGATTAACCATCAACGCATACATGAACAAATTATTAAATTTACAGAAATGTCGTTAAGTTTAATGAAATAGTACATTGTTTACCGGGTAGGAAAAGCTTAACATTCCTGGACGACTGTGAAGATTGCTAAGTCGAGGCGCAAGCCGAGACTTAGCAACACAGAGTCCAAATCGTTTAAAATTCGACAGATATTGATTGATTTAAAAAAAACGCGATAATTTTATTCCCAAATAAATGGTGCTTTGAAATTCCTAATAAAATTACTTGGGTTACTATGAAAACGTATTGAGGTTGAATTGTCAAACTTGACGCTTACAAATTTAATTGCTGGTGTTCTCGAAAGTAAAATGATAAGTGATGATGAAATTTCCATTCCTGGGACTCCTCCAGAGCTGGTTGAGGCAGTGAATACTGCTTCATTAGAATTATTGCCAAAGAAATCAAGAGAAAAGTACGAAAATGCATACAGACGTTTTATGGATTATCGCATGAGTAAAAATACGAGTTCTTTCTCAGAAAATGTTGTAATGGCATACTTCCTAGACCTTTGTTTAAAGATGAAATCTTCAACATTATGGGCCAATTATTCAATGCTGAAGTCAACCCTTGCACTTAAACACAATGTAGATATATCTACATACTCAAAACTTCGTTCTTTATTGAAACGGCAAGCTCAAGGTTATAGGGCAAAGAAATCTAAGATTTTAACGAAGGAAGAAATTGAAAAATTTATGCAGGAAGCTCCAGATAAAGAAAATTTAATGATTAAGGTAATTTACAAGGTTTTAATAGCAATGTGTTTTCTATCATTTATGTAGAACACTAACAACTGTACGGAAATATCATTTCCTTACAGTAAGGAAATGACATTTCCTTACAGTAAGGAAGTCCTGACTTTTTCTTCAAGAAATTTTGACAGGAATGTCAAAATTTCCTGGCGATTTGCGGAAAATATACCTTTCGTTATTATGCTGGATACATCAAGGCAGTCATAAATATCATTTAACACTTTTTTATTGGATTTGTAATATTTTTATCAGATTAGTTGATATTACATTGAAGGTCAAAGTTATAAAATTATTTGTTGTATATAGGACAAAAAATATGTGCATTGTTTGTATTTATTACCTTGATATGATTCACCCCTGCCTGGTGACGAATTTATATCAAACTCTCATTAATCGTAATTAATATGGATATATTAAACAATCTAATTCATCTACTACATCTACTTCATAGATTATGACAGGGTTTTCGATAGGATCAAATTAATATAATAAATTGATGAAATTCTCAGAAACAAAAGTCAGGAAGAATGATATAGATACAAGATCTACCACAATTTAGGCAGCTGCAGTAAAAATTGGACGTGAAATATCCGAAGAAGTGGAAATAATAAAGAGAATTGAATAATATTGTAAATAATGTATGGGTATGTATGGGTAGCGGGTAGGAACTCCTTTGGACTTGGACAGTCCTACCAGGGAAAGTGAATCAATCCCTGCCCTCCGCAGATTCCAGGAGTTTCCTGACCTGGGAAACTAGTACCTGGTTAGGGTCCTTTGTCCAAGGTCACAGATGAAGACCACAACAATATCCACGGCGAAGAACATCTTCGATACGGGGTGTATGCGGAAGTGGCAACCCCCGATTTTAGGGTTCGTATAAAATTAAAGGGCAGGCGATACTCTTAAGCTGCAGTGAAAGCAAAGGGGCTAGGAGAAAGAACACTCCAAAATCAAACCCTGCTCCTCCAAGTTGGGGGTTGAGGCATCGGGCTAACCCCTCGGTACTCGTCAAAAATCTAAAAGGTTAAAAAATCCAAAATCCGGCCTCGGAACAGGACTGATATACGACGACGAAAAATGCTACGGAAAAGGAAAATGATTTTTGCGACATGGAACGTCCAAGGGATCTCAAAGAAAACTTAAGAAGTCTAAGACAGACATAGCTGTTATTACGGAGACCAAACGGAAAGGTCAAGGATCGGAAAATCTAGGTAAATACGACCATTTCTACATCGGAGTAACAGAGGAACGTATAGCTTAACAAGGAGTCTCCATTATGGTACACCGTCGCTTATAACATGTGTATAAAAGGATACAGAATGACGATTTTGGGAGTATATGCAATCAACGACGATGCTATTGTAAATATGAAAGATAACTTTTTCGAACACCTGAGTGAAGAAATCACAAAGGTGGGAAATACGAGAGAAATAATAATCCTAGGAGACCTCAACAGCAGACTCATTAATAAAAACAACAACTACAGAGTAGTTGGCAGATATGGAGAAGATAACACAAACAATAACGGAGATAGGTTAATAGATATCTGCGACCAGAATGGACTTAGAATAATGAATGGATATTTCCAGCATAGAAATATTCATAAATATACGTGGACACGGGAAACACGCAACTTAAAATCAGTTATAGACTATGTCATTCTTAAACAAAAAAGTCGACTGAAAACAACAGATGTGAGAGCATGTAGAGGACCAATTTGCGGCAGCGACCACTATCTCCGACGTTCAGATATTTCATTGTCACCGAAAATAGAAAAAGACGCGCCGCAAGATAATCATTCAAATGAACAGCTCCGACAAGTACGATACAATGTGCATAGTTTACACCAAGAAAGTGTTAAAAACTTATATAAACGTAGACTGGAAGAAAAACTAATTAAAACGGAAGATAATACCATAAATGTGAATTAGTCATACGAAAACATCAAATAATGTATACAGGCTGCTGCCTTAGTAGCACTAGGGCGATATGAAAAACCGTACATCGAAAACCGTATTGGTGGGATCAAGATATTTCGCAGGAAATAACACAGAAAAGAGAATTGTGTTAAAAATATCTGAACACAAAAAACGTGTAAGACAGAATACATTATAAAAGAATGCAAGCGAGGGTCAGAAGAAAAATATGTCAAAAGAAAAACGAATCCTGGACAAAAAAGTATACCATGTTAAATAAAAGGTGGAAGCCAAAGTTCAGAAAGTTGGAAACTATTAAAAAATTTAAGAGACGACCATATCACCACAAACTTGGGAAGGATACTTTGAAGATTTACTAACAGAGACAAGAGAGCCCTTCAAACAGATACAATCCAACGGTATACAAGGCGTCAGGTTGATAGGATCACCAATCAGAGTAAATGAGAGAGAAGTCGAAACCATAATATATGTAAACAGTTGAAGAATGGCAAATCACCTAGCCCAGGAAATATAGCTCCGGAACTCATCAAATATGGACCTAAAGTTCTAATTAGGCGGCTAATACAACTTTTCCAGCAATGCTTAAATAACCATGAAATACCTGAAGAATGGAAAGTGTCACATCTGAGCACAATCCTCAAAAAGTGAAATAAATCAAAACCTGAAAACTATAGAGGAATTGCAGTCACTAATAGTATCAGCAGAATATATGGAAAACTTATTAAAAATCGAATAGATGAAGAATACCAAAATATGGCAGCCGAAGAACTGGCTGGTTTTCGCGCAGGTCGATCTACAATAGATCATTTTTTCTCCATTACTCAGATAATTGAAAAGAAAGTTGCTCGTAGCCAAGAAGTCCATCTGATGTTTGTAGACCTTAGAAAAGCATATGATAGTGTCCCGCTGGTTAAATTATGGGAGGCACTGGAGAAAACAAATGTAAATATAGAATTGGATGAAGCCGTAAAAACGTTGTAGTGCCAACAAACAACAAGAATTAAAACGGGAAATCTCATAATACCTGGATTCACAGTAACTAAAGGAGTAAGGCAAGGATGATGTATCTCAACACTATTCAAAATATACCTCGAAGCACCACTCAACAAATGGAAGAAAAAATGTAAGAATGTAGGCATACCACTAACGGACTCAACTTTGTACACACTGTGCTTTGCGGATGACCAGGTGATCATCGCACAGGACTCTGAAGATCTTAGTTACATGATGCGAAAACTATTAGAAGAGTTTACAGAATGGGGCCTAGAAGTGAATATGGAAACAACTGAATACATGAGCCTCCGAGTAGAGGAAAATCAAGAAAATCAAGAAATAAAATTATGTGAAGACTAAAAATACCTGGGAGTAAAGATCACTCAAGATGGAAAATTAGATGCAGCTATTAAGGAACGAAATATACAGAGAAGGAAAGGCATATCCTTACTGAACAGCATACTGTGGGATAAAAATATTTCTAAGGAAAATAAAAGAAGAATATATAACACTATAATAAAACGCACCACAACAGATGGATGCGAAGTTTGGCCCCTAAAAGACAGAACAGAGAAAATGCTTAGAGCAACATCAGGACGAACAACTTAGCTGGTACAGATACGTAAGGAGAATAGAATCCCAAGACAAATCCTCGAATGGCAACCAAGAGGAAGGCGCAGACCAGGAAGGCCTAGAAGAAGTTGGAGAGAAGGAGTTGATAGAGAAATCAGGGACAGAGAACTCGAGGACGATATATGGAATGACAGAACGAGATGGATATTGGAAATTGGAAGACGTCGAAGAACGTTGTAAACCGATTTGTTCGGCCTGATTTAGTTGCTAAAAAAATATTCCCGTTGCCACAAACTTATCTGAGAAAGAATCGCTTTTAAAATGCTTTTGTTTGCTTAATAGATATGTTGACCGTCTGTTTAGTAGTTTTTACATATTTATTATTTTTCTTCTTCTTCTTCATCCACAATGAATATTCAATTACCTATGCTTGTTTATTGGAGGATTGATACCTCTATGGAAATTTGTAACTCAATTGTTCTGATATTGCTGCTCCACAATATTTCAGTAATTCATTTGTTATTTCGTCTTGAAGTGCAGCTTTTCTGATCTTCAGATTTTCAAGTGTTTTTCATGCTTCTCATGTACTTATATTAACATCTTCATTTTCTTTATTATTTATTAAATTAACAATGCACCTAATCTTCAGACTAACCAGCATTTTACATTTAACTTAATCTACTACTGTATTGTCCTAGGTGTTCCCAACGGTTTACCTTAGAATCCAATAATTATTGTTGCACACTTCACTGTTGTGGGTAGGTTCACTGCCCGAATTTAAACTAACGTTTATAGATTTATCACTATCACACAAGTTCAAAAAGTTTGGTGCGTTGGAGCCTGCGGGCTAGGTTTTGATTATCTAAAAGTTCTAACACTTCCTGTTTGTATCGTTGTGGAATCGGTTTTCGTGACACTTGACAATCTTCTTAATTTCTTCTTTAATTGTTGCTATACCAAGTAGGTATAGGTCTTTGTTGCGATAGGTCTATCCGATGTAGGTCTTTATTGCGTAAATACCATGGAGCGTTGACTACGTTGCTTAGTATTCGGTTTTGGACTCTTTGAAGATAAGTATAGTTATTCTCGGCAGGCAGGCATAGTACCCACTAGTACAGCCCCATAACTGTAAACCATAGAACCATACTGGTTGGACCATTTATTTGTAAACTAGTACCTTGTTTTGATTGTAAATTGTGAACTTCTACCTAATAACCAATATAACTTCTGGTATTTCAGTGTTACTTCTTCATTTTTCTTTCTTATGTTCCTGTCACTTTAATTTGCTATCCAAATGTAGCCCTAGGTATTGAACTCTTTTCTTGTATGGAGCGATTTTATTGTTTATTCTAGTTGGCTGAGAGTTTTATTTTTTTGTAAGTTCAATTGATATGGGTAGATCTATGATGGGAGACCGGAGGCGTAAGAATACTTTTGGGAAATATTCTTTGGGAAAGGTCCCACAAGACAGCATTACTTTTGATACCGTAGATATCTGGGATGAGTGAATTTTCCCCTTAGAGGCAGTGTGGGCCGTACGGCAAAATCTGGTAATTAGACAATAAATACATGGGTTTTATATAAAAAAAAAAGGTATCCCAATCCTTGATTGATGGCGTTATAAAAGTGTTATGGAGTAGGATATATGAAAAAAGCTTTCTGGCAAATAGTAAACAAATTAGATTACTCTTTGGAGAAACAAAATCGATAATCAGTTCTAATCAAAGAAATAATACGAAAAACGAAGAAATAATACGTTGGGGACGCCACTGTTGAAAATATATTTGAAATTACAGACAAAAAGGCATGGAGCCAAATCTATTAACCATATGAAACTTGAATTAATGAAAGTTATTCAGTTAAAATAATATAAAACGACAAAGGTATTGAAATCGAACAATGAATGCGATAAATGGTTTGTTTAAATTCTATCATGAAGATAGTAATGCAGGTAATATTTCCTTTAACCCGGGAGCAGTCGCGCCGTTAGAAAAAATCTAACATTTTATCCTTTTCCGTGATAACTTGATGAAAAATTTTGCAACATAACTTTCCACTCGTAAGTGACTCGAGGAAGATCTCTTAGGTATTTTTCGCTTAGGTATTATTCGCTAATGCTTAGGTATTTTTTTATTTTTTTTTAATCTTTTTTTACTTTTTAATTTTTTTGTGGAATTTATGGCTTTGGTGAGAACTAATTAGCTTTAAAATTGTTAGGAATATAATATTTTTAATATAAGAAGTAAATAAAGATGTTATAAAAATCAAAAATTGTTTTAAATTCGTATTTAAATTCATATTGTTAGATTTAATCTAATCGCGCGACTGCTTACGTGACAGAAGTGAGCGCGACTGTTTCCGGGATAAACATGTAAGTTTACTTAACGAACACTAATACATATTATCATCATACTGTTAGTGTAAGAATATCTATCCTTTATCATACATTTTAATCACTATTTAAACTGTATTATTACATTGTACTTTGGGCTGAAACGATAAGGTGTGTCAAAAAATACACCTATCTATCAGTGATGGCATTAGAATTATGTATTATAATATTTACGGATCAAATTAATAGGATAACACTGTAAGAGACTATTCCCCGTTTGAGTAGATAATAACGCAATACGGTTGCAAGCAGTAATATAAGAAAACTCAAAAAGAAGATGCAAATTTCAACTGCGTCAGAAAACCTAAAACAAGTGAGCTATTACAAGACATATCTTATGTCTTCTTCTTCTCGCTATCCTTATGCCCTATAAGAGCGTCGAACAATCTTATTCCATATGAAAGAATAAATGCATAGTTTGAAATTTGTTAACATATTTAAAACGATAAGAAAAAACGGAAATATCTCTACGAATATACAGGGTGTAACAAAAATACAGGTCATAAATTAAATCACATATTCTGGCACCAAAAATAATTCGATTGAACCTAACTTACTTTAGTACAAATATGCACATAAAAAAGTTACAGCCCTTTGAAATTACAAAACGAAAATCGATTTTTTTCTATAAATATATCGAAAACTATTACAGATTATTTATTGAACATGGACATGTGGCAATCCTTATGATTCTTATGGCAGGAACCTCTATAAAAAAATTATAGTAAAATTTGTGCACCCCATAAAAATTTTATGGGGGTTTTGTTCCCTGACACCCCCCCAAACATTTGTGTACGTTCCAATTAAATTATTATTGTGGGACCATTAGTTAAACACAGTGTTTTTAAAACTTTTTTGCCTCTTAATATTTTCTCGAAAAGCTAGTTTTTATCGAGATATTTTGAATATTTGTCAAATTCATCACATATTTGTATACGGTTACGTACGATTATGGAGACCTGGTATTATTATGAAAATTTATTTATAATTTACATTTTTAGGTATATTTTGAACCATATTAAAAATAAGTCACATCTCGATAAAAGGTGCCTTATCGAAAAAACACTAAGAGGCAAAAAAGTTTTAAAAACAATGTGTTTAAACTAATGGTACCGCAATAATAGTTTAATTGGAACGTACACAAAAATTTGGGGGGTTTAAAGGAACAAACCCCCCATAAAATTATTGTTATGTAAACATATTAAAAACGAAGCCGCATCTCGATAAAAACTGGCTTATCGAAATAATACTAAGAGGCAAAAAGTTTTAAAAACATTTTGTTTAACTAATGGTACTTCAATAATAATTTAATTGGAACGTACACAAAAGTATGGGGGGGGGTTTAAGGGAACAAAACCCCATAAAATTTTTATGGGGTGTACGAATTTCACGGATATTTTTTTAAGATGCTCGATTTTCAATAAAAAATCTCAAAGAGTTTTCGATATATTAAAAAGAATCAATTTTTATTTTGTAACTTCAAAGGGCTGTAACTTTTTTATGTGCATATTTTGTACTAAGGTAAGTTAGGTTCAATCGATCTATTTTTGGTCCCAAAATATGTGATTTAATTTATGACCTGCATTTTTGTTACACCCTGTATATTTATATTCACCTTCTCTAGAAAACCAGGTAACATTCAAACATCAAACTTCTGAGCCATGTAATAAGTAGGAGAATATGCTAAATTGTTTTCACCCATTTTGAAAAAATGTGAAATCTTTGTATTATCCACGTCCGTCTGTCCGTCTGTCCGTAACCACAACTCCTCCGGCAATATAGCAGCTAGAATGACAAATGAGGTGTCAAATGAAAGCTGATAATCCAAGGATGGTACTAAAGGTGAGATATTTGACCTTGGCGGTCTGTCCGTCGGTCTGTACGACCGCGAATATAACTCCTCCATCATTATACCAGGTAGAATGACAAATGAGGTGTCAAATGAAAGCTTATAATCCAAGGATGGTACTAAAGGTGAGATATTTGACATAGGCGGTCTGTGCGTCGGTCCGTACGACCGCGAATATAACTTCTCCGTCATTATACCAGGTAGAATGACAAATGAGGTGTCAAATGAAAGCTGATAATCCTAGGATTGTACTAAAGGTGAGATATTTGACCTAGGCGGTCTGTGCGTCAGTCCCTCCGACCGCGAATATAACTCCTCCGTCATTATACCAGGTAGAATGACAAATGAGGTGTCAAATGAAAGCTGATAATCCAAGGATGGTACTAAAGGTGAGATATTTAACTTAGGCGGTCTGTACGTCGGTCCCTCCGACCGCGAATATAACTCCTCCATCGTTATACCAGCTTGAATGATAAATGAGGTGGCAAATGAAAGCTTATAATCCAAGGATGGTACTAAAGGTGAGATATTTGACCTAGGCTGTCTTTCCGTCGGTCCGTACGACCGCGAATATAACTTCTCCGTCATTATACCAGGTAGAATGACAAATGAGGTGTCAAATAAAAGCTGATAATCCAAGGATGGTACTAAGGTGAGATATTTGACCTGGGCAATCTTTCCGTCGGTCCGTAGGACCGCCAATGTAACTCCTCTGCCATTATACCGGGTAGAATCACAAATGAGGTGACAAATGTCAAAGTTTAGTAAGAATGACTCAACATTAGTAAATTCGTATATCAATCCACGCAAAGTTACACGTAAAATTCAAATATCGTCTTCCAGTTCTACTTTCGATTACTTTGTGTGAAAACCTAGGACTTACGAAGTCCAATTACTTGTTTTGTCGAGGATTATAACAAATTACTGTTTACAATTACCGCGAGACTTGAAACACTTCTGAAGACACTAAATAACTGCAAATCTACCGCAGATATCCACATCTCATTTATAATATTCACGGATGTATCAATCTGAAAGAGCAGCAACGATTTTAAGACACGTAACAGGTAGTAAAATATTAAACATCGTAGAAAGTGTCACATAAGATGACAACCCAACAGCAATACAGTTCATATCTGTCTTGGAGCAAACTCCCGACTAGGATAACTTAGGAGTCAAACATCAATGAGGGTAGATTGAGATTCAAATTTCGCTGATAATATTCTAATAAGGTATGCGGCAAAATAAACAGTACTGAAATTCGTATTCCTCAAATTTGCATGTGTCGGGCGTCAAAACGTACTGAGTGGTTTCCAAAGCGTCGTTATAACGTATGTGAATGCCATGATAATGTTAGGTGCTTCAGAATGGTTGTTTTTCAAAAAAAAATTATGGTGGAATACTATTTTGGGTAATACGGAAAAGGTCACGAAAACCGTCCAAGCTTAAAATCAACAATGTTTTCAGCAGGACGGGACAACCTGTCACAGTACCAGTAAGTTTTTTCGAATACTGCGTGATCATTTGGAGAGTTGCCACTCACCAGGATTAACGCCACCAGATGCGTACATATGGGGAATGCGGAAGGAGTCAAACAGATTTCGGAATTTCGGACTAGAGTTAAAGATTTTTTCGTGTCAAATGCAGTGGCGCATCTAGAAATTTACCTTCGTAGGCTAAATTTGCCTTAGAGGGAACTTCCAAAGAAAAACCAACCAAAAGATATAAAAATATAAACTCAAATTACATAAAACATAAATACATAATAACTTATAGGTATTAAGTTCCCTTAATTTTCCTAACTAGCGTGTTTATGGGGTTAAATTTGTCTCTCTGTGGTTTCGGTTTCATGTCAGCTAATATATTCTCACGTTTAAACAATTTTTTTCTTTAAGTTTAGACCTTGTGGGGGGAGGAAATTTCCTCATTTTCCCTCCCCGTAGATTCGACACTGGCCAGAGGGCATCTTTAACATCTGGTTTATCGGGAACGTGCGTCGTCAGGAATAATTTTTGCAAGGCTATATCATGGATACTAGATAAATAAATAGGCTTAAACAATTAAATATTGATTTCAGTACTGTTTATTTTGCCGCATACTGTATATACCTGGCAGAAGACAATAAAGTGTCTTTAATATGGGTGCGAATGGGATTAAAGATTAATACCAAAAAGGCCAAATTCATGGTCATCTCCAAAAACTTGGATGCACTTGAAAACTCCACCATAACACTGAATACCAAGTCCATTGAAAGAGTGAGCAAATTTAAATATCTGGGAACGTGGCTTTAAGACTGGGCATCGGACAGGGAAGTAAAATGTGGCGTTGAGCAAGCTCGACAAGCTTTGGTAAAATTCAAGAAGGTACTGACCTGTTCAGTGTTCGATCTTTAACTGAGACTAAGGTTTACTAAGTGCTACATGTGGTCGGTGCTGCTATATGGCGTAGAGGACTGGACACTTAAAACTAGGGATATAAACAGAGTAGAAGCCTTCCAAATGTGGCTTTTTCGCCGTATCCTAAAAATACCATGGACGGCGAAATTCACAAATTTAGATGTCCGTAAAAGAATCAACCAAGAACGCCAACTTTTCGAAACCGTCAAGAAAAGGAAAACGGCATATCTGGGTCATACCATGCGAAACGAAAAATACCAGTTTCTTCAACTTATAATCGAGGGTAAAACTGAAGGTCAGAGAGGAATAGGACGCAAGAAGATGTCCTGGATCCAAAACATAAGGCGATGGACAGGGATTAACGACATAATACAATCTCTGATACTCATTGCAAGAAACGGAGAGTTAATAGAAAATGTGATAGCTTACATCCATTAGTGAATTTGCATCTGAAGAAGAGAAGAATCTGGGTGCCGGGTCATGAAGGAGTACATGGGAACGAACGAGCAGATTGTTGGCAAAACAAGTTTCCAGAGAAATCTTTTTGTGTGGCATCACTAAAGATACTACGAAGGACGAGGTTCAGAAATGGCTGAATTATCAAAAGAGATGGAGAGCCACTAAAACTCAAATCCAAGCTAAAAAACACAATCAAGAATATTGATAAAAAACTCGAACAATTTGATGAACCACAATAAATGAGAGATCAAAACAGTCACTGAAATGGAGACTGGACATTTTCGTGTAAGAAACCACCTATACAAACGAGGTACGGTGAATGAGCCATGGTGCAGAAAGTGAGAAATGAAATTAGAGACTACCACAAACATACTATGTCATTGCAATGTGCTAAGTGATGTGAAGCAGGAATTCACTGGTCAACTGAGGTTTGAACCAGAAGAGATCCTAAAACTACCAATAAGAAAACTGTTGGCCTTCGTTGAGGCAGAACACAGAACTGATTAGAATTTAAGGAAAAAACAATGATGATACAGAGGCCACATACTAACTCGACTGATTTAAGAAGAAAAAAAAGAATATTCACGGATGAATCAATATGGAAAGCAGTCATGACCTTAAGACAAGTAACGTCTTGGAACAAACCCCACTAGGATAACTAGGAGCGAACATAAATGTGACGAGATTGAGTTATTCACATTTCGCTGACAATATTCGAATCTCAGACAGCTTGGCGTAAGCTCAAAATATGCTTACAAGTTAGCATGCCAAATAGAAGATAGTTCAAACTAAAAATGAGATACTGGGCAAATAAAAAAACTAAGTAATGTATATCTAAGATCCAATTATGCCCTATCATCGAAATAATTACCAAACTAAAGTCGAATGAACTAGGCATATAGCAAGAATAAATAATGGTAGGTAGAAAAAGGAGATATTGAATGCCGACCGAAAGCTAATAAAATATCAGCCATAAACTAGACGATGGTGATATAAAAAGATTGAGAAAATACAATATCAGAGTTGCTCAAAACTTTTAACGGAGGCCTATGTTTAACAGTTAATTCAACAGTTTGGCTGATAACCAAGTTAACGCTAGTATATAATATATAGTATGTTCGCCAAATATAAACAATATAGTGTTTTAAAATATTTTTTTTCTACATGTTAAAAATGCAATTTTTAGCACTCCATACGAGGGTTAAAAATGCTACTTTAAGGCACTAGTGCTTTAAAAATTTTATGGCACTGCAGTTTTTTATTGGCTTTAGGATAAGACCATGCGGCCAGAAACAAAGTAAGTAGTACATAATATAAACATAATACAAACAAAGCAATTATACATAATATAAACAAAACATAAATAAACATAATATTATATCTTATCTAAATTATCTAAATAGTAATCTAAGTTAAGGTTATCTAAGTCTGACCGACCTTTTTGTTAAGAATAGATATATTAATCTTAATAAACATTTTGGGATAAGGACAAGGGTTACACTTTTCTCATCCAAGGGTTTTTCTTATCATTTTTTATTAATTATTGATTACCTACATACCCACCCCACACGGTAAGGCAGGCATGTAGGAAATCAAAAGGAAAGACATTTAAGGTTACACGCCTAATCTAGTCTTCTATAACTTAATTTTACAGTCATATAGGAAAAACAAAATAAAATCAAAAATACGTTTATCACTCAGAGCCAAAAGATACATAACATTATAGGGACCATAAACGTTTAAACTTCTTACATTTTTTGTAAGAATGTCCGACTGATGTGTGTACTTCTTACAATTAAAAAATATATGATCTAAGTGTGCCGTTTCATTGCAAATATCACAAAAATTGTTATCAATTATTTTTATTTTGTATAAATGTGCCGTATTTTAATTTTTTCTACGAGCGTGCAAAAATGTCTACTTTCGCGCACGCGTTTTAGTTTAGAAAGTTTCACTTTTCCGCAAGCGTGTTACTTTTCCGCACGCGTGTTACTTTTCCGCACGCGGTTTTTACTTTTCCGCACGCGTGTTAATTTAGATATGTTAATATGGCCTTAAAGTAATTATAATACAGTATTTCTCATGATCATCTTTCAGTGCGTCACAGTTTTTCGATTTCTTTCTAACGCATTAAATTGTATGTGAACAGAAAAAAAGGCACGTCAGTGATTACATTTCGTCGGTGACATTTTTATAACATTTATTCTAGTTATTCTAATTGTCCATAGATGGCGCCATAATAAAAAAATAATTTTTTTTTAATTAGATAATAATATTACAAATATAATCTGTATAATTTATAAGACTATACAAATCAAAGAAAATACCATTTTATAAATGCAAGAAACACTTTTGATTTGTTTTTATTTCAAATTGAAAATAAAATGTGACAACTGTCAGATTTAACTAAAATGTCATGTTAGAATAAATGTCATAAATGTGTATTATCACGGACTTACCCTTTTTCCTATCATTTGTTACGCACTGGAAAATGATCATGAGAAATGCTGTACATGCAATAAACTAATATTTAGATATTATTTACTAATTTATTTCAAATATATCTTATTGTGTTCCTGTTTTAATGAAATTCGATGAAATAAAATTATTTTGACATAATATTCGAAAGTCAAATCGGTAGACAATAACAGTAGTTTTGAATCATCGTCATGGAAGATCGCCGTCGTGCTAACCCATTATATTAAAAGTTTAGTTTTGACAACCTTGTCAAAGAATTAATTTGTGTATGTATTTTCATATTAATTAAATTAATTGATTATTAAGATTTGGTAATTTTTTAAAGACTCTTAGAAAAAATATTGTTCCTAACTCTTGCAGAAAGTCTCTTTTCCGCACTCGACTGCTTGCCAAACTCCCGCTTCGCGTCGTTCGGCAAACTGCAGTCGCGTGCGGAAAAGAATGACTTTCTGCACTTGTTAGGAAAATAACTATATTTTGTATAAATGTGCCGTATACTGCAGTTCGTATTGACCGTATAGGCAATTTTGATGTAATGTCAAAAAAATATAAAAATGGAATGTCAGTTAAGTTCAAGTAAAAGTTTTTGTAGATATTGTCCCGTAATTACGTTTGTAGAAAAAATATTGTATGATATGTATGCGTGTTAAAAAGTACATTTTTAAGGCACTCATGTGAATTGCAGAACTCGCTTCGCTCATTCTGCAAACTTTCACATGCGTGCCTTAAACGTGTACTTTTAACATTTATACACCAGGGAAATAAGGCAAAAATATACCATGTTAGGGACACTTGAGCAGCCAGGTTGCAAATGGGTTTTTTGGGTACTATATACCTAATACATTATAAATACAAAAATGCCTGTCACAGTTTGGACGATAAATCAAGTTATTAACAAATAAGGGTCAAAAATGAGAGTTTTTTCGTTTAAATCGCCACAGGTAAAAATAGGGTAATTAAATGTCTTATTTATAATATTTTTCTTTTAGTAGATGAGCCAATGTTTAAAATAGCGTCCTTTGAATTTTGGTCCGATTATTTATTGCTTCGGATATTGCAAAATGAAACTAAAATTTCGAAAATAAACAATTTGCTATAACTTTTGCGAAAATGAATTTAGGACTTTCATAGTGCACGAAAAGTTGAGTCAAACAGTCCATAAAATGCACAAAAAAATTTAAGACGATGCGTCAATTAGTTTAAATTTTATTCAATTTATTTATCCCAAAGAGCTTTTTTTCGCAATGATATTGTTCAGAACATAATAATGATACAGCAATTCTGTGAAAACAACATGAAAGAAGAATAGTCATATTCTCAAAGCATTAAAAAAATCATTAAAAAGTCATTTTTATCACTCAGAAAACATTTTACTAAAATAAAGTCATTATTGGCTTATAAACAATTTGAATAACTTTGTTAATATTGACTGTAGGCTAAAACTACAATGGAATTTGAAAAACTGGTATTTTTATACGAATTTTCAAAGAAAAACTTTTCGCCTAGATTAATTACGGTCAAAGTTAGCCATTTTTTTTTATTTAATTGATGGCTACTTTGTTTATAACAATAATAAGCAACCTAACTAGAGCCATTTTAAAGTTGAAGATATATAGGTTATGTGTAAAAGTTTGAGTAAACTTTGAACCTCAACAGAGTGGTTAATAAAGCTTTAAAAATGGCGTCCGAACGGAATTAATTCGTGGACGGTGGAGGGGAATTACTAAAATACGTGCACTCAAAAAATGAAACTGATTCTGCAAACATAAGCTGCGATTAGTATCGCTGGAACTTGTTGATGGATTTTGATCATAATTTTTTTAATTTGTATGTACTCGTAGTCTTATAGAGTATGTTATGTACACACAACCCCACCTAACATTACAAAATGTTAGGGGGAACTTCCCTTATCACTCAAGGATATGAAAAATAGATTACGACCGATTCTAAGACCTACCGAATATACATATATAGGGTGAGGCAGATAACTGGCCTATTAGAAATATCTCGAGAACTAAAGGCAACAGAATCATGAAAATTTGAGTAAGCGGGTTTTGAGGGATGATCTATTAAATGAAAATATTTTCATCTCTTTGCAACTTCCGGTTATACCGGAAGTTGCCTATAACTTGGTTTTTTTAAATGTGACACCCTGTATATTTTCACATTTTTGGATTCTCCTCAATATCTTCTTTCTTAAAATATGAGATTTTGTAATATTATACAGGGTATTTTAAAAGATATTTACGGTTTTTTTTATTAATTTCGTAGCAACATTCACACCCTGTAGAATTGTAATAGTTTGACATTAAAAACTCTGCTTACGTTCAAGTGATTTTTAATATAGTTTATTATTGTTAAGAATTATTAGTATAGCTAATTTTGAAATTTTAGTATACAGGGTTGGTCGAAACTCAAAATGAATATTTTCTGAGTTTTCTTAAATAGAACACCCTGTATTTTAGTATTGTAATGAAATCATATTTCATAGTACTTTTTTATTTTATAAGTATTCTCTATACCTAACTGCTTTAATTTGTGAGTTATTGGTGATTCAAGCTAAACTTTAATTGCAACAAAAAATACGTAAAATTTTATTAAGTCGGCCGTGAAAATACTCAATCACAAATAATTTTTCAGAAATGAATACATATTAATCCAGACTGATCCTTAAAATTACCAATAATGGTTTAGCTATCAAAATACCTACGTAGTTAAAATTGTTGATGCGACTAACAATTAAGCACAAATTAAAGCAGTTAGGTATAGGGAATGCTTAAGAAATAAAAAAGTACCATAAAATATCATTTCATTACAATACTAAAATACAGGGTGTTTCATTTAAGAAAACTCAGGAAATACTCATTCCGTGTTTCGACCAACCCTGTATACTAAAATTAAAAATTTAGCTATACTAATGATTCTTAACAATAGTAGACTATATTAAAAATCATTTGAACGTAAGTAGAGTTTTAGTTGTCAAACTACTACAATTCTACAGGGTGTGAATATTGCTACGAAATTATTAAAAAAACGTAATTATCTTTTAAAATACCCTATATAACATTACAAATCCTCATATTTTAAGAAAGAAGACATCGAAGAGAATCCAAAAATGTAACAATATACAGGGTATCCCATTTAAAAAAACGAAGTTATAAACAACTTCCGGTATAACCGGAAGTTGCAAAGAGATAAAAATATTTTCATTTAATAGATCATCCTTCAAAACCCCTGTATTCCAATTTTCATGATTCTGTTGCCTTTAGTTCTCGAGATATTTCTAATAGGCCAGTTATCTGCCTCACCCTGTATAATTTCATAAAAATCGGTCAAGCGGTCTCGGAGGAGTATGGAAATTAACACTGTGACAGGAGAATTTTATAGATGTAAATATATAGATGGCTATTAACAAATAGGGGTTGGTGATAGAAGAGTGAAAATTAAGGGTTGTATGTATTTTTTAATTCTACATCATATAAAATTAAGGTAGATAATTTTGTCCAAAAAAATAAAAAAAAATGTCAGGGAGGCAACCCTTCTTATAATTTATGGGTATAAAAAAAAGATTAAAACCTCTTCAACGTCCTACAGGATAAACGTGTAGAATTTTATAAAAATCGACCAAGCCGTTTCGGAGTAGTATGGTAACTAACACTGTTACAGGAGACTTTGATGTATATAGAAGGAACTGCGAATTAAATAATAAAAGTGGCTAACTTTGAACCTAATTAATCTAGGCAAAAAGTTTTTTTCTGAAAATTCGTTTAAAAATACCAGATTTTGAAATCCTAAAGTAGATTTACTCTATAGTCAATATTAACAAAGTTATTCAAATTGTTTAGAAGACAAAAATGACTCTATTTTACTAAACTTTTTTCGGAGTGATAAAAACGACTTTTTAATGATTTTTTTCAATACTTTAAAAACATAACTATTATTCTTGCATGTGGTTTCCACAGAATTTCCATGTCATCATTATTTTCTGAACAATAACAGTGCGAAAAAAAGCTCTTTGCGATAAACAAATTAAATAAAATTTAAACTAATTGACGAATCGTCTTATAATTTTTTGTGCATTATATGAAATGTTTGACTCTACTTTTCGTGCAATATGAAAGTCTTGAGGCCATTTTCGCAAAAGTTATAGCACATTTTTTATTTTTGAAATTTTAGTCTTATTTTGCACTTTCCGAAACCCAAAAGGATCGGATCAAAATTCAAAAAGTGCCATTTTAAACCTTGGCTCATCTACAAAAAGAAAAATATTATAAATAAGATATTTAATTACCCTATTTTTACCTGTAGCGATTTAAACGAAAAAACTGATATTTTTTACCCTTATTTGTTAATAACTAAGTTTCTCGTCCGAACTGTGACGGGCTTTTTTGTATTTATAATGTATTAGGTATATAGTACCCAAAAAATCCATTTGCAACCTGGCTGCTCAAGTGTCCCGATAAAAACCTTATTTCTCTGGACTATTATATCATAAATAACTATTAAACGTAAAAGAAAGAACAAATCTGTTACAAAAACATAAAAAGAACAAATATTAAAACTATGAAAAAACTCGTTTGCAATAAAACAGTATGAGAAGAAAAAAAGATATTATGATAACCTCATATTATTTTCTACATGATACTGATGGTATTTCGGCTAAATAAAACAGCGAAAAGTTTAAATCACATAAATAAAAAGATCTTATTTAATTACTCACCCACAACAACAACATCCGCCTGTTTGGGCAAATCCCCTTCATTACTAAAATACTTTTTATTGGCGTATGTAATTATTCGCGTTTTCGTTTGATTCGAAACAATACTGTGAAATTTATGTAGTCTTAACATTTTACCTATTTGAACGTATTACTTGCACTAGTTTTAAGCGTATCGTTATTATTAACACAGATTGATTTCTTCGTTTAATAAACATAAAGCGGTTGGTTAATTGACTTGTTATTCTGTATAACGAGCACCATTGACCTCAGAATCTTTTATACGTCCATAGCGATAACTTTAGATAGCAAGCTTACTGCCTACAGAAGTGTACCTACACCGGGAAAAGTACTTCGTTTATCTCATAAGATGTGTGTATGTATATATCCAGAATATCTATTAAAGTTAATATTAATATCCATTCAGGTGCAAAAATAAAACAGGTGCAAAAAATTACGAGTTTTTAAAACTTAGGAGTTGTTATATTATGGCATATTAGTCCAAGGAAATAAAGATTTTCTGAGGACACTGAAATATCCAGGTAGCTGACAACTTTTTTAGTTATTGTAGACCTATAGGATGAAAGCCTATCTGTTACCTGCCTAGAGATCGGAGCCGTTTTCTAATTATCAAGAATTTATTGCAAAAAACGCGATTTTTTCGATTTTTGGCCTCCTATTAAAACGCTAAATAGTTTATATAAAATTACAAAATTAGATTTTTTAACATCGAATAAGCTTCAAAATGCCGATTTTTGAAAGTTACAAAGTCAATTTGTTGCCTCACAGATTGCAAAATAAGTAAAAATCGATATTTGTTAATAACTTTTACTAAAACTAACTTAGAACTTTAGTGTTTCACTTAAAGTTGGGTATTAGGATAATTAACAAACCCTCAAAATTTGAGACCCATCCATTTATTAGTTTAAAAGTTATTACATTCGTTTATCCCAGAGACCTTTTTTAAGGCAATAACATAATTCAGAAAATAATAAAGATATGGTAATTTTACGGATACGAAATGAAAGTAAAAGACTTATACTACCGACATGTATTAAAAAAAGATAAAAGAATGATTTAGTACAGTCAAAAACCTTTATTTGTCAAATTTTTGAAATTTTGTAGTTTAGAATCATTAAGAAATACTTTAAAAATATTGTCCCTAGAAATAGTGTATTGTACAAAAAGTCAGAAAAAAGACATATTTCTCACGAGCGCAGAAGTTTGTTGGCACGAGCTGAGGCACGAGGGCAAATCAAGCGAGGGAGAAATATGTCATTTTCTCATGTGTTGTACACTGTATTTTTTCTATGGATGCGGTTTTGTCAAGAGTTCAAACTTCAAAATTAAATAATTTAGGTGCTTTTAGGTATATTATATGCATAAATTGAAATAAAATACATATACATGTAGGTATTTGATATTCTTAAAATTTATATACCTTACTTTTTAAAATTCTAATTAACAGTTATTTTTGAACAATTTTGAAAGGTAATTCCTGGTAAGTTTTGCTTTAACACATCTGTTTGACAATATTAATTATTGCGTTTGTATTGTGCATGTTACCATGGAAACGGCGATCATATTATGGAATACCGTAGGAAACCCCATGAGAAAAAATATTTCTCACTGCAATGGCCGACTTTTCTCACTGCGTGAGGAATTGTTCGTTTTGAATGTAAGTAGTGAGAGATGTTGCACATTGTATAGCATCCATAGAAAAAAAAAATTTCTATGGATGCTATACAATCTGCAACTTCTCTTACTACTTACATACATTCAAAACGAACAATTCCTCACACAGTGAGAAAAGTCGGCCATTGCAGTGAGAAATATTTTTTCTCGCGGGTTCTATATATTATGATGGCCGTTTCCGTGGTAACATGCACAATACAAACACAATAATTGATGTTGTCAAAAAAATGTGTTGAAGCAAAACTTACCAGGAATTACCTTTCAAAACTGTTCAAAAATAATTGTTAATTGGAATTTTGAATCAATAAGGTGTATAAATTTTAAGAATATTAAATATCTACATATATACGTATGTATTTTATTTCAATTTATGCATATAATATACCTAAAAGCACCTAAATTATTTAATGTTGAAGATTAAGCTGTTGAAAAAACCGCATCCATAGAAAAAGTACAGTGTACAACACCTGAGAAAATGACGTATTTCTCCCTCGCTTGATTTGCGCTTGTGCCAACAAACTTCTGCGCTCGTGCGAAATATGTCTTTTTTCTCACTTGTTGTACAATATACTATTTTTCTACAACCACTATTCAAAATGCACTTTTCTGCACAGTTTTATGTTAACAAAGTTGATATTTTCCCACAGTATAAGATATATGACATTAGTGTGCAGAAAAGTGACGTTTCTGTGCCGGAAAGTTCTTTTCTGCACAGTACCGTTACATTCCACAATAAAATCATAAATATAATTATAACATGTTTTGATGAAATGGTTTTATTTAAGATATTAGATTTGATAGTGCATTTCAAAAAAGAACTGATTTAACTCATGTCCGAGAAATCTGCAAAATTCGCTACTGTACCACATTATTTTTGAACTTTAATTTGGTATTTTACAAATGACTACCTCATTCTGATGAAAGTGTAGACAAATATATAACCTGTAAGACAATTATTATACTTAATTATCGAATAGAAATTAAATTATGGATATTACAACTGTTTTATTTTACAATTTTATTCTTAATAAATATTTTATAATTATCAATTAACCAATAAAGATTTAGCAACCTCAGCAAGATACGTCGAAGAAAGTAAGTATGGTGGGAATCTGTGACTGCATAAATATAACGTCAAATATGACATTATTTTATACTAATTATTTAAAATAGTTTAAATTCAAACAAATTAAGGCAGGGCATTTTTTAACTGATTTCTGTTTAATTTGTTTGGGTATAAGGAATTTAAATTGATTAGTAATAATTAACACGTTGACGGACAAAACGTCTATAGACGTCTAATTTCCATCGATGTAATGTGACACAACGTCTATAGACATTGTATTCTTCCCTATTCTACTATGCAAAATACATATAGCGTCACAACACTTGCTTATACATTTGATGCACTGTCCGTCAACGTGTTAAATAGAGTTTAAAATTTGTAATTTATTATTATAATAAATCTTCGTTAGGAAATTGTGATTTTCATTTGTTGTAGAAAAATTATAGTGTGTAACACCTGCAGAAAGGTAATTTCTCGCTCGTTTGAATTGTGGCATTCGCTTACGCTCGTACCGCAATTTTTCAAACACGTGAGAAATTAGTACCTTTCTGTATTTGTTGCACAATATACTATAAATATTATACATTCGAAAAGCTAGTATTTTAACACGAATTTTCAGATAAAATTTACACAAAAAATACGGTATGGGGCAAAATAAACGGTACTGAAATTCGTATGCCTCAAATTTGTATGTCTCAGGCGCCGAAACGTACTGAGTGGTGTCCGAACGTTGTTATAATCTATGTGAATATCTTGTTAATGTTAGGTGCTCCAGAATGGTTCGCCGTTTTGCAGAAAAATTTTTATGGTGGAGTACTATTTTTGGTCATACGGAAAAGGTCACGAAAACGTTCCAAGCTTAAAATCAACAATGGTTTCAGCAGGACCGGACAACCTGTCACACTGCCAGTGAGTCTCTTCGAATACTGCGCGATCATTTTGGGAGTTGCCACTCACCAGAACTAATGCCACCAGATGCGTACATATGGGGAATGCTGAAGGAGTCAGACAAATCCACCGTCTGCCATTTCGGAATTGCGGACTAGAATTAAAGATTTTTTTATGCGAGGCAGTGGTGGATCTAGAAATATGCTTTAGGGGGAACTTCCAATGAAAAAACAACCAAAAGACATAAAAAAGATAAACTCAGATTACATAAAAGACATAAATAATAACTTATAGGCATTTAGTTCCCTTAATTTTCCTAACTAGCGTGTTTATTGGAATAAATTTGTCGTTCTGTGGTTTCGATTTCATGTCAGCTAATAAATTTTTATGTTTGAACAATTTTTTTCTTTAATTTTGAACCGTGATAGGGAGGGAAATTTCCTAATTTTCCCTCCCCGTAGATCCGCCACTGGCCAGAGCGCATCTTTAACATCTATTTTATCGGGAACGTGCGTCGTCGTGAATCATATTTGCAAGGCTATATTCGCTGTGAGCCGATGAGTAGAGGGGATTTGACAGTTTTCGCCAGCGCTGTTAGTGGCAGTTTTGTGTATTGAATTTGAACAATTTTACAAGAAAAGTATAAGTTTCAAACCGCGAAAGAGCGCTACCGACGAAACTCACAGCCAATAAAAACAGAGGTAACCTCTAAATTTCACATAAACTTCTTCTTTTTCTCAATGGCTCTTGCGTAAGCAGTCATCCAATCGCACGAACTTATATATTAAATATATATTAAAATTATAATGAATAAAATAATAAAAAAAACATAATTACTTTTCCTTTTAATTCTGTGTATTCGTTCAGTAATCAAGTTACAATAATATTCCAGTTGATAATTTGTGTTTTTCTAGATAGATATCTATTTTTCTCGTTTTATAAATTTCACATGCACCAATTTTATCAGAAAAGTACAAGTTTCAAACCGCAAGAGAGCGCTACCGTCGAAACTCACAGCCAATTGTATACTATACATATAAATAATCATAAAGATTTCAATATTCATTTCAGTACTGTTTATTTTGCCCCATACTGTATATACAAATTAAAAAAGAAAGATCAAAATCCATTGAGTAGACCCCGACATATAGAAAATGATAGTAGTTTTGAGTTGCTTTTTTAGTTTTTGAACTTGTGCATTTGTCGGCTCCCTGCTCGCCCTACAAGCTTTTTGAATTTGTTAAAAGATTGTTTCTACGGACAATATTTTTAATATTGTATAATAATAATATAAAGTTATTCTAAATATTTATAAAGTACAAAATTTCAAAAATTTGGCGTTACGATTTTTTACTATATTAAATAATTTTTTTATCTTTTTTTTAATACATTTTGTTAGTATTACTCTTCTACTTTCATTTGCCATACGCAGAATTGCCTTAGCTTCTATCTTATGTCATTGCAAAGCAAAGGTCTCTGGGATAAACAAAATAGAATAACGTTAAACTAATTAATGGATCGGTCTCAAATTTTGAGGGTTTGTTAAGTACCCCAACACCCAGCTTTGAGTGACACACTAAAGTTCTAAGTCAGTTTTACTAAAAGTTATTAATAAATAACGATTTTACTTATTTTGCAGTTTGCGATCAAACAAATTGATGCACTAAATTCTTGATAATTAAAAAACGGCTCCGATCTCTAGGCAGGTAACAGATAGGCTTTCATCCTATAGGTCTACAATAACTAAAACAGTTGTCAGCTACCTGGATATTTCAGTGTCCCGAACTTGGTCTATTTCTTGCTTATTTTCCTGGAGTAGGTATACATAAATTTAGAGAATCCTCCTATAAGTACAATAATTAATTTCTATACATTATTGTTTGACAAGAACAGAATTGTTTTTGACATTTCTTATAAACAACAGAAATTGTTATAGTCCAGAAAGCCACTGAGCATCTGCTAGGAAAAATATTCTGGTTCGGATTTTTTGCACAATCTTACTCAAAAAGGAATGTCCATGAACCTAGCAGAGCAAGGTTAGCAGAATGGAATCAGACCAAGTGCATAATTAGGTGCTAATTAGGTGCTAATTAAGTACCCCAATCGCGAATTTAGTGCTCCTTTTTTTTAAATTATGACGTGTTCTGCCAGGTACATATGAACTCAGCAGAGCACAACCATAAAAAACATCAAATCGAAAAGTGACCAAGCTTATAATTAAGTACTAATTAGTGGCTAATTTAGTACCCCAATCGCGAGTTTAGTGCTCCTTTTTTTTTAAATTATGACGTGTTCTGCCAGGTACATATGAACTCAGCAGAGCACAACCATAAAAAACATCAAATCGAAAAGTGACCAAGCTTATAATTAAGTACTAATTAGGTGCTAATTTAGTACCCCAATCGCGAATTTAGTGCTCCTTTTTTTTAAATTATGACGTGTTCTGCCAGGTACATATGAACTCAGCAGAGCACAACCATAAAAAACATCAAATCGAAAAGTGACCAAGAAAAAAAACTGAGCATGAAATTCGTTATTAGGGCACTTAATTAGCACCTAATTAGCACCTAAATTTAAGATAAATATGTTTGGACTTTTTTGATTTTTTGAGGTAGTACTCTAATGACTTCATATGTACCCGGCAGAACATGGCTTAAAGGAAAGAAAAAATGGAGCATTTAATTTGCGATTGGGGTACTAAATTAGCACCTAATTAGTACTTAATTTTAAGCTTGGTCATTTTTCGATTTGACCTTTATTAAAGTTGTACTCTGCTGAGTACATATGTACCTGGCAGAACGCGTCATAATCTTAAAAAAAAGAAGCACTAAATTCGCGATTGGGGTACTAAATTAGCACCTAATTAGTGCTAAATTATAAGCTCGGTCACTTTTCGATTTGATGTTTTTTATGGTTGTGCTCTGCTGAGTTCATATGTACCTGGCAGAACACGTCATAATTTAAAAAAAAAGGAGCACTAAATTCGCGATTGGGGTACTAAATTAGCACCTAATTAGTACTTAATTATAAGCTTGGTCACTTTTCGATTTGATGTTTTTTATGGTTGTGCTCTGCTGAGTTCATATGTACCTGGCAGAACACGTAATAATTAAAAAAAAGGAGCACTAAATTCGCGATTGGGGTACTAAATTAGCACCTAATTAGTACTTAATTATAAGCTTGGTCACTTTTCGATTTGATGTTTTTTATGGTTGTGCTCTGCTGAGTTCATATGTACCTGGCAGAACACGTCATAATTTAAAAAAAAAGGAGCACTAAATTCGCGATTGGGGTACTAAATTAGCACCTAATTAGTACTTAATTATAAGCTTGGTCACTTTTCGATTTGATGTTTTTTATGGTTGTGCTCTGCTGAGTTCATATGTACCTGGCAGAACACGTCATAATTTAAAAAAAAGGAGCACTAAATTCGCGATTGGGGTACTAAATTAGCACCTAATTAGTACTTAATTATAAGCTTGGTCACTTTTCGATTTGATGTTTTTTATGGTTGTGCTCTGCTGAGTTCATATGTACCTGGCAGAACACGTCATCATTTAAAAAAAAAGGAGCACTAAATTCGCGATTGGGGTACTTAATTAGCACCTAATTAGTACTTAATTATAAGCTTGGTCACTTTTCGATTTGATGTTTTTTATGGTTGTGCTCTGCTGAGTTCATATGTACTTGGCAGAACACGTCATAATTTAAAAAAAAGGAGCACTAAATTCGTGATTGGGGTACTAAATTAGCACCTAATTAGTACTTAATTATAAGCTTGGTCACTTTTCGATTTGATGTTTTTTATGGTTGTGCTCTGCTGAGTTCATATGTACCTGGCAGAACACGTCATAATTTAAAAAAAAAGGAGCACTAAATTCGCGATTGGGGTACTAAATTAGCACCTAATTAGTACTTAATTATAAGCTTGGTCACTTTTCGATTTGATGTTTTTTATGGTTGTGCTCTGCTGAATTCATATGTACCTGGCAGAACACGTCATCATTTAAAAAAAAAGGAGCACTAAATTCGCGATTGGGGTACTTAATTAGCACCTAATTAGCACCTAATTATGCACTTGGTCTGATTCCATTCTGCTAACCTTGCTCTGCTAGGTTCATGGACATCAAAAAGGACTCCTTTTAATAAATTTGCATGTTGCCAGGACCAAAAGGTGGTCAAAAATTTTTTAAACGTTTTTTTTGTTTTTTTCCTAAAATTATTTTTTTGCATGGAAAAAAGTTTTCTTAGGTTTTTGGATCCTTCCAAACAGAAAAGGTCTTTAGCGACTTTTCTCTAAAAATGATAGTTTTTGACATATAAGCGATTAAAAATTGAAAT
This sequence comes from Diabrotica virgifera virgifera, assembly GCF_917563875.1. Taxonomy (NCBI): domain Eukaryota; kingdom Metazoa; phylum Arthropoda; class Insecta; order Coleoptera; family Chrysomelidae; genus Diabrotica; species Diabrotica virgifera. Next base: position 112,633,627 of record NC_065447.1, on the reverse strand, counting down.
ATTGCGAAATCGGCCATTTTTAACCCTCAAAAACTATGTAAAAAACTAAAAATTTGAATGTTGCCAAGGTAGGTAGATATTCTTTAAACATCGATTGATGAAATCCCGAAGAGTTTTTTGCAGTACAATATTCAAAACTCGTTTGTTTTTTAATTGCTAATCAAGCGTGCGGGACACTATTTTTCACCGACAGTATGGTGCAAATGAAAGGAATAAATTCGTTATTTCGTAAACCGGCGACTTTAAGGAAAAATCCCGAAACAGGTCGATTTTTATTTTTAAGTTATGATATTGTGATGATTTTTTTAAATGAGAATAGGGGTCGTGTGGTAGCTCATTTGAAAGGTTCTTCAATTCTATGTTCAGTAATGTACACATTACATAATTATTTATACAGGGTGTCCTTCTACTTCTTTTTTGTCAAATAATTTAATTTAATAAAATTTTTTTGGACAACCTGTATAAATAATTATATAAATGTTTATATTAGTGAATAGAGAATTGAAGAACCTTTCAAATAAGATAGCAGACGACCCCTATTCTCATTTAAAAAAATCATCGATTATGTCATCACGTCCAGATGGATGACGTTACTAGAATACCATATATGCCACAATATCACAACTTAAAAATAAAAATCGACCTGTTTCGGGATTTTTCCTTAAAGTCGCCGGTTTACGAAATAACGAATTTATTCCTTTCATTTGCACCATACTGTCGGTGGAAAATAGTGTCGCGCACGCTTGATTAGCAATTAAAAAACAAAGGAGTTTTGAATATTGTATTGCAAAAATCTCTTCGGAATTTCATCAATCGATGTTTAAAGAATATCTACCTACCTTGGTAAAATGGCCGATTTCGCAATTTTTCAATTTTTAATCGCTTATATGTCAAAAACTATCATTTTTAGAGAAAAGTCACTAAAGATCTTTTCTGTTTGGAATGATCCAAAAAACCTAAAAGAACTTTTTTCCATGCAAAAAAAATAATTTTAGGAAAAAAACAAAATAAAACGTTTAAAAAATTTTTGACCACCTATTGGTCCTGGCAACATGCAAATTTGTTAAAAGGATTCCTTTTTGAGTAAGATTGCGCAAAAAATCCGAATCAGAATATTTTTCCTAGCGGATGCGCAGTGGCTTTCTGGACTATTATGCTTTTTAAAAATTTAAGTTCGATAAGCGGCCAGAAATTAATTTGTTATTGCACTGATTATAGCAACCAGAGCAAATTTACTTAAATTAAAACGTTTTTGAGTTCAAAATTTTTAATTGTTTTAAAATGACATTAACACCAACGGATGCTGCAAGAGCCGTAGATGGTTGAAGCCTATATTATGCCGCCTAGGTGCTGGGCATAGAGAAATAAAAACCTGTTTTTATTTCTCTATGGTGCTGGGTGTTAGTCGTTGTGCTATTGAAAGAGCCTTTTAGCGGTTCAATAAAAATGGCAACTACACTAGAAGGCACTGGCGAAGCGTCCATGTAACCACTGTTACCATTGGTAACAGTTAAAAATCTTGCAAATAAGTATTTCATGACGATGAATAATTCCATTTACCTATATTTTTACCAATAGAAATATATTATTATATTATGTGTTAATAGGACCTAATTCAGTAAATAGCCAACTACTCGTAGACACACGAAAATATTGGCGAGTTTATGTGACTCAGTTGCACTTTATTATACTCAATTACCAGTCTCATTTGTGGTTACAATGGTTATCTCGCTGTCGCTCGGGACCGGCTAGTGTCTGAAAATTTTGAAGGAGCGACGGGCGTAAGCGCGCTGCGTATATCAGTAGCCCTGTTACCAGATTTAAATTTGGTTACAGTACCTATAAAAAGTGTGCGTGCAGTTAACCATGGATGAGTGTCACTGTGTAATCGATCAACTACTTGAAAAGTAATTCTCCTTGTATAATTTTGAAGAAAAAATGAGATTATTGAAAATGAAAGACCTATTTTAAACAATTTAAAAAAGGAATCAAAAAAAGTAGTTCGATATTTTAAATTTAGTTGGTACAGTGAAAATCCTTGGTTATGTGGTTGCAAGAAAAATAGACTGTATTTTTGGACATGTCTTCTGGTTTCTACAGAAAAATGGGTGGACCAGGTTCACGATTTAAATAGTTTTAGAGTTTTAAAAAGAAGACATAAAATTTCTCCGTTACCTACATGTAAGGTGTATTACCCAATTTGATTCAGTTGGGCAAAACAAGAATCGAAAGTTCTCTTAACCAAGCTTTTAAAGCAAATATTGCTACATAAACATAATGAGTTTGTTAAAAAAATAGATAGGTATATCCTTAGCACACTTATATAAGTGTGTCACTGGGTGACAGCCAAAAAATAGTCTGGGGTTTCTCAGCTGATTTAGACTAATTTTGGTGTCCTAAGTTAGAATATCACATTGATTTTGCTGTATCGGGTCAACTTTTTGAGATACAGCCATATGCCTATATAAGTTAGAATATCACATTGATTTTGCTGTATCATGTAAACTTTTTGAGATACGGCCATATGCCTATATACGTTTCAATATGCTAGTAATAGGGGTTTTGAGTTCAATCTATGTAATTACAAAATTAACTTATTCGTAAATTTATTATCTGAAAGTAGGCTACATATTTCTAATATTATTTCAGGTTATGAATATGGCTTCTGCTCGACGTTCATGCATGAATAGTCCTGACGTTTTCTGCTACATCTGCGGAGAATACACGCTGCCAGTGGACAGGAAGAACATCACAGGCTTTGTGAAGAGCGCCTACCAGGCTTACTTTAAAGTCAAGCTGGGTGACCAAGATAAGTCCTGGGCACCGCACAAGGTGTGCAAGACGTGCGTGGAATACCTCCGGCGGTGGACGAAGGGCACGAAAACTTCACTGAAGTTTGGGATTCCGATGGTTTGGAGGAAGCCGTTTGACCATGCGTCGGATTGTTACTTCTGCGCTATCAATACTACTGGTATCAACCGGAAGAATCGGCACAGCCTCCAGTACCCCGACCTTCCATCTGCCCGCCGTCCAGTTGCTCACTGCGAAGAAATTCCTGTACCATCGTTCACAGAGCTTCCTGACAGCGACGACGAGCCCACCACTACCAGTACAGACGAGGGAGGATATGCAGAAGAGTATGAAGCACGCGATGGTCCGCAGACCTTTTCACAATGTGAGCTTAATGATCTTGTTCGGGATCTCAGCTTGTCAAAGACTTCCTCCGAGCTGTTGGCCTCCAGACTCAAAGAGAAAAATCTACTTGGCGAGGACGCGCGTATCACTTACTTTCGTAGAAGGCATGAGGACTACATGGGCTACTTCTGCCAGGAGGAAAACCTAGTGTACTGCCGAGATGTCGCCGGTCTTCTTGTTAAACTCAGGGCTCCTCAATACGATCCGAGAGATTGGCGACTGTTTATTGACAGCTGTAAGCGCTCTTTGAAGTGTGTGCTCCTCCACAACGGGAACCAGTTCGCCTCAATCCCTCTTGCGCACTCCACAACTCTTGTAGAGGAATATGAAGCAGTGAAGTACGTGCTCGACAAAATCCAATATGAGCAGCACCAATGGATCATCTGTGTCGACTTCAAGATGGTGAACTTTCTACTTGGTCAACAGTCCGGGTTCACGAAGTACCCATGCTTTATATGTATGTGGGACAGTCGAGACAGAGCCCACCACTATGTAAAGAAAGAGTGGCCGGCACGAGAGCAGTTAGTACCTGGGGCGAGAAACATCATAAACGAACCTCTTGTTGACCGGGAGAAGATATTGATCCCACCACTACACATGAAGCTAGGGTTAATGAAACAGTTCACGCGCGTTCTGGACAAGGATGGGAAATGCTTCAACTACCTGTGCCAAGCCTTTCCTCGACTGACCATTGAGAAGCTGAAGGCCGGCATTTTCGATGGCCCACAGATACGGGAGCTGATAAAGGACACAGAGTTTGAAAACTCCATGAACACACTGGAGTGCGCTGCGTGGAAATCGTTTGTGCAGGTGGTGAACAACTTCCTGGGGAACACGAAGGCAGCAAACCACGCCACACTCGTCAGCAGCATGATAGAGGCCTTCCAAAAGCTGGGGTGTTTGATGAGTATAAAGATGCACTTCTTGTTCTCACATATGGAGAAGTTTCCTGAAAACCTTGGGGCGATGAGCGACGAGCAGGGAGAAAGGTTCCATCAAGACATGCGCCAAATGGAGGAGAGGTACCAGGGGAGGTGGGACGCAGTCATGATGGCGGACTACTGCTGGTCGCTGAAGAGAGACAACCCAGCAGCTGCTCACAAACGGGAATCGAAGAAACGCCGATTTATGCCGTAAACTCTAAACTTTTGTGTCTCGTTACGCTCATTCTTATACTAATATTATGATAATATGCTTATCAAATTTCTTAGATTAAATAAAAACTGAACGAATTTGCATATGTTGACTTTTATTTCTTAAGAAAAACCGAAAAAATCGTCAGGGGTTTCTCAGCTGATGAATCGCAGAAATTGGTTTTTTTGGCGAAAAATCGACTTTTAAAAATTCATGTATCCTAATATCCTGACCTGATTGAACAAAACCATGGTCATTTTCGGACTCAGGGCATCAATATTAGTCTAATTCAGTTGGAAAACCCTGGACTATTTTCAAAAAATACCTTTTTGTTACTCTATTATAATAGATACCGTATGTTTTTTGGTTAAACAAGAATTAGCGTTCCGTGGTCATTTTGAGGGCGACGGCTCTGACAATCGAGGCAATTACAGGGAATTAATTGCCAAAAAAGATCAAAAATTTTGCCAACATCTAGAAACATCAACTATTTTTTCGAGAGTTTCAAGTGATATACAAAATGATATTATATTATTGAAGCTATATATACATTTAGCCATATCTTCATTTTTTAAAATGAGATTTTTTGCATCTGGTTTTGGTAACACTCAAAGTCACGCGTCGCCACTGCTAGAAGGTCAGTATCAGGCCGTAAGAGTGCAACCTCCGCACGCGATGATCGATTTTTGGTTTCTTCATATTTAAGAAATAGAGCTAACTTTGTTAGGTGGAGAGACCTTCGACGACTGTATAGAACGAATTTTTTATTATCCAGAAGACCAACCCTACGTCTACAGTCATACGTGGAATACCGCAGAGCTCGACTTGCTTTTGAAACGGAACACAGAAATTCAGAAATAGGGGAGTGCATTTAGATTTTCACTTCGGAAAAAATCAAACAAGATAAAACTTTTTGTAATTTTATTAAGAAATGTTTAATAAACAACATATCAAAAAGTTCTACTCGAGAAGTGGGTGCTTCATTTTTTATTAAACAAATGAACAGCGAAGTTAGATGTTTTTTTAAATAACTCCGAAAATATAATTTTTAGAAAAAAACTGACTTGACCATTGAAAAATTCAGAAAATTTTACAAAAAAAACCTTATATAAAGAGTTTTCTAAAATTAAATCTCTAGCTTCTGCAATTTTTTATTTATAACGCTAAAGTCACCCTTCTCACACACATTGGCGCACTGTAAACTAGCGTTGGAAGAAGTGCACGGTTGAGTTTTTTTAATGTAATTCTTTAACTAATGGATCAAAAGAAATTTTACAAATTGGACATGAAAGAAGATGAAATAAGCTATCTAATGGTTGTAATAAAAAGAAATAAGATTTATGGATATAAGTACGGTGTGGGAGGAAAGTGAGCCTTACATGAATTTTGTTTAAAAATGATTTAAAAATGTGTAACTAATACAATTTTGCTTATATAACTCTCAAATTTGCACAACTTACCTCTTAATCATCTTACTAAACGATGTTTTATTCAAAAAAAATCTCAAAAATTTAATTCAAATAATACGATGTCTCAAAAAATGTAATTTTTGAAAACTTCGTAGCTTTACAGAATGCCCACCACTTTAAGACGGTATTACTCAAGTTTGAATAAATCTAATACAATTTTTTTGATATTTTTTGAAGCTTAGGATGTAATCTTTAAAAAACATTGAATTATTTTAGTTTAAAAATGATATAAACAATTTCTTTTTGAGAAAATTAAGAAAGATAACAAAAATGTAATACAAAAACCGAAAATTACCAGCTGAAAAAATGTATATACAGAGTGATCAAAACTTTTTTCTGTAAAACTTACCTAAAATCCATTAAATAATAAGCTTCAACAATAATAAATGTTCAACAAAAAACATTTTTTTAGCTCTTATACAGTATGTCTGCGTAACTTGGAACATATTGATAACTTTTTTAATATCAGTTTTACGAAAAAAAGTTATTTTTTATAAAATATTCTGCATCGTATATAACATAAGATGCAACCATCAAATATCAAATTTTGTTAATTTTGTACGAGGTATCTCAAAAAATATGAATTTCACTCAAGAGTAAAGTACCTTTATATTTCACAATATCGAAAATTTTTTAAAGAAAAGTTGTTTGGAATTAAAAACTATGTTCCAATATGTAATTATATCCTTTTAGTAGAAAATTTGTTTTTTTTTTAATATTGTTTCAAAGTAATTATACCCATCATCATTAAATTTTCACTTATTATTTATGATAACTGTTTTATTATTAATTTTATGAAGAAAGTTATTCGTCATAAATAGCTGTGCACGGTCTAAAGGTAGACTTCCGCACCAAGCGACCGAGGCAGGAGACCGCGACAGGCGACAGATAGGCGAGGTCTCCCCACGACTGCTCTCAATGCAATTATATCAGGGTAGTTCTGCAGTCCGCGACCGAGACCAGCGACCAACTATCGTCTATTCGCGACCTATCTGTCGCCTGTCGCGGTCTCCTGTCTCGGTCGCTTGGTGCGGAAGTCTACCTTAACATTTAATATGCAAATATAAAATATTATATTTTATCAATATTATTCTCGTTGTTTCGGAGAAGACTGTTTGAATTGTCCCGTTTTAAATGAACAAGAAATTGAAGAAGGCGAAGATGTCAGCGTAGTTGGAGGTGATATTGAAGAGATAGATTTTGAATAATTTGTTCTTTCTTTATAATACATTTTAATTTTTAATATTATTGTGAAAATTATTTGTTTATCTTTTTTGAAGAATGAAATTCCATATTTGTTTGATTGGATTCTACTTGTTTTTCATTTAAATATCCGCCATTTTGGATCCGCCATTTTGAAATTTAAATTTTTAATCTTTAATTCAGATTCAACAACATGTTAAAAATAAAGACAATAAATGTTTTAGAGAAATGTTTTTTTTATGTTCTTTTTAGAAAATCCGCATTTTGGATCCGCTATTTTATAGTTTATAATGTTAACATTTAAGTTAGGTTTATCAAAGCTCTCAAAAATAAATATGTGTAGAAATAAATACATTTTGTAAAGAAATTATAATTTTACAACTATTTTTTAAGTTATCCGCCATTTTGGATCTGCCATTTTATAATATAAATTATAAAAATTTGATTCAGGTTCAGCATCCTCTTAAAAATATCCACATATATGTAAACAAACACGTTTTATAAAAAAAATTCGGATTTTTCAACTACTTTTTAAGAATTTTTAGGAAAAAATCCGCCATTTTGAATCCGCCATTTTTAATTTGCAAATTGTAATGTCAGATTCGAGTTCAGCATAATCAAAACTAAAATAAAAACATCTTTTATCAAAATAAAATGTTGAATTCACCCATATTCTTAACATTATTTACACAAAACAATTGTTATTGTTTAAACAATTAATAAACAATTAGCGGCGAAATTTGTGAGTAGAACTTTTTACTTAAACATATTTATAAACTAACAAAAAAAGTTTTAGAAAAATATAACCTTGTTTGATTTTTTCCGAAACATTGTATCTTTTCGTTCTAATTGCACTCCCCTAAAATGGGAATTACGCAGATTGGAGTAATGTCTGTACGTGTAGGTAATTGGAGTAATGTGATTGGAGTAATTTATTCTCAAATGAGTCCAGGATTTTCTTGAAGTCACCGGACCGTCGTGAAAGAATCTGGATAAAACAAGAGAGCGATTTGACCGATGCAATATTGCCGACAGAGTAACCAATCGAACAGCTTTAAACAAGGTTGTAGCTGGTATAAGTTTCGATACCCATATTGACTTGTATGACAGGAGCAAAGTACCTATATTACAACCATTTTAAATGAGCAGGCGGTACCTTCTTCGCCATTCATACCTAATTTTATTTTTATGGACGGTAGCGCGCGTCCTCACCCTACTAGAATCGTCAATTAATATTTAGATGTCGGAATTATCCGTATGAATAATCCAGCTTCCAGTCCCGACCTCAATCCAATCGAACAGGTATGTGATATACCTTTTCACGGATGAACATCACCATGATGACCTGGATCACGCGTACCAAAAAAAGTTGATTATTAGCAAGCTGAAAATTTGTTAATAGCTTAACGGTGTCTAGTCGAACAAATTTTGATGTATGGGAACACTAGCAACAGGGGAAGTTTTAATTGTTGAACAGGTTAAAAATTTTGGAACAGACTACAAAAACGTTACATGTATTTTGTCGGACAGAACTTTCAATTCATTTGCTACCATCTCATTAAACTCTCATGCAAAAATCAGACTGGTGTTTATCACCAATTGGACATATTATATTTTAATGAGTGGAGCACGAAGAGCATATCAAATGACAGGAATCGTGTTGGTTAGTAATAGCAGCCTGATTTTTGCATGAGAGTTTAATGAAAGGGTAGCAAATCAATTGGATGTTCTGTCCGACAAAATACATGCGACGTTTTCGTAATCTGACGTTCCAAATTTTTAAACTGTTCCACAATTAAAACTTCCCCTGATCCAGTGTTCCCGTACATCAAAGTTTGTCAGACTAGACACCGTTAAGCTATTAACAAATTTTCAGCTTGCTACTAATCAACTTTTTTTGGTACGCGGGATCCAGGTCCAATACGCTAGAAAAGCGAATTAAATTTCGGCTATGCCGACCAAACATGTCTGAGCTTAGTGGGACGCTTCAGATAATATGGGACGAATCGGACCAACTTCAAGTTCTTCTTCTTCTTCTTCAAATGCAAATCCACTAATGGATGTTGGCGATCACATTTTCCATTAACTCTCTGTTTCTTGCAATGTGTATCAGTGATTGTATGTCGGTAATCCCTGTCCATTGCCTTATGTTTCGGAGCCAGGACATTTTCTTGCGTCCTATTCCTCTCTTGCCTTCAATTTTACCCTGGATTATAAGTTGAAGGAACTGGTATTTTTCGTTTCGCATGATGTGACCCAAATACGCCGTTTTTCTTTTCTTGATGTTTTCGAAAAGCTGACGTTCTTGGTTGATTCTTTTAAGGACATCCACATTTGTGACTTTCGCCGTCCATGGTATCTTGATGCGGCGATAAAGCCACATTTCGAAGGCTTCTAATCTGTTTATATCCCTCGTTTTGAGTGTCCAGCCCTCTATGCCATATAGCAGCACCGACCACATGTAGCATTTAGTAAACCTTAGTCTCAGTGTAAGGTCGAACTCTGAGCAGCTCAGTACCTTCCTGAATTTTACGAAAGCTTGTCGAGCTTGCTCATTGCGACATTTTACTTCCCTGTCCGATGCCCAGTCTTCAAAAAGCCACGTTCCTAGGTATTTGAATTTGCTCACTCTCTCAATGGACTTAGTATTCAGTGTTATGGTGGAGTTTTTAAATGCATCCAAGTTTCTGGAGATGATCATGAATTTGGTCTTTTTGGTATTAATCTCTAATCCCATTCGCTTACTGTATTCTCCGATTATAGTGACAAGTTGTTGAAGATCTGCTATGTTGTCGCAAATTAAGACAGCATCATCAGCATATCGTAGGTTGTTGATTAATACTCCATTCATTTTGATTCCCATCTCTGCATCTTCCAAAGACTCTTGAAATATGGCTTCCGAATAAATGTTAAATAAAAGAGGGGAAAGCACACATCCCTGCCGAACATCCCTTCTTATATGTATGGATTTGGATATTGAATTGTCTATTTTTAATTGTGCTACCTGATACCAGTACAAGTTTTCAATGCATCTTATGTCTTTTTGGTCTATATCAAGCTTCTTGAGGATCTGCATTAACTTGTGATGTTGGACACGATCAAACGCTTTCTCGTAGTCTAGAAAGCACAGGAATACGTCCTTCCTCTGATCGTAACAATTTTGGACCAACACCTGTGTTGCTACTATTGCTTCTCTTGTTCCCAAACCTTGCCTAAACCCAAACTGAGAATCACTGATGTTCCATTCACATTTTTTGTATAATCTTTGATGTAGTATTTTTAAGAATATTTTTAAAGTGTGACTCATCAGGCTAATGAGTCTGTGATCCTCACATCTTTTTGCATTGACTTTTTTGGGTAGGGGAATAAATGTAGAGAGCAACCACTGCTGAGGATAGCAACCAGTTTCATAAATAAAATTAAATATTTTATGTAGTGCTGAAATTCCCCTTTCATCTAGTAGTTTGAGTATTTCTGAAGGGATTTTATCAGGTCCAGGTGCCTTATTGTTTTTTGAATATAATATTGCCTTTTCTATTTCCTCTTTAGTGATTGAAGGGCCAGTCAGCTGGTCGTCTGTATAAACTTCACTCATGGGTCTTTCGTCATGAAAGAGCTCCTGGATATAGTTTTCCCATATATGAATTTTCTCTTTTTCACCTAGCACTACCTGGTTATCCTGATTAACTATAATAGTTGGTCTTCGTTTTCTGTATATTCCAGCAGTCGCCTTAAGCTTTTTATGTAAATTCCGATCGTCGTGCTGTCGTTGTAAATGTTCTAGATCGATACATTGTTGTTTAAGCCATTCATTTTTTGCTATTCTTATCTTTGCTTTTATTTGCCTGTTAATGTTTTTATGCATATTGCTGCCATCTGGGTCATTCTTGTGTCGTCGTTGTTCATCCATTAGTAATAGTATTTCTTCTGTCATCCATTTTTGCTTCTTGTTCTTTGGTTTGTACCCCAAGTTGCTTTTCATGATGTCTGTTACAGCACTTGTAATCGTATTCCATGTCGGTGTTAGATCTTCGGTAATGTTTGTCGTCAATATTTGAATTTGTGTGTTTATTTCATTACTTATTTCTGCTTGTATCATTGGATCTTTCAGTTTATCCAATGCGATCTGTTGTTGAGTTTCAGGCTTGTTTTTACATGAAAGAGCGATCTTTATGACGGCCACTAATAGTACATGGTCATAAGGCACATCTGCTCCAGGATATGTGCAAGCTCTTTTGACAGTTGTGCTGAATCTACCGTTGATGAGAATAAAGTCTATCTGATTTCTTATTATGTTCTGAGCTCTATCGGCTGGAGATTTCCAAGTATAAAGGCGACGGGGGTGGAGTTGGAACCATGTGTTGGTAACTCTCATGTTTTCTTCCTGACAAAATTGTACAAGTCGGTCACCCCTTTCGTTCCTTGTTCCAAGACCATAAGGTCCAACTACGTCTTCAAAGCTGCCTTTCCCTATTTTGGAATTAAAATCTCCCATAATTATGTTAACATCATGTTTCTTTGTCAATTTAAGCAATTCTTTGATTTCACTATAAAAGTTTTCCACCTCTTTATCTGCTGCATCTGCAGTTGGTGCATAGACCTGTATGATGTTGAGATTATTTGGCTTCGCTTCAAGTTTTACCAAGGCTGTGAGGTCGGAATATGGTACAAACTCTGTGACAGCTCTCATCAATTTTTTACTTATCATAATCCCGACGCCTTTTCTATGATCGCGGTCGTCATTGCCTGAGTAAAAGAATGTTCCGCTCTCTGTGGTGCATTTACCGGATCCAGGCCACCAGGTTTCTGAGATCACCAGGATATCTAGATCGATTCTGCACATTTCTTGAGTTAGGTTAGCCAGCTTCCCGGCTTCAAATAAGCTGCGTGTATTCCAGGTGCCTATCTTTAATGTCTTTATTAAGTTTGCTCGTACATTTCTAACATTCAAGACCGTTCCCCCCGGAGATCCGATTGGGGAACCATTTATACCTCCGGATATTTTTGAGTTGAATGTATTCATGTGATTCTCTTGGGAAAAAATAATGAAGGTGGTATCCCGTTGCCTTCCTTCATGCCACTTCCAGGCTTAGTTTTCAGCCGCCCACTATGGAACAGACGCCGTTTGCAACCGCCCATTCTGGGTACAGACGTTGCTATTTTCACCATATCTGGCTACCCTCACTTAGTTTAGCCTGCAGACCAATGCAGTTGCCCAGGGTGTGGCACGTGGAGCCATAAGTGAAAATTGGGTGTCTTATGAGGACCAGTTATCAAGAACCATCACCCGTCTATGACGCTCGATGTGGTCGTTCCGATTAAAGGTACTACCTCTATAACACAACCCTACACACTAACTTCATGTTCAAAATTTAATTAATACAATGTCAATATGTACGCAGGTTGTTATAAGGGCCAGATGGGGAAATGCTATACTGAAGTTCACATGCAGATGGCTGTGCTATCTATATGGCAGAAATAACTACAATGTTGTCCAAATTTTTAATCGTATTTTATGGGCCGGCTCCTATAAAAGAATTATAACTTGGGAAATATTTATGAATGTAAAATGGAAAAATACTACACTTTTTGTAAACTTTTTTTTTTAGTTTGGCTCCGTTTATTTTAAAAAAAGTAGAAAAATTTACAATGGCAGTAGAATTGGCAACACTGTTATCCTATATGTGCACACTGTCACCTGAATGTGACATCCACTATAGATATTAATAACAAACGACAAAACTATTTGCTTATAACTGTTTTTTATCAACAAAGCTACTTTTCACGTTTCCCATTTTTCAATAGTGCATATATTTTTTTTAAATAAATATTTTTTTCTACGAGCGCGCAAAAATGTCTACTTTTGCGCACGCGTTTTAGTTTAGAAAGTTTTACTTTTCCGCACGCGTGTTACTTTTCCGCACGCGTTTTGCTTTTCCGCACGCGTTTTACTTTTCCGCACGCGTGTTAATTTAGATATGTTAATATGGCCTTAAAGTAATTATAATACATGCAATAAACTAATATTTAGATATTATTTATTAATTTATTTCAAATATATCTTATTGTGTTCATGTTTTAATGAAATTAACGCGAGAATTCGATGAAATAAAATAATTTTGACATTATATTCGAAAGTCAAATCAGTAGACAATAACAGCAGTTTTGAATCGTCGTCATGGAAACCAAGATCGTCGTCAGGCTAACCAATTATGCTGAAAGTTTGGTTTTGACAACCTTGTCAAAGAATTAATTTGTGTATGTATTTTCATATTAATTAAATTAATTGATTAAGTTTTGGTCATTTTTTAAAGACTAGTTGAAAAAATAATGTTCCTAACGCTTGCAGAAAGTCTCTTTTCCGCACTCGACTGCTTGCCGAACTCCCGCTTCGCGTTGTTCGGCAAACTGCAGTCGCGTGCGGAAAAGTATGACTTTCTGCACTTGTTAGGAAAATAACTATTTCACATCAAGTATGCTTATTATTTACATTTAATGTTCCTCCTTAAATCTACACCCAATCTCCGTGCCATCTCTAAAAATATGTCTTCTTCTCTATAAAATAAGTCCGGATCAAATTTATATATAAATAGGAACATACAGGTTGGTTCATTAATAATTGGAAATATTTGAACTGTATATTCCTGGGCTCAAAACTTTAAGTTTGAACTCAAACCACCTAGTCCAAAAATGCTTCTTAAGGGAGCTAGAGGTCATTGAAGCTGGTGTCTTGCAATTAGCTTTTTTTTAATATTTCCAGAACAGTTCTATTTAGAAAAACGAAAACTGGTACGCCTATTTCTCTTCCAGAGATAAATTGATTCCATAAATCTCGAATTTCTAGTACCGGTCATAAGCGTCCCTTTTGGTTAGGGCAACGGTTATTTTATCGTATAACTATTTTGTTAATTTTTGACACTGAATTATTAAATTATGAGGTATTCTAGTACTAAAAAGTACTCTTGCTTTAAGTCGGTAGGATACACCGTTTTCTAGAAAAATCGATTTGGTATATCTGTTTGTCCTCATTTTGTCGAAGACCATCTTGTCGAAGAAGTTATCTAGGTATCAGAATACTTTTTTGAATTAGTTATTTCCCTAATTTCTTTTGAAGCTTCTTATGTTCTCTTGTTTTAGTGATTTGCCAGGTTTTCCGTCGTTATAGTTCTATACTTTTAAATATTGAGTTGTAGCGTAGGGTTGTCTGTCTTTGGATACGTGGGTTGACCTCTTGTTTTTTATAAAAGTCCTATTTTTATAAACCGACCGTACTGCAGCCAATGGACTTGTACATCCTCCATTCCTTCATGATACACTTTCAGGATTCAGGAAACCTTTACCAGTTTTTATAAGTCTAGTGGATGGGTACCATGTATTTTTCTAGTCGCTTGGTTCTCTCCAAAAGCGTTTGCCACCTGCGATTTAATTCCTTGCAGTCATGCAAGATATGGTGGACTCTTCCACGTCCTCGACTATAGCGTATGCAGCTTAAGTTTCCATAAAGAAATTCCATTAAATGAACGAATTTTTGCAGATGTCCCTTGACTGGCACTAATCAAGCCTGTTATAACTCTGATCTGACTCTTGCTTGTGTTCCGCAGTAAGTTATCCCTATTAGTACACGTATCCATGCTTTTTTATGGTCACGAGCGATGCTTTTTGGCGCTCCCACGGTCGGCTCAACAGACAAATGTTCACTTGGAACGGTCTATAATCTGGGTAATACATTGGACCGTGAGATTTCTTTCAATAGAAATTCAGCCACGATTTTATCCATTATGCCTTTGAGAGAACTGAAATCAAGACGAGTAAAATATGTGAAAACCGTGGGGTTCTCCAAGGAAATTTACATGAAAATTGAATTTTTGAAAATAACACATGTGCTACGACGATTTTCGAATACCTAAGAGAGTACAATAATGATTGAATTAGTACAGTTATTAATAAATTAATTGAATTAATCTGAATAGTACAATAGTAATAAGTGGGAATGATTAGTTAGTGTTGAGGTCAAGAGGTGTCTGTTCTTTTTAGTCTTCTGTTCTGTAGGGGTGTCAGGAGATTGGTGACCAATATGTTTGGGTGAACCTGTAGTCTATTGTGGTACTTGGAGCATAGAGAAACAATTTCTTCTTTGGCGGTTTGGACTTGAAGATCCCTATGTATATTATCGTTGAAAATGTACCAAGGAGCTTGGCACAGTTGCCTGAGAACTTTTGATTGAAAGTGCTGTATCTTGAGTAAATTTGTTTCACTGGCAGTTCCCCAGATTTAGATGCCATACGTCCAGATGGGTTTCAGTACACATTTGTAGATCAGAAGTTTATTGTCTAAACTTAGGCGTGATTTTTGATTCATGAACCAGTACATCTTTCTATAAACGAGTCCCAGTTGCAGTCGTTTGTTCCAAATATGCTTTTGCTATGTTAGGCGGCTGTCTAGGTAAATTCCCAAGTATTTGACGTCACTCCTTATTGGCAGTGGTGTGTTGTTAAAGGTTACAGCTGGATTGATCCCCTTCCTTAGTGTAAATGTAATGTGTGTTGACTTGGAGCTATTAACTTTGACTCTCCACAGTTTAAACCATTCAAGTCTATTTAAGTGAATTTGTAGTATCTGTGAAGCTAGGGTCGGATTTTCGTGGCAAGCCATTAGGACAGTGTCATCAGCATATGTTGCAATTGTTGTACGATCTGAAGTTGGTATATTTGCTGTGAATAGGAGGTACAGTGTGGGGTACGCCAGAGTGGATGGGATGTAGAGTAGTGAGGGCCTCCCCTAGTTTTATCTGATACGATCTGCCGGTGAGGTATGATTGTAGGAGCATGCAGATTGGATGAGGCAATTGTCTTAAGTTTTGATATTAGACCTTTATGCCATACCTTGTCGAAGGTTTGGGAGACATCCAGGAAGGCTGCTGTACAATATTTCTTGTTCTCGAGTGCATCTCTTGCGGTTCTGACTACTCTATGCACCTGTTCGATTGTGCCATGTTGTGGTCAAAATCCGAATTGGTAATGAGGTATGAGGTTTTTTTCTGTAATGCCAGTGTCTATTCTTTTCAGGAGAAGGCTCTCAAACACTTTGGAGGGTAAAGGCAGAAGGCTAATAGGACGATAGGATGAAGGTTGGGTTGTGTCTTTGTTGGGTTTATGAATTAGAATAATTTTTGCTACCTTTCATTGGGAGGGGAAGTAGCACAATCTTAGGACAGCATTGTATATGTGCATTAGTAGCTTTATTGCTTCTTCAGGTAGTTCTTTGAGAATTAGTCCTGTTATCAGGTCGTATCCAGGTGCTTTTTTGTATTTAAGTTTTTGATTACTTCTTCAATTTCGGTTATTTTAACTTTTCTGATGGGAAGACACATCTGGTAAGGTTCATCTGCTATATCTGTAATAAATTTCTTTTCGTTCTCTGGAACCTCTCTCTTGTGCGATTGGAAAACTGACTGAAGATGTTCAGCGAAGGTGTTAGCCCTCTCTTCGTCACTTCGAGACCAGGTGCCATCATTTTTTCTTATCGGTGCTTTAGTTTGTGATTGTGTTTTTAGTTTTTTAAACAATTTCCATAATGAGTAGTTCTTTTCTTCAGAGCTAGACAGATTCTCTAGAAAATAGTTTATTTCGTGTTCTTTGTGTTCCTGTAGGACCTTTTTTAATTAACGGGTTGCTCTGTTGTATTTAGTTTTGTCATCTGGAGCACAGGTGGTCTGCCATCTTTTTCTTAATTGTCTTTTCTCGCATATCATGGTTTTTATATAGAGCGGGTATGAGCCCGGTTTCTTAGCATATGATATATCAGGTGAAGCTTCCCATGCGGCTTTTTGAATTTTTACAGTTAGATGTTTGACTGCTTCTTCTATATCTTGCTCAGATTTTAGTGGTAGGTTTAAATTTATACTATTTTTTATTATATCTCTGAAGGTATTCCAGTTTGCCCGGCTGTTGGATAAAACTAGTGGTTTTGTGATGTGGTGCACCTGTGTACTTAGGGTAATAATGAAGGGAGAGTGGTCAGATGAGAGATGGAACAAAGGTTGAACTTTCAATTAGTTTAGAGAGATACCTTTGACGATACAGAAGTTGATGAGATCAGGCACTTTTCGTGTGTCGGTTCTCCAGTACGTCGGTTGACGTACTGGCCATGGATGCCGTTAGTAAATTATTGTTTTGGACACTTTTTAATAATTGTCTGCCTCGAGAGGTTATGAGTCTTGATCCCCAATGAAGGTGTTTAGCATTATAGTCACCAGCAGCTATGAAGCGATTTCCGAGCTTGTTAAAGTATGTCGTGAAGTGTTCTTCTTTAATAATTTTATTTGGTGGACAGTAAACTGCAGATAGTATAAGCTGGCTATTCCAATCAGTTATTGAGATAGACGTGGCTTGTAAGTTTACTTTACTATGCTTGATTATTTCATGGTGTCTAATGCTGTTTTTTATAATTATAGCAGTGCCTTCATGGGCTCTTCCTAGAGGGTGTTAAGTTATATATGTTGAGAATTTGGGTATATTGAAGTAGCTTTTGTCTGTCATATGTGCCTCAGATATTAACATAACGTCCAGATCATGCTCTGAAATAAAGGCTTTGACTTCCAGACTAGGATTCGTCAGGCCATTGGCGTTCCATGTACCAATTTTTAGTTCAGTGTTGAAGGCTGAACTTTGTGACCAGTGTCATTAGGATGTTGAACATTTTGTCCATTCTCTTCATCAGTTTTGAGACGACCTGTTCTAAGTTGTTTGTTGGTTGGAATGACATAGGTGGTAAACCTTGTTGTTGTTGAGGTGGGCTAAATTGTTGAGTATTGGAATTTGTTGCTCCTGCAACTTGAGCATAGCTGAGTGTTTGTTGTGGATTTTGCTGAATTGTATCATTTGTTGGACTCTGTGGTGCTTTTGCGCGTAGTGGTAAAAATTTACTTTTTTGTAATTCTTTGTAAACTGAGCAACCTCTGCAGATTGCAGGGTGATTTTCTTCACAGTTTACGCATTGGACTTTATTATTTTTTATTTTTCTTGGAAATCCTTTGGTTGAGTGAGCGCCTGTGCATTTGACACAACGGGGGCTTCTATGACAGTATTGACGAGTGTGTTTAAAGTGCTGGCATCTTTGACATTGTGGTATCTCTCTTTTCGGGTGGGGAGGTTCTACTTTAACTACGGTGTTAAGTATTTTAGTTATTTGGTACATGTCTTTATTATTTAAATTTTCTTCAAGTTCGATACTAAACAGAGGAAGGCATTTGTTCGTGCCTCTTTGTCGTATGTTCGAGATATGTATGACTGAGTGTCCGAGCTCTGTGAATACCTTTTTTATGTCTTCCAGATCAGTAGAGGGGTGCAGGTTTCTAACCATGACTCGGAATCCTCGGTTTTGTTTTAGCTGATAAGTGTGGAACTGCGTTTTTTTTTCGGTCAGTGCTTTAACAGTTTTTAAGTAATGTTCTGCTGTGTCTAGCTGTACTTTAACTTGATTGTTTTTCAGGCTTTTTAAGGTGTACTGTTTGGATGCTGTTTTGTCTAGTAAATCTTGCAGAGGTTTGATAAATATTACATGTTGAATGAATATGGGAGGAGGCCTCCTTTATTCTCTACCAGTTGTTCCGCTATTAGCTTCTTCTTCCGGTTCTTTGTTAGCTTCTTCTTCAGGCTCTTTGTTAGCCTCTTCTTCCGGCTCTTTGTCCAGAGCTGAGAATCTGTTTTCTGTCGCAGCTGGTTTTGTTAGCCAGTAGTCTGTTAGCACTGCTTGCTCTTTAATTCGATTGTCAGGACTTTCATTGTTTCGTAGATGCTTTTTGTACTGTACTGTCTCCCATACTTCTTGATCTTTTGAAGTGCTGGGTTGTATTGATTCAGGTGCTATAATTTGGTTAGATTGATGTTGATAATTATTTAAAGGTTGGGATAATTGTAGTGGGATTGTAGGATAGGCTGTGTTTGTTGCTAACATACTTTGAGAGAAGCATGGCATTTGCCCTGGTATTTGACTGTAGATCAATGGAGTGTTGGCACCTGGAACGTTTTGGTAGATCGTGTGCTACATGTGATTTTCCATTTTACGACAATTTCCTAGCTTACTTGTTCTCGTAAATTTATGTCGCAAAATAGTTTTTAGTTCCTGGACTATAAGTCAAATAACACTGTTTTGTTGATTTGTACAAACAATTAAACTATCATTAGGTTTTATTTTTACGTTCTAAATCACTTTCACATTAAAGAACGATAAATTAATTTAAAACGATGGTTTTGTTTCTAATTTAAAACACCTATTATTAGGGTTACCATACGTCCGGATTTCGTCCGGACAGTCCGGATTTGAAAGGCATGTCCGGATTGGCGTCCGGATATGAAAAATGTCCGGATTTTTTGCTTTACTAAAAAAATGGAAAACACTTGGCCCAACGGTGGGAAATTTCATTCTGCGCAGCACCTAGTTAAGTTCTAGGTCTAAAGTATGTTAAAACATAGGTGTACATATATGTATTTTAAACTGGCAAAGATTTTCGATGTTAGTTGCATATTGTAGCGAAACAGTGTACTTTTAATTGTGCCATATGCAGTTCGCATATACAGTCTGTTCCGTATCTGATCACCCCAGAAACTAAGAAACCAAGAGCTTCTTCAAAATTTAAAAAAATACGTCAATTTATAATGGGACGGGAACGAATTTTCCTGCAAAATTCATGTCCTCAAATGTAACCCTCCACTGCCCGGCATCAACCCCCACTTTTCTTTAAATAGCAAGTGTGATCGAATGGCACATCATTTGAAAGGTAATTTTTTTCTCTACACGACACTCTATTTTTTTTTAATTTACATAACAAGTTACATAACAAGTTTGAAGATAATTTTGAACTTAACAAATGTATTATAAATTAGTTAAATCCAAAACTGTTTGACGTGTTTTTGTGAAGAAACTCTCAGTTTCTAAGTTTGTGGGGGGGGGGGTAAAATTTTCGTTGGAACACACTTTATGTACAATGTAGAGGTAGCAACACACAGTCAAATTCACATTTTAGATTTTCTACAACCCCTTGGACTACCCCTGTCCGGATTTGGCCTTAATAAATTATGGTAACCCTACCTATTATCGAAATCAAGTTTTTGCAATTGATACCGCAGAGCCGATAATGACACTGTCTCGTTCGAATCTTGAAGAGCGACTGTGACCTGTATAAATAAAAATGGTTTATTAACGGTAATGGTTTATTGATACCATATTTTTTTACTTATTGTCAAAATTTTCATAAATGATTGATATTCCTGATTTTCTTTATATTTTATACAGGGTGAGTCAAAACGCAAGTACATTATTCTCTCAGTAATTTTAAATGAAACACCCTGTATTTTATATCACTATCTAAAAGTACTATTACCATACTTTAATTTATATAAAACATTATCTATGTCTAAATTTATTAGTTTTTGAGATATTTTCATTTTTCAGACCAAATTATTAATTACGGGTCTAAATATTTCCAAATTTTAGCATGACTGAATTGTCTAAAACTGACAATTTACGATACCTGATTATCAATGTGTAATCAAAGTTGGCTACAATTTTTGTTATTAACTTTTATTGCTATCTATTACTATAATGGATCTACGGAGCTTTTCCCCACTAATCAATCACCCTGAATGGATCAATCGATTTTTTTTTTATTTCAAACTATTTTAAAAATGTGGCTAATGCAATGATATTTTAAAGTACGTTAATAAATCGATATCTACAAATTGATGGTGGGTCAGTGGCATTAGACTGCACACCGAGAGTTCCCTAGTTCGAACACGGCTGTTGCGTATCTTTCTTTAATTTTTTTAAATAATAAATAATTAAAAGTTGATATATTTAAAATTCGTATTTTATAAGGTAATTATAATACCACCTTATATAAATATTATATACAGTCGGAACAAACGTTTGTTATAGAAAAAGACACCAAATACAAAATAAGTGATTGATGTGATCGTTCATGGGTATAGGGCTTTTCATCGATTGTCATTTGTTTCGAGCTTCTGTCATGTGTCACATAATATTAATATATCTACGGCATACGTCTTTGGTTTGTATCATTGGTATATGTCAATAACGTATGACGTAGATATATTAATATTATGTGACACATGACAGAAGCTCGAAACAAATGACTGTGAATGAAAAGCCCTATTCTTTCATTTTTCCGACTGTATACCATTTTAAACAACCGTGATATTATAAACAGTGTTTTTTTATACTAGTGTAATTTTTGGAATTATAACTTTAACAATTAATACACCTACTAAAAATTGATATTTTATTCTTTCGAAACATGTTGTGTCCTATATAACAAAACCGTGTTATTAAAAAAAGTAGTTTTTTCTTATAGTGTAATTTTTGGAATTTTAAGCATTTTATATCGTCAATTTATTTAATATTCTCTCCTATAAATAATAAAAACTTTTTATTATAAAAAAGTTCTTTTTTATAAAAGTCTAATTATTTAAAGTTTTATTCCGCCATACATACTTCTACATACTTCCTCTACATACACTTTGTATAGGAAATGTATTGCATTTTTAGTAGTAATTACGAGCAAATTGGCGTAAGCTATCAATTAATTAGTCAATGAATGCGTTTTCTAATTTACTTGTTATTGCAGCCATTATGTACTTAATCCATTTTGAAACGCATTGTCTATTTCTAACGTTTCCTTTATTCTAGTGGCAAGCTAAAACTGAACAAATTTATTAGGTTTAGCGTAGACAAAACAAATCGATAATTTTTAAGAGTTCGAGTGTAATTTGATAAGATTATTTCATGAATACAACTGTTTTTTTTTTAATCATTTTAACAAATATTATATTGATATTTTCACCTGAATATTTGCTAAACCTGTTCCTGGTGTTTTCTTTGACAAGTTGTAAAACATCAATTGTCATTAATGTCACGGAATGTTCATTTTTTGCACGTAGCAACGAAGGGCATCTGACGTAATACTTTATGACGGGAAATTATCAAAAATTATAGCTGTAATTTTTATTTCTGTAGCTTTCTATTGGTCAGAATCTCTATAAATGAAATAATCAGTAATAATTGCACGAGAGCTCTAAAATTATCGATTTATTTCTCGAGTGACACTTAGTTTTTATTGCACGACCCGAAGGCGAGTGAAATTATGTCAAAGTGTCACGAGGGAACAAGTCTCTGAGTTGTCTCTAAAGTTGTCAAGAGGCAACAACTGTCTTTTTAAATAATTTAAACTAATATTTTATTGATATCTTCACCAGAATATTTGCTAAACATGTTTCTTGGTGTTCTCTGTCACAAATTATAAAACATTAATGTCACATAATGTTCATTTTTGTGTAGTACCGAGGGGCATCTGACGCACTGCTTGGCGACTGGATATTATCACAAGTTATCGGGGGTAATTACACAATAAGTGCATCAAAATTATCGATAATTTTGCTGAAAGCTTATTACCTAAAAACTACTACCTCATCCTCCTTCGGAGTCGGGCGCTTTCGCCAAAATATGAAAATGAATGTGAGTAGTTTTTAAAAGGGATTGCACTTGAAAGCTAAATTATCTGATTATTTTGATTCACGAGTGTAATTTAGGGAGAAAATTACTTAGGGAAAAGAAATGTCTTTCGTCGTCAGCGGTAAATTGTTGAAATTTTCCTTCCTCAATTCCTTGTGGACAATCTTTAAAGGTCTTTCGCATATATCTTCTACAGCTTTCCTCTTTGTAGAATTACTAAAAATTTGCCGGTCAACGTGGATATCTGGAGCATGATTATGCTGCACCGATGCTTTTTCAAGAATAACGTAATTTTCGTCACCTTCCTTTGTGTACACTTTTTGTTGACACCCTGTTTTGATGCATCACCATCTAACTTTTCCATCTTTGGAGACATGAGCCTTTGAATATTTACATATATTCATTAATTATTAATAAAAGTTATCCCCTTTGACTAAACATAGTCGTTAGATTCGCTATTTAAAAGTTAAACACTAACGGACAAAACCGTAATACTTGCAATTGAAGTGAATAACTGAAAATATTTATATTCTTACTTTCAACTATAATCAAATTTGGAATTTCCGGTCATTAAGACTCAATCCCCAACTTTTTCGGCCATGGGGCAGCAGGTACTTGGGATTAATGGGCCCAGCTAGTTCGTAAGGCAGTTAGATAACGCCGATCCTAATATGGGTCGATCTGTACCCATCTGCTTGCCGGAAGAAACATTGTTTATCAAATTTCATACATAGACAAATATTTCTAGCATGGGTTGCCTATCAAAATCGTGTCATAGCTATCCTTAAGGGGGGCCGTAGGGGTTGAAATCAATATTTCAATTACATTTTTTTTAAAGTATGGTAGAACTATTTTGTTTTTAGATTATATAGGCATATTTAGTATAATGCATAGATTATTCAAGAAAAAATATTGAGAAATAAGCCAACGGTGGCAAATTTTTAAAGAGAACTCAAAAAAATAATGGATTTTCGGGTGGAATCATCAGAACTCATCATTGGATCATGGTAAACAAAAAATTTAAAAATATTTTATTAGCTTATGAGTTTCTCTAGGTTACACTGTTGAATTTTTTTAGTTTTATCGAATTTTGACTTTTTGACATAGCTCAGAAATCAAAACAACGAATTTTTTGCAAAAAAGGGTGAAAATCAACCTATTTATTATTGTTAAACAAAAAATAAGCATAAACCAATAAATATCTCGACAGCGTTATCTGAGGAATGTCTAAAGAAAATATATGCAAAATTCAAGGTGGGTCGATCAAGTAGTTTTTGAGTTACAATATTTACAGCCTTTGAAAAAGGCAGTTTTGAGAAAAAAGCGTTTAAAGTATTGTCAAGATGCACACCAGAATATCTTTTTGAATCGCGGAATAATTTACAAAAGAAAATAAGAACAGCCGTTGACCGTTGTTCACTATGTTCAAGCGTGCTGGCGCGAACCTGCTGTAAAGCGAGTAGAAGGTAGAGATATTCAACACTATCTCCCTACCTCCTTACCTTCGATTTGCTTTGCAGCAAGTTCGCGCCAGCGCGCTTGAGCGTAGTGAGAAACGGTCAACAGGTGTTTTCATTTTCTTTTGTAAATTACTCCGCGTTTCAAGAACATATTCCGGTGTGCATCACTTTACGATTTAACAGACAAAAAACAAATTGAAAATAAAAGTTGACAATACTTTAAACGCTTTTTCCTCAAAACTGCCATTTTCAAAGCCTGTAGACATTTTAACTCAAAAGCTACTTAACCAACCCACCTGGAATTTTGTATATATTTCCTTATGCAAATTATCAAAAATTATCGCTGTAATTTTTAGTTCTGTAGCTTTCTATTGGTCAGAATCTCTATAGATGAAATAATCAGTAATAATTATTGCACGAGAACTCTAAAATTATCGATTTATTTCCCGAGTTACACTTAGTTTTTATTTCACGACCCGAAGGGGAGTGAAATTATGTCAAAGTGTCACGATGGCAACAAGTCGATAACAATTTTAGAGATCTAGTGTAATTCGCTGAGATTATTTCATGAATTAAACTGTCTTTTTAAATAATTTAAACTAATATTTTATTGATATTTTCACCAGCTATTTGCTAAACCTGTTTCTTGGTGTTCTCTGTAACAAATTATAAAACATTAAAGTCACGGAATGTTCATTTTTGCATAGTAACGAGAAGCATCTGACGTAATACTTTGCGACTGGATATTATCACAAGTTATCGGGGGTAATTACACAATAAGTGCATCAAAATTATCGATAATTTTGCTGAAAGCTTATTACCTAAAAAATACTACCTCATCCTCCTTCAGAGTCGGGCGCTTTCGCCAAAATATGAAAATGAATGTGAGTAGTTTTTAAAAGGGATTGCACTTGAAAGCAAAATTATCTGATTATTTTGATGCACGAGTGTAATTTAGGGAGAAAATTACTCGAAGAAAGTGAAACTATCAAATGAAGAAATAATAATTTACTAAACAATTTATTTAACAATACAGCAAAACCCAATCTTAAAAAACTAATGATTATTAAAGACACAATTATAATATCTGCTTACATTATTTTCCAATTCCTGTTGTTAGTATGTGGCTGCCAAATTCAAAAATTAAAAACATGACAGTGCAATTTTCGATTTCTACTATGCAATTATCGCTGTAATCAAGCGATAATTGTCGAGCAGACAAATAGGTGAGTGTAATTCTCCATTTAATTTTTATTTCTGTAGCTTTATCACAAAACACTTTCGGTCAAAACTGACCATCTTCAGTGTGAAACGTCCTGTGTGCAGGTGGTTGAAACTAGCTACGTTAAATGGTCTGAAAATATTTTAGTTACATTGTTAAAATATATAACGTTAAAAATAAAGCGACAAGTCGATGAATTAAGATTTGGGTACAACATGTGAATGTATCTCATCCCTGCTCGACCAATTAGCTCGTTACCTCTGACCAAAGCACCACGTGCCTCATTCGAGCAGGCGAATATTATTTTATATTATAGGCCTGCATCCCGTGTACCAAAAAAAAGTTGATCAGAGCAAGCTGAAAATTTGTTAGTAGCTTAACGGTGTCTATTCGGACAAACTTTGATGTAAGGGAACACTAGAACGGGGGAAGTTTTAATTGCGAAAAAGGTTAAAAATTTGGAACGCCAGACTACAAAAACGTCCCATGTATTTTGTCGGACAGAACTTCCAATTGATTTGTTACCCTTTCATTAAACTCTCATACAAAAATCAGACTGCTATTTATCACCTGTCATAATTCCTGTCATTTGACATGTTCTACTTGTCGGACTTATTAAAATGCTCAGTTGGTGATAAATACCAGTCTGATTTTTGCATGAGAGTTTAATGAAAGGGTTACAAATCAATTGAAAGTTCTGTCCGACAAAATACATGGGACGTTTTCGTAGTCTGACATTCCAAATTTTTAACCTGTTCCACAATTAAAACTCTCCCTGTTCTAGTGTTCCCATATATCAAAGTTTTTCGGACGAGACACGGTTAAGCTATATATATATTATAACAAATTTTCAGCTTGCTATTAATCAACTGTTTTTGGTACGCGGGATCCAGGCCTATTATATAATTATTCATATAATATTATATTATATTATATTATATTATATTATATTATATTATATTATATTATATTATATTATATTATATTATATTATATTATATTATATTATATTATATTATATTGTATTATATTATATTATAATATATTATATTATATTATATTATATTATATTATATTATATTATATTATATTATATTATATTATATTATATTATATTATATTATATTATATTATATTATATTATATTATATTATATTATATTATATTATATTATATTATATTATATTATATTATATTATATTATATTATATTATATTATATTATATTATATTATATATATATTATATTATATTATATTATATTGTATTATATTATATTATAATATATTATATTATATTATATTATATTATATTATATTATATTATATTATATTATATTATATTATATTATATCATATTATATTATATTATATTATATTATATTATATTATATTATATTATATTATATATATATATTATATTATATTATTATTTTCCTTTATTTTAACTGTCTATAACTTCTAAACGGCTGAAGATAGAAATATGCAGTTTTCGCTGAAATATTTTATTTAAGTTTTGTCTGAATGGATTGAGATTTTAATATCGCTTTCAATTACGAAAAAAAAATGGCGGATTTTTGAAACAAAACTTTGTTGACTTTTTTTAATGGAACACCCCGCATTTTTTTTTGTAATTTGAAAGAACGGTCATTCACTTATCCAGCGACATAAAGTTTTTTAAAATCGGTTGTCAAATGACTGAGTAATTAATTTTTAAAATGAGAGGTGCAACGTGTATATCTCATAACTAAATAATATAACTAATAGTTCAGAGAAATAAGGAAAAAAAATATCCTGTTGGTGACACAACCCCCTCCAGGCCAAAACCAAATTTTTCGAGTACTATGGTCATCTATAATAATAACCTATGTGTTTCCTGCAGCCGATTTTGATGATATACATAGTTATAAACAAACAAAGATCAAATAACGGTAAATTTTCGCATTTTTCGTCTATTACTAAAAAATTGGGCATTTTAAATAAATTTGAGAGTAATAAACTCATAAACCGTATAAAAAACTTCAATATGGCGTTCGCTGAATATGTCTATCCTTATTGGTTGCTTAGAAAATTGCAAAATAAATCATAAATTTTGAGTTTTTATCAATATTCATAAAATTAACTTAGAACCTTCTTATTACACGGAATGCTGAGACTTATAGTGCTTAAATCATACCCTAAATTTCAAAGCAATTGGTCAAATATTT